>NW_008340203.1:2159008-2249307 GCF_000622305.1 Nannospalax galili
AGAAATACATTTTTGTATATTTTCTTGCAAAATTAAGAATTTTTTTTTTTTTTTTGGTTTTTTTGAGACAGGGTCTCCCTGTAGCCCCAGCTGTCCTGGCTCTCACTATGTAGACCAGACTGGCCTCGAACTCACAAAGATCCGCCTGCCTCTGCCTCCCAAGTGCAAGAAGAATATTTTTTTATATTTAGGTTTCGATCTACTTAGGCTGTATTTAAACTTGCTATATATCCAATGATGACCTTGAACTCTTGATCTTCCTGCCTCTGCCTCTGGAATTACAGGTGTGTGCTACCATGCCTGGTTGTCTCAGAATAACATCGTGAATAGTATGTTCTTGTTTTGTGATTTTTGATCTCTCTGTAATGTCAACTTTCTACACATATTTGGGTCTCTGGATTCCCTTCTGGACCATTGATGATTTAATTGTCATAACACTAAGATTTGATGTTTTATAGGGTACAAATTCTCCTGCTTGGTTTACTGGAATTGTCTGGGCTATCCTGGCCCTTCTGTATTTATTTTAGAATTTAGAATCAGAGCTGAGTGTGATGACACATACTTGTAATCCTAGCATTCAAGAACCTGAAGCAGAAAGAAAGACCCCAGAAACTCAAGGCCAGGCTTGGCTTCATATGAGGCTTTCTCCAAAAAGAAAGGAAAAGACTAATTCAGAATCAGCCTATTAAATTCATGAAACTTCCCATTGTTAGTTTCATTTCCTCCATGAGGCTCTTACATGTCTTGATTTAGACTTATTCTGAGTTCCTTTATATTTTGTTATTAATTTTTGGCATAATTTTGAAATTGTTAACTTTTGTGACCGATATAAAAGATTGATTTTTAGATAATATTTTTATATCCTGCAACCACAACTAAATAACTAAATAGTTCATATTTTATTTTATTTTGGGGGGAGGTGTTTTTTTTTTTTTTTTTTTGTCTTTTTGAGACAGGGTCTCCCTGTAGCCCCAGCTGTCCTGGAACTCACTATGTAGACCAGGCTGGCCTCGAACTCACAGAGATCCGCCTGCCTCTGCCTCCCAAGTGCTGGGACTATAGGCGTGCGCCACCATGCCCAGCAGGAGGGGTCTTTTTGAGAGAGGGTCTCCTTGTAGCCCATCCGGCCTGGAACTCACTATGTAGACCAGGCTGGCTTTGAACTTGCAGAGAATCCTCCTGCCTCTGCCTCCTGCCTCTGCTGGGATTAAAGGCATGCGTCACCATGCCCAGCTGATTCATTTATTTTTTAAGGTGGGATTTGTTGCTTGGGCTGACCTCCAACATATCAGCTTAAGTGTCTCAGTGTCCTAAGTAGCTGGAACTGTAGGCTTTTTTTTTTTTGGCTTTTTGAGACAGGGTCTCCCTGTAGCCCCAGCTGTCCTGGAACTCACTATGTAGACCAGGCTGGCCTCCAGCTCACAAAGGTCCACCCACCTCTGCCTCCCAAGTGTCAGCGAATTATCTTTTTTTATAACATTCTAATTGTTTATCAGTCAAGGTCTTTGATTTTTTTCATGTGATCAATTTTCATTGTCTTTTCAGACCATGTCTCACTCTGTAGCCCAGGCTAACCTCCAGCTGTCTTGAACCCTCTTGCATCAGTCCCTCAGTTGAGGCTACAGGTGTGCACCACCATAGGATCAGTTTACTATTTACACCCATATTTCTTTCTTCCTAATCCTTATCTTTTTTCTTTCTTTTAACCTATTTTTTCCACGTTTTAAGATCTTGAATATGTTGATTAATATATTGTATAATATATTGTTGTTCAATAATGTCTTGAACCTCCATGACGTTATTGGAGGTTCAATAAAAGTAGGGGTTTACTTTTCCCAAATAACATGAACCCTGGCTTCATTCTGTCATCAGTATTCTAAGACATTCTGAATTTTTGCTTGGCTACCTTTGAGCTTTAGCTTTTGTCCTTGCAAATAGCCATTTCAGTGTGGCATTTCCCACAGGTTCTAGGCTGGATGAAAGGAGGGCAAGGAGGAAGGAAGTGCATCCGTATGAGAAGGAAAAGCTTTGTCCCAAATTCCCAGCAGACATGTTTTTAAAAATAAATTTTTATGCAGGGCGTGGTGGTACACACCTTTAATCCCAGCTCTCAGGAGGCAGAGGCAGGCATATCTCTCTGAGTTCAAGGCCTGCCTATTTCAGTACTGTCTTTTTATACAGAAGAACTCAATTAGTTACAACTGCTGTTTTTCCCCACCTGTATATAAAATAAATTAATTTTTATATACCATGTATGGAGGCTCAAACCTTTAATCCCAGAACTTGGATTTCTGCAGCCCCAACTCGCTTGGAACTCATATGTAGACCAGGCTGGCCTTGATTGCACAGAAATCCATTTGCTTCTTCCTCCTGTGTGCTGGGATTAAAGACATGCACCACCACACCTGACCCTGCTTTCAATTTCTTATTTTCTAGTTTTTGTCACAAATGGATGTAGAATTTATTGATTGATTGAATGCATTATTTTCCTATCTTTTGAAGATGTCATTTTTCCCCCAGTTTATTAATTTGGTGAGCTATATAATTACATTTTTAAAAAAGATTCATTTATTTTTATTTTATATGAGTGTTTTGTCTGCATGTATGTATGTACACCATGTGTGCCCTGGTGCCTGCAGAGGTCAGACAGTTATGAGCTGCCATGTGGGTGCTGGGAGCTGAACCCAGGTTCTTTGCAAGAGCAGCCCATGTTCTTAACCTCTGAGCATCTCTCCAGTCCTACATAATTTTTTTTCCCCACCTTTCTCTTTTATTAAAAAAACTTTATATCTTGACATTGCCGGTGCCAGCCGGCCAAGACGGACAGTACCTGAAAGGGGGAGTGAGGATTGAAAGAAAGGAAAGGAGACAGAAAAGATGCTGCTTGGGAGGGCTCACAGTGAATACTACAGCCTTGATTTATTTCAGTTCTGCCTTTTTATACAGAAGAACTCAATTAGTTACAACTGCTGTTTTTCCCCACCTGTATCTGAGGGTCAGGGAGCGGTCAGATCAAAGGCTTCCACTCTTGCCTCAAGGTCAGGTGTTGTGAGGCTCTCCATATAAACATATTCCTCCTAATAAGGCAGATTAGATACTGGTGTGCATAATACACACTCAGTAAACAAGCCTGACACAGCTCAATGATTAGCGGCTCCCGACAGACATGGTGACCCAGACCTGTAACCCTAGCACTAGTGAAGCATCCAAGGTCAACCTGGTCTACCTGTCTAGTACCAGACCAGCCAGGGCTACATACGAAGATCTTATTTCAAAAAAAAAATGAAAATTTTACTAAGACATAATTCGTGCACCATCAATTCACCCATTTGAAGTGTATAATTCACTGACTGTTGGTTTATTCCCAAATGCAGCCATTACCACAATCAATTCTAGAATTCTTTGAAACTCTGCCTATTATCAGTCACTCCCTGTTGTCTCCACTACCACATACCTTACACACCTCATCTCTCCAGAAGTCTCTAGTCCACTTTCTGTCTCTGTACCTTTACCCATTCTGGACATTTCATAGAAATGAAATCATATAATGTGTAGTTTTGTGATTGCCTTATTACTTAATGCTCTCAAGGTTCATGTAGCATGTGTCATTGTTTTTGCATGTTTTAAAATATGAAAATGCATGACATAGTAAAGCAGCTAGTTTCCATTTAGAAGTAGTTATTTTACCCACAAATGTGCCACTCGACTCCAGAGGAATGTGAATAAGAACTTCCGTGACCGACCTGGGCATCCTAGCACCTGGGAGGTGGAGGCAGAAGGATCAGAAGTTCAAGGTTGTCCTCAGGTACATAGTGAGTTCAAAGCTAACCTAGCTATATTAAACACTGCATCAAAAATCCAAACTGAGGGCTGGAGAGATGGCTCAGTGGTTAAGAACACTGGCTGCTTTTGTAGAGGCTTGGTTCCCAGCATGGTGTCGAACGATTGTCTGTAACTTCAGTTCCAGGGAATCCAACCTCCTGTTCTGGCCTCTGTGGGCATTGCACGACACAGGTACACTTTACATAAGGCAGTCAAAACACTTATATACATAAAATAAAAATAAATGAAAAAAATTTTAAAAGTCCAAACTGAGGGCCGGACATGGTGGTGCATGCCTTTAATCCCAGCACCCGGGAGGCAGAGGCAGGCGGGTCTTTGTGAGTTCAAGGCCAGCCTGGTCTACATAGTGAGTTCCAGGACAGCTGGGGCTACAGAGAGACCCTGTCTCAAAAAGATCAAAAAATAAAAAAGTCCAAACTGAGAGACTTGGAAAGATGGCTCAGTGGTTAAAAGCACAGGCTGCTCTTGCAGAGGACCAGAGTTTCGTTCCAAGTACACATATCAGGCAGTTCACAATGACCTGTAACTCCATTTCCAGGAGATCCAGTGCACTCTTCTGGCCTCCACAAATGCGTACACACACACACACGCACACACACACACACACACACACACACACACACACACAAATAAAATGATCTTTAAAAAAGGAAGTGCATGACCATATGGAAATAGTGCCATTCAGACTTCTGGGACCCTTCTCATATGAACCTACAGCAACGGTGTCAGCATGCACAAGACCCATGCAAACTCAGGCAGACAAAAGCCCAGCACACAACTGTGGAAACAGAAAGCAGGCCCCAGTCTTAGTCAGATAATTTTTGGCAGCTGATGACTGCTGGGTGAAAAAGAGCTGATCTTCTTAAAGAGAGGGACTCTAGATAGGCTGACTAGACCTCGGTTGATGAGCTTGCAGTGAGGGACATCTGGGACACAAACTTGACGTGATAGGCCTTAACACAAATGACAAAACATAAGCCAGGCATGGTGGTGCATGCCTTTTCTCCTTGAGTTCAAGGCCAGCCTACTCTATATAACAGTTCCAGGCCAGCTGGGGAGGGAGACCCTGTCTCAAAAAGACAAAAAAAGCTGGGTGTGATGGTGCACACCTTTAATCCCAGCACTCAGGAGGCAGAGGTAGGCAGATCTCTGTGAGTTCAAGGCCAGCCTGGTCTACATAGTGAGTTCCAGGACAGCTGGGGCTACAGGGAGACCCTGTCTCAAAAAGACGAAAAAAAATTTTTTTTAAATATGAAAAAGGAAAATAAAAGCAAAGTGAGTGCTGGCAAGGTGGTTCAGCAGGTAAAAGTGCTTTCTTCGAAAGACTGGCAACCTGAGTTCAGCCTCCAGAATCCACATAAAGGTGGAAGGAGAGAACCAATTCCGCAAAGCTGTCCTTTTACCTTTTTGTGTATGCTGTGGCATGCCCTCCCCATAATAATAAGAAATAAGGGGCTGGAGAGATGGCTCAGCGGTTAAGAACACTGAATGTTCTTGCAGAAGACCTGGATTCGAATCCCAGCACCCACATGGCAGCTAACAACTGTCCATAACTCCAGTTCCAGGGGATTCAACAGCCTCTTCTGTCCTCCGTGGGCATTGCACGACACGGGTGCACTTATCTACATGCAGGCAATACACACATACACATAAGAATAAATAAATAAATAAATAAATAAATAGGATATTTAAAAAATAATAATAAATAAAACTTAAGTAGAGCTGAGGAGATGGCTCAGTCTATAAAGCACTTGCCTTACAAATGTGAGGACCCTCCGAACAAGGTGGCACACAGCTTTAGTCCCAGCACTCTGGAGGCAGAGGCAGGTAGGTCTTTGTGAGTTCAAGCCCAGTCTAGTCAACATAGTGAGTTCCAGGCCAGCTGGGGCTACAGAGAGACCCAGTCTCAAAAAGACTTTAAAACAAACAAAAATAAGTGTGAGGATCCAAGTTCAGATCCCCAAAACCCATGTAAAAAGCTGAGCATGGTGACATGCGCTTGTAATCCTGGTGATGGTGCAATGGGAGGCAGAGACAGGGGATGCCTGGGGCTTGCTGGCCAGCTAGCCTAGCCTACTTGGCTAGGTTCCAGGCCAGTGAGAGCCTGTCTTAAACAAAAGGGGAAAGTAGACTGAGGAACAGCACCCGAAGTTGTCCTTTCCCCTCCATAGGCACATGTTCATGCATGCACCTGCACACATGAAAAAATACCAAAAAACCCCAAGCAAGCCAGCTAATCAACTTCTGTGACTCTTATGTACCCTTGTCCACTCCTCTCTCACATACTTACTTTTCCCTCAATTCTTTCTTGTGTATCTAATGCTTAAGTTCATAAGGCCCAGTCTGCACTGCTGTGCTAGATGCCATGTTAAGTGTTCTGCATTATTCATTTTTAAAAATACACTTCTTTTTTATATTTTATTATTTATATTTTTTGTGTATGAGTGTATTGCCTATGTGTATATAAGAGCACCTGTGTTGTGCTATGCCTGTGGAGGTCAGGGGAGGTTGTATCGGATTCCCCTGGAACTGGAGTTATGAACGGTTGTTAGCTGCCATGTAGGTGCTGGAAATCAAACCCAGGTCCTCTGCAAGAGCAGCCAGTGCTCTTAACTGCTGAGCCATCTCTCCAGGCCCCTGTTCTGCATTATTCTTGCAGGCATTCATCACATCTCTGAAAAGTAGAACCTACTTTTTTGCTTGAGACAAGGTCTCACTATGTAACTCAGCCTGTCCCAGACTCATAGTATCTCTGTGTAGCGCAGACAGGCCTCAAACTTGTGGTCTCCTACATCAGCCCCTGCCAAGTGGTGGGATTACAGGTAGAGTCTACTACTGCCCAGGCTCATTTTTTCCCTTTTTTTCTCTTTCTTTTTTAAAAATTGAGATCTAGGGCTGGAGAGATGGCTCAGCAGTTAAGAGTGCTGGCTGCCCTTGCAGAGGACTGGGGTTCAATTCTCAGCACGCACATGGAGGCTAACAACCGTCCGTAACTCCAGTTCCAGGGGATCTGACACCTTCTGACCTCCAGGGGCATTGCATGATTGCCTACATGCAGGCAATACACTCATACACATTAAAAATAAAATTTAAAAAAAAAATTGAGGGGCTGGAGAGATGGCTCAGCAGTTAAGAGCACTGACTGCTCTTGCAGAGGACCTGGGTTCGATTCCCAGCACCCACATGGCAGCTACAAACCGTCCTTAACTCCAGTTCCAGGGGAATCAGAAGCTGTCTTCTGACCTTCGTGGCATTGCATGACACAGGTGCACTCACATGCATGCAGGCAACACACTCATACACATAAAATAAAAATAATAAATAAAATATTTTTTTAAAAAAATTTGAAGCAGGGCATGGTGGGGCACGCCTTTAATCCCAGCACTCGGGAGGCAGAGGCAGGCAGATCTCTGTGAGTTCAAGGCCAGCCTGGTCTACATAGTGAGTTCCAGGACAGCTGGGGCTACAGGGAGACCCTGTCTCAAAAAGACCAAAAAAAAAAAATTTTGAGATCTAGTTGGACATGATATTGTGCACACATAGTCACAGCTACTTGGAGGCTGAGGTGGGAAGATTCCTTGAGCCCACAAAAAATTTTGAAAGATTTTGGAGTCTGGAGAGATGGTTCAGCAGTCAAGAGCACTGGCTGTTCTTGCAGAAGACCTGTGAATCCCAGTACCCACATGATAGCTAACAGCCAACTGTACCATCTGCAACTCCAGTTCCAGGGGATCCAACACCCACTTCTGTCCTCCTCAGGCACTGCACAACACATGTGCACTTACATACATGCAGGCATAGCACTCATACACATAAAATAAAAATAATTTTTTTTAATTTAAATTTTTATTTATGTTTTTGCATGTATGTATGTGCATGTACTGCCCATGGAGGCCAGAAGAGGGTATCTTCTGGAACTGGAGTTACAGACAGTTGTGAGCTGCCATGTGGGTGCTGGGAACCAAACCCAGGTTCTCTAACCATGAGCCACCAAATTTAGTCTGGGCAACATAATGAGGTCCTGTCTCATACACACACACACACACGCACGCACGCACATGCACACACAAAAAAAATTAAAAATGAAGACAAAAACTAGGGCTGCGGAGATGGCTCTGTGGATAAAAGTGCTCACTGTCAAACCTGACAACCTGAGCCACATGGTGGAAGGAGAGAACTCCCAAAAGTTTTCTTCTAACCTGCACATACACACCGTGGTGTGTACCCACATGTGCACACACATCACACACACACACAAATAAATAAATAAGTAAATGTAATTTAAAAAATATCTGCTTTAAAAAGAAAAAGATACATTTCACATAGCAAAAACATTACCATTTCACATCATACAATATATAGACATAGTGTCATGCAACCATCGCTACTATGTAATTCTGGAAAGTCCATTGCTTTGATAAGACACCTTGTTTTGTTTTTTGTTTTTTTTTGTCCTGGAACTCACTACGTAGACTAGGCTGGCCTTGAACTCACAGAGACCCGCCTGCCTCTGCCTCCCCAGTGCTGGGATTAAAGGCCTGGCTGACAAGACACCTTGTATCTATTTGTAATCACTTCCTGTCTGTCCCTCCTCTGCACTTCTTGACATCATTAATCTACCCCTATCTTCATAGGTATGCCTATTCTGATCATATCATACCAATGAAGTCATACCACATGTACCCTTTCATGTCTGTCACCATAGATACCACCTATAGTTTCCACCTTTTGGATGCTATGACTATAAAACGTGTCTGTCTTTCTTCTCATTTCTTTTCTTAATTTATTTTGCTATGCTGGGGACTAAACCATGCATGCTAGATAACTGCCACTACCACTGAGCCATACCTCCAGCCTAGTTTTTACTCCCTGCTTCCATCTTTTGAGGCAGGGTCTCAAGTAGTCTGACCTTAAACTTCCTATGTAGCTGAGGATGGTCTTGAACCTCTTACTGATCCTCTTGCCTCCACCTCCCAAGTGCTTGGATTACAGGTGTGTGCCACTATGCTAACCTACCCTTTTTACTTTTTATTTATTTTTATGATGATAATTATTATTATTTTGAGTTTTTTAAGATTTCTTTATTTTAAAACATTAGATTTCTTTATTTTATGTATATGGATATTTTGCCTGCATGTATGTATGTGTACCATATGTGTTCCTGGTGTTCATAGAGGTCAAAAGAGGGCATTGCGTCCCCTGGAACTGGAGTTACAGGTGGTTGTGGGTGCTGGGAACTGAACTCAGGTCCGGTCTTCTGCAAGAACAGCCAGTGCTCTTAACCACTGAGCCATCATTCCAGCCCCTATTTTGGTTTTTTGAGACAAGGTCCATACAGTCCAGGCTGACCTTGAGTTTACCATGTATCTGAGGATGACATTGAACTGCGATCCTCCTGTCTCCTCTTCCCAGGTGCTGGGATTATATGTATGCACCACCATACCCTTTATTTGTTTGTTTATTTATTGTGCTGAGAATTAAGCCCAAGTCTTCTTATGCATTAGACAAGTGCTCTGCCACTGAGCTATATTTCCAGCCCTTTTAATTTTGATGAGGGACTCATTTAGTTGTCCAGGCTGCCCCTAAACCTGCTCTGCAGCCCATGCTTGCTTTGAGCTTAGAATCCTGCCTCACCCTCCTCAGTAGCTGGGATTATAGGTTTGCGCCACCAAGTCTGGCTTTTTTTTAATGTTTTTTATTTTTGTTCCATGCTTCCTTTGGTATACCAGGTAACATTTAGACATCATTCTGGACAGTTCTTGTCTGTGACCAGATTCTCTCTTGGATGACGTTAATTCCCAAGTATTTTGTAGCGCATTCCCCTGCCTGCTGCTTTTCTTCGGGCAGGCCTGAGGTTATGTGTTGTTGGCAGGAGGACCTCAGAGATAAAGCACCATTTTTCTTTTTTTTAGTTTATTATTTTACATATGGGTATATTGCCTGCATGTGTGTAAGTGTACCCATGTTGTGCAATGCCCGAGGAAGTTAGAAGAGGGCGTCAGATGCCCTGGAACTGGAGTTATGGATGCTTGTTAGATGCCATGTGGGTGCTGGGAATCAAACCCAGGTCTTCTGCAAGAGCAGTCAGTGCTCTCGACTGCTGAGCGATCTCTCCACCACCCCCCCCTCATGAGTTTAGCTTTTTTGTTTGTTTGAGACAGTCTCATATAGCCCAGGCTGGTCTTGAATTTCCAATGTAGCTGAGGTCTCTACCTGCCAAGTGCTGGGAATACAGGACAGTGCCTGAATTGTGCATGTTTTTTGTTGCTTTTGTTGTTTTACTTATTATTAGTGTGTGTGTGTGTGTGTGTGTGTGTGTGTGTGTGCGCCATGGCATGCTTGTGGAAGTTGGAGGACAGCTTTGTGGAGTCAGTTCTCTACTTCCACCTTTATGTGGGTTCCAGGGCTGAACTCAGGTCTTCAGACTTGTCGGGTGGCAAGTGCCATTATCCACTGAGCTACCTTGTCAGCCTTGCAATAGTTTTAAGACGTATTCCTAAGATCAGCAAGATGACTCAGTGGATAAAGGCACCTGTTGCCAAGCCTCAGGACCTGAATTTGATCCCTACATGGCTGAAGGAGAGAGCTGACTCCTGGAGAGAACTGACTGCTGCAAGTTATCCTCTGACTTCCACATGTGTGCCACACAAACTCACACACACACACACACACACACACACACACACACACACACACACAGAGTAAATAAATAAATAAATTCAAAACAAAATAAATGTATTCCTAGTAGTTCAGACTTTTTACCGTTTGGTTATCAGCTTGTCATTTCCTCCCTCCCTGCTTCTTTCTATCTGAAACTTTGTGAACTTTGTATGACTCCCATCTCTACCCACCACACCCCTTGTCTGCCTCCCCCTCTGGTAACCATCATTCTGCTAAGTCCTTCTGTGAATTCAGCTATTTAAACTCCTACATGCATGTGGGACCATGCTGTACTTGACTTTCTATGCCTGCTTTATTTTACACGGTGTAATGGTCTGTGCTTTCTTTGTCCATCCATCTGTTGATAGGCTGATTCCACATATTAATTATGAATAGTCCTGTATTGATTTCAGTTCCTTGAGTTGTATATCTAAAAGTGGGATTGCAGAATTATGTGGCAATTCTGCCCACCCCCTGCTGGGACGTAATTAGGTTTCTGGGCATACTAGGTAAAGTGGTTTACCAGTCAAACCCCATTTCATCTCTTGGCCATTCTATTTTTGTTTTTATTTTCTTGTGAGGAATTACCCTGTTTTCCATAATGGCTGGAATAATTTATACTCCCATCAGTAATACACAACATTCTCTTGTCAGCATCTTCATCAATTCATACCTCTCTTCTCTCTTTTTTCTTTCTTTCTTCCTTCCTTCCTTTCTTTCTCTCTTCCTTTCTTTTTCGCAGAGACAGAGATTATTGAGACAGAGCCTTGCTATGTAGCCTAGGCTGACCTGGAACTTCCTTTGCTGGCCAAACTGGCTTTGAACCCCCATTCTGCCTGCTTCTTCCCCCCAGAGCTGGGATTACAGCTGTGTACTACCACCATACTTCCTCATCTTTTTGTTTGTTGTTTTTTGTTTTTTTGTTTTTGGTCTTTTTGAGACAGGGTCTCCCTGTAGCCCCAGCTGGCCTGGAACTCACTATATAGACCAGGCTGGCCTTGAACTCACAGAGATCTGCCTGCCTCTGCCTCCTGAGTGCTGGGATTAAAGGCATGCACCACTGTGCCCGGCTCAATATTTTATTATTTTTATTTGATGTGTGTGAGTGTATTGCCTGCATGTATGTGAGTGCACCTAGGGCCGTGCACCTAGTAGTGCACCTAGGGTCGTGCAGTGCCGTGGAAGTCAGAAGAGGGCTTTGGATTCCCCTGGAACTGGAGTTAAGGACGGTTCGTAGCCACTGTGTGGGTGCTGGGAATCGAACCCAGGTCCTCTGCAAGAGTAGTCAGTGCTCTTAACCTCTGAGCCATCTCTCCAGCCCCATTTTATTTTGTTTTGTTTTGTTTTTTTGAGACCAGGTCTCACTGTGTAGCCCCAGCTGGCCTTGAACTCACTAAATAGACTAGACTGGCCTCAGACACAGATATCCATTTACCTCTGCCTCCTGAGTGCTGGGATTAAAGGTGTGTACCATTATGCCCAGCTGGCCATCATCTTTTTGTTATTGTATTTGAAATGGGGACTGTAGCCGCAGCTGGCCTGGAATTGGCTATGTAGGCCAGACTGGCCTTGATCCCATAGAAATTCGCCCGACTACCTCTGCCTCTGGAGTGCTGGGATTAAAGGAATATGCCACCTGCTTCCACCACCCACCCAGCATTGGCTCTCAGCATGTAGATGAGGCTATTCTAACAGGCGTGAGGTAATACCTCATTATGGTATGACTTTAGTGAATAAATAAAACCAGCCTGTCACCAGAAGGTGAAAACCCTGGGGCCGAATAAGAGCAGTCTGTCTTGCTTTCTGTCTCCTTTGCCTAGGAAGAAAGATGATAGGAAAACCAGGCAAAGCTTCTGATACCTAAATTTCAGGTGGTGAGAAGGGAGCTCACTGCCTTGCCTCATCTGTTTCCATTCCAGAAATGTGTGGCAGCAGCAGAGGAGGCTTTAGCTTTAGTTTGTTTGACTGGTCACAAAGCAGTTTACACAGATTAGTAGACAATTTTGACTAGTGTTGCATTATACATGGGCACAAAATTAGTTTTCACATTGCAGGATGTGTTGCATGTAAGCAGGGGATAGACTCGATATTTGAAGTATGCTATTGTGTTCTTATTTTTCAGTTAAATCCAGATGTGAATGTTTTCCAGAGGAAATTTGTCAATGAAGTAAGAAGATGTGAAGAAATGGATCGGAAGCTTCGTATGTGCAATTTGGTCTTGTATAATATTCAGAGTGAATCATTTTACCCAAATTAGAGCCATTAATCCTCCCAATAAAGGTTTCTGAGAAAGGAAACATTAAGGTCTTGAGGGTTAGGTGCTAATGAATGGTTGAATACTTTTTTCATTCGTTACCCACAACATTCCTTCAAGATAGCTGTTATCCTCATTTAATGACTGAGGAGCCTAAAGGTCAGAGAGCTGTGACTTCCTTGATATGCCCACAAACATAAGTGGTCATGATGGAATAAGTATTTGAAACTGGGTCATTCTGTTTGCTCCAAATTCATGATCCTGACCTCTTTCAAGCTGATAGATAAATTGGTCTCTTTTTTTTTTTTTTTTTTTTTTTTTTTTTTTTTTTTTTCTCTTTTTGAGAAAGGGTCCCCCTTTTGCCCCAGCTGTCCCGGAACTCACTATATAGACCAGGCTGGCCTTGAACTCACAGAGATCTGCCTGCCTCTGCCTCCCAAGTGCTGGGATTAGTGTGCGCCACCACGCCTGGCCCGGTCCCTATTTTTTTAAAAAAATATTTTATTTATTATTTTCATTTTATGTGTATGAGTGTATTGCCTGCATGTATGTGAATGCACCCGTGTTGTGCAATGCCTCGGAAGTCAGCAGAGGGAGTGGGATTCTCTTGGAACTGGAGTTAAGAACGGTTCATAGCCACCATGTGGGTGCTGGGAATAGAACCCGGGTCCTCTGCAAGAGCAGTCAGTGCTCTTAACCACTGAGCCATTGTTCCAGCCCTATTTTTAAAAAGCCAGTAGTTATCACTGAAACACTTTCTTTTTTGGTGTTTTGGGTTCTTTTTTTTTTTGGTCTTTTTGAGACAGGATCTTCCTGTAGACCCAGCTGTCCTGGAACTCACTATGTAGATCAGGCTGGCCTTGAACTCATAGACATCTGCCTGCCTCTGCCTCCCAAGTGCTGGGACTACAGGCGTGCGCCACCAATGCCCAGCTTTGTTTTGGGTTGCTTTATACTTGATTTTGACTCTTCATACTTAGAAATGAACTGTTTCCAAATTTAGTGATTTCTGTTGATTTTGCATTGTTTCACTTGTGTTATGTGTCAAATATTCTCTTATACTACACTCCCCTAGAACTTTAATCAACAGTATACCTGCGTGGGGAGCTGCCTCTCTTGAGGGAGCAAGTTACATGGCGTGGGGAGGTAAAGTGGCTACAAGCCAGCCTTAAAACTGGAAGAAATTCAGACATGGTTGTGTACACCAGTAATCACAGGGAAAGACAAGTAGAGTATCAGGAGTTCAAGGCCATCCTCAGTTACATAGCAAGTTGGAGGTCAGCCTGGACTACGTGAGACTCTGTCTCAAAACAGGCCAGGTATGGTGGTGCGTGCCTTTAATCCTAGCAGTCTGGAGGCAGAGGCAGGCAGATGTCTGAGTTTGAGGCCAGGGTCTTTGGGATAGCTTTTAGAGAGTGAGATGCAAGAAGAGTGTGAGAAAGAAGAATTTGGACAAAAATGGCGGTGCTTCTTTTGTACACAAGTTTTTTCCTAGGATGAAGCTCTTTCTAGGCAGGTTTTAGATTTTTTATTGTTTTTTCCTCAAATAATGGGAATTCCAGGCATGAATAGTACATGTGACTCCTCTGACTCTTATCTTTTTAGGATTTGTTGAGAAAGAGATAAGAAAAGCTAACATCCCAATTATGGATACTGGTGAGAACCCCGAGGTGCCCTTCCCCCGAGACATGATTGACTTAGAGGTAAGCACATCTGAGAAAGGCAGACACATTGCTTTTTAGCTAAATGCAGGTGCTACTTTTCTGAGTGGGTTAAATAATTCTTACCAACTTTGTAAGCATTGTCTTTTATTATAGGCTTTTTCTAGGTGGGGCTAAAGTAAACTCCCTCTTTTGTATATCAAACAATGTTTCAGACAGAGTTAATATATGATAATATGCTACTAAATCAATGCTTATTGGCTTACTGAACCCTTTCATAAGCTAAATGCATAGCTAGTAGGTTTTTTGATATTTTATGTATCTGAACTCCCTCAAGAAACTTACTGAGGACAGGTATGGTGTCTCACGCCTTTAATTCCAGCATTTGGGAGGCAGAGGCAAGTGGATCTCTGTGAGCTCAAGGCTAGCCTGGTCTACACAGTGAGTTCCAGGTCAGCCAAGGCTACATGGGATACCTGTCTCAAAAGAAAGAAACTTATTGAGTATACAACAGAATCTGTAGACAAATAGACTAATTAAAGCAAAAAACTTTTTTAGAATAGCTCTAGTAAAATCACAGTATTTTGCTAATGTATCTGATCTGTTAACATGGCAACAGTTCTGGATAAATTCAGTTATTGTCTTTCAGAGTAAGCTTAATTTTGTTTCTTTTTCTTTTATTTTTTTTTCTGGTCTTTTTGAGACAGGATCCCCCTATAGCCCTAGCCAGCCTGAAACTTACTATGTAGACCAGGCTGGCCTCAAACTTAGAGAGCTCTTCCTGCCTCTGCTAGGATTAAAGGCGTGGGCCACCACACCTGGCCCAGAGTAACCTTAGTTGGAATTAATAGTTTCCTTTTTTCATTCCAGGCCAATTTTGAGAAGATTGAAAATGAACTGAAGGAAATCAACACAAACCAGGAAGCTCTGAAGAGGAATTTCCTGGAACTGACTGAGTTAAAGTTTATACTTCGCAAAACTCAGCAGTTTTTTGATGAGGTCAGACTATTGTTTCTTTTAGTATTTGAGCAGCTGATACCTACACAAATGGGCCATATTTCTATTCCAGTAACTGTTTTAATTTGCTAATTGGAGCAATACCATGTTTGCACCCTGCTTTGGTTGAAGAATGCCAGATTGTGTTCCATTTTTCATGCAATGCACAGTCAGCCATGGTTTTCTGTATTTTCACATTTTCTGCAAATTTTCATCTCAAGATGTGGGAAAGGAGCCCTAAAGTTGATACATAAATATAGTTAGTTGAAATTTTTGTATGATACTTATATTTATGTGTTTTGAGGTAAGTGTTATTAAGGTGATTTAAGTGTTATGAGGTTAGGTTAAAAATTGAAGAAACAAAGCCAGGCGTGGTGGCGCATGCCTTTAATCCCAACACTCTGGAGGTAGAGGCAGGTGGATCTCTGTGAGTTCAAGGCCAGCCTGGTCTACATAGTGAGTTTCAGGACAGCTGGGGCTACAGGGAGACCCTGTCTCAAAAAGACCACCAACAACAACAAAAAAGTTGAAGAAACAAATACCTGGTTATATACAAAATGATAGTGAAGATTCACTCTCCAAACCTTTTGTCATCAAATTATTATTTTATTCTTTGTGTTCACTTTCCAACCTTTGGGAACATTCTTCAGCACTTCAGATAGCATGCCACACTGATTTTTTTCAAGAGTTGCTCATTGTGTTGTATGGAAATACTGGTATGATGCTTATTTGAATTCTCACATAAACACTACCTTGTTACTTATATAAGGAAAAAGTTGGTAAGTTCCTGAGTTAAATATAAAGGTACTTGGTCTGGAGAGATGGCTCAGTGGTTAAGAGCACTTATTACTCTTCCAGATGACACAGCACCCACAATAGACAGCTCACAACTGCCCATAACTCCAGCTTCAGGGAAGCCAGCACTCTCTTCAGGCCTCTGCAGGCACCCCCACACATGTATCGTACACATACACAGATATTCACATGCACATAAAATAAAATAAATAAAATTACTAAGTTGCCAAACAACAGCTTTCTAAGGAGACCCTCTTGAAAGGAGTTAGTGTCAGGTTTGCAGAAGGCTCCCTTCTCCTGATTAAACTTAGAAAGGATTATTAACTTCCAGCCTGGGTGTGGT
This sequence comes from Nannospalax galili, assembly GCF_000622305.1. Taxonomy (NCBI): domain Eukaryota; kingdom Metazoa; phylum Chordata; class Mammalia; order Rodentia; family Spalacidae; genus Nannospalax; species Nannospalax galili. The sequence goes on from NW_008340203.1 coordinate 2,175,561, forward strand.
TTTTCTGATGACCTAAAATATTGATAGCTCTTTTTGACAGGTAACTTTGCCACCAACTTAAAAACATTAGACACCTCCTTTGCTTGACAAACAAACACCTTAACAAAGCTTTTAAATATAAAAGACCCATTTCAGTTAGTGCCTGAATGTCCCCAGTTCTATTTTTATCTGTATGTCCTGGAAAAAGATCAGTTCTCCATAGTTCTTGAGGTTGGAGAAGGGGCTTTCAAAATAGCAGCAACAGCCTCACCTTGGAACTTGTAAGAAATACAAAATTATCGGTCCTCACCACAGACCTAATAAGTCAGGAACCCTGGGACCAGGTCCAGACAGTTATTTTAACAAGACCAATTTGAGGCATGCTACTTTGAAAACCACCATCTAGAGAAAATCTGCTGAGGGAATGATACATTCCTCAGTAACCATGGATTTGACTCAGACCTGTTAATTAAAAGGATCTGTGGAGGTAAGGGATTGGGACCACCTCACATGCATTTAACTGCCTAGTCCTCTGGAGAGTGAGAATCTGGTTACATATCAATAGAGGTTTAGTGTGACTCTTCAGTTTGTTCACCAAGTTGAGAATTTTTAGACTAATCCCTTAATAGCATTGCTTTAGAAGATGTGAGACAGTGTGAAGAACTCTTTCCAAGTGTTTAAGGTCTTTTGCAAAAGGCATAGTCACTTATGCCATATGGTTCCACTGAATGTGGAATCCCAGGATGCTCACTGCCTAATATGAATGTATTCTTTTCTTTTTTTATTTTTATTTTATGTGTAAAAGTATATTGCCTGCATGTATGTAAGTGCACCTGTGTCGTGCAATGCCGCGGAGGTTAGAAGAGGGCTTCATATTCCCCTGAAACTGGAGTTAAGGACGGTTCGTAGCTGCCATGTGGGTGCTGGGAATCAAACCTGGGTCCTCTTAACCGCTGAGCCATCTCTCCAGCCCCATGAATGTATTCTTATTTGTTACACCCTCAAACACATAATGAAAACTTACTCTTTATGAGGTACAAGTTATGTAAGACCTAGTCCCTATGTTCAAAGACCATGTTGTTTAGTTATAACAAGAAACCCGTGAACACAGTGCTCCTTGTACTCAACAGATGTGTGCTTTCCTATGTGTGTCCAAGCTCTGCCCACAATTCCAGTGTATACCTGCCCTCACGGTCAAAGCTCAGTTATTTTTAGCATCATGTATGGCTTCTTTTACATTGATCCTGTCCTTATATGGGGACAGGATCTCCCTGTGTAGCTCAGGCTAGCTTTGAACTTGAGATCCTCCTGATTGATAGTACAAAGACAGCCTGGGCTATAGAGTGAGGCTGTCTAAACCCCCCCCCCGCCCCGCCACCAAAAAAAAGTTCAGCAAAAATAAGGGGAACCGCTTGGAAAGATGATTTGCTACTTAAAAATTATACTTTAGAAACTGGATGTGATGATGTATGCTATGATCCCAGCATTTTGGAGACAGAGACAGGAGGACCAGGAGTTCACAGTCAGCCTCAGGTTCATAGAGAGTTTGAGGCCAGCTTGGGCTACATGAGACCCTATCTCAAAAAACATAAAAGAAGCTAAAGGATTAGGAATTTATTTTGTGATTACCAAGTCTAAACATTAAGCGCCAGCCCTGAGAAGACAGCCCCCACTTCTTTATGACCTTCATGCCCTATCCATGGTGACCTGTTTTCTCTTTTATAAACTTTCCTCCTAAACTCCCAAATTCTTAGAGCATAAGGCCTTGGCTGTGGGAGCTTCTCCCACTGCTTTTTTGATCAGTCAGTGCCCTTTCATTTCAAGCACCCACACAGCAGTACAGAAAGTCTGGCCAGAACCACTGTGCTTTATCTCTCCACATACAGTCAGCACCTTGCGCACCTTTGCCTGTTTCATAGTCTCACAGGCCCCTTCCCCTAGACCTTGCCCTTGCGGCTGCCAAATAGCAATTGCAGATGTTATTGCCCTGATCAGAGATAAGGCCTCACAGCGTGGTCACATGTATACATGCAAATGCACATTTAGGTATCACTAAAAGGTGAGCAAACTTGGGACTTTCAGATGTTGGAAATTCCATTCTTACTGAGATTTTGTACCATGTTTGGAATTGTAATATTTGCAAATGGCCCTAAACACTACTGATTATAAACCTCTCCTCTTTTTTTGGAATTGGGTGGATTCAATCAATAATTCATACTAATCGGTTAGCTGAAAATGGCTAAATCAGAAAATGATGCTTTCCTTATTTAGGCATGCTGGTTGTGACTGGCAAGGTATGCAGAAAGGGAAGCATAAACATATATTGAATATTCTTATGATTTAAGATGATTATCAATCCAACCGAGCCATTTCTTACCCAGAGCATTAAAACGATTTGTTAATGATTATCCTTTTCTCAGTCTTCTTGCTTATGGAGAGCTGTAAGAGCTGGAGAGGTTTCTCTGCATCTTTTACCATAAGAACCATAACATATGAGAACGTACAGAAGACTGGAAAAGTAATGGTTAATGGCATGCAGACCCCTGCCTTCCTTCCTTCTGAGTTTTCCATCTATCTGCTTTCTTTATTTTTCTTTTCCATCTGCATCTCTTTTGGGTGAAGACCTCCAGTGGTGAAATGTAATTTCTTTCTCACGGTAGATAGAAGGTCGAGTATTTATTTTTAGTAATTGGCACAGCTTGTCTGGACGTGCTGTTTATATTTAAATGCTATAGACAGAGCTGAAGTTCCATTCAGCTGTTGCTTTTTTTGGAAAGCATGATTGTCAGTATTATGAATGGGGAAAAGGACAACTCAGAGGGCAGAGCAGATAATTTAGAGACACTGGCAGTGTTGTTACTAGAGAACCCAGGTTGACTGTGATTACATTTTGGCTGCTCAATACATGGTTTTAGATCTTTCTTTAACGGCCCTTAGTGGTTCTGGCCATCCTAGTTTCCCATCAGGCACAATTCTATTTTTTTATTTTAACTCTCCTATCTAAGATATAGTATTCATGTATGAAGTGGTAAAATTAGTGTTTAGTATGTTGATCTTCTGCTTAATTTTACTTCTGCTGTTTTTACCTCAGAGAACCCCAGATGTAATCTTTGAAGCAGACCAGTTGATAAGTGCTGTTTGCTGTTCTGTCAGTTGTGCCCTTTAGAACACATAGGTTTGCACAGAGTCTGGTGTGTGGGGTTTACTTAAGGAAGGTTCTGAGAACAACATAAGCAAGTTGGAGGGAGTCTTGTGGATAGCATTCAATTTCAGGCATTTCGCCAAAGGATATGCCAAGAGCAAGTTGAAATATAGCCTTTGAATACTTAAAAAAAATTGCTCTCAGGCAGCTGATTTGTTTTTAGATTAAAAAAAAAAAAAAAGAAAAAGCCTTATCCATCCACATACCAGGAAGTAGTAACCAGTGGCCTCATTATCTCATCTTAAACATATTTAATCTTATCACTATATTTCTCTGCCCTTGTGTGCTTTTTGTGTTAAATCAGCCTTGACCTAACTTCCCAAAATAATTACTTTCACTTTTTTTGGCCTTCAGCATTATCTGATTTGCACTTACTTTTCCCTTTTCTTTGTTATATTTATGGTCCATGACCTTACCATATAAGGTAAGCATTAAACTATATAGTTTATATATATAGTACATATGTATAAACTATATGGTTTAATTGACAAGGGTAAGATCAGATTGAAATTTGGAATGAAAATGAGAGACAGTTTTCTCCTGAAGTTTTGTTTTGCTTTTGAATAGGAAGATTGTTCTGGCTTTTTCTAGTCTTTGGTCAGACAAGTAGTGCTTGGATATTAAAGTTGGGGAGATTAGGCAGTGGAGAAGGTGATCAGACTTAGCATTTGAGGGTAACTTCAGACTAAGGGTGTTAGAGAGAGGCAAGGGAATGATAGACAGCTGTGGGAAATCTTTTGCTTTCATTTCATTGTATAAACTGTCCTGGTGGAAGTTGTTTTAAATTTAACCAATTAAGGAGCCCAGGCGCTCTAGATCTGCTGCTTTTTCTCCACTTAACTGGATTCTTGAGCTATGTTCTCTACTGTAAAGCCTATACAAACTTCAGTATTCCTAAATTCCTAGTCAGAAAACACAACATTCAGACATTCAGATGTTTTTTATTTTTCTTTTTTGGTCTTTTTTTTTTTTTTTTTTGAGACAGGGTCTCCCTAGCCCCCACTGACTTGGAACTTACTGTGTAGACCAAGCTGATCTTGAACTCCCATAGATCCATCTGCCTCTGCCTCTGCCTCTGCCTCCTGAATGCTGGGATCAAAGGTGTACAGCACCAAAAGCATTTTTTGCTTTTTCTAACCTTTAGGAGTGCAAGAGGGGGCTGGAGAGATGGCTCAGCAGCTAAGAGCACTGACTGTTCTTGCAGAAGACCCAGGTTTGAATCCCAGCATCCACATGGCAGCTAACAGTTGTCCAACTCCAGTTACAGGGGATCTGATGCCCTCTTCTGTCCTTCACTGGTACTGCATGACGTTGGGTGCACTTACACACGTGTAGGCATAACATTTGTACACATAAAGATTTTAAAAATTTGTTTTTAAAAGTGCAAGGGAGGCTCTGGCCTGGCCAGCTGTTGTGCTGCTCCATTCTAGGAAATGCTCTTCAGAGCCCATGCTTAAGGGCATTTTATCTGTGGCTACAAGGCCTGCAAAACCTAGTTACATGGAGGTGCCGCCATCTCCAGATCATGCTTCTAACCAGGAAGTTCTCGAGACCACCTTCCACATTGTGGCACAGAGGAGTTCTACTTTGTAACAGTCTAGAAATGAAATATTCAGAGTATCTGCAGATCTGCTATTTTTTTCCCTCAAAAAGGAGAACATTTAAGCTTCTTGCCCACACTTACAAGTATTTCCTGGTTTATTCAGGGAAGCAGTAAAGGAAAAGTGACTTCCATCAAGTAACAGCTTATACATGTCATCATCACTCATGTTTCTCTTCTGTTCCTTATGGCTAAAATCATTTCCTCAGATGTTTTACTGGGCGGTTATGCTTTCTTTACCTCGTGTTCGTTTCCTCTTTTCTCTCTTATTATTCTTTTCGTGGGTGTGCTCTATCTTTTGGTGGCTGCTTTTTTTTTCATCATCTTTATTTTCTGAATCCGTCTCCTGGTTCCTCGTTCCCTGCATGCCACTAACTATTTTCATTAGATATTAATTGATTTGTGAATTCAGGCTGAATTGCATCATCAGCAGATGGCGGATCCAGACCTGTTGGAAGAGTCCTCATCACTCTTGGAGCCGAATGAGATGGGAAGAGGCGCACCTTTAAGACTTGGGTAAGTACCGCTTCGGCCTTCGCATACTTAGTGGGACCATGTTCCTCTTTGCTGTTCAAAAGAGCAGTAAGATATGATAGTGCACACATGTAATCCCAGCATTCACAAGGCAGAGGCAGGAAGATCATAAGTTGAGGTCAGCCGAGACTACCTGCTGAAGCCTCACTTTAAATTGTGGACTGCAGATGTAGTGGTAGAGCACTTGCCTAACATGTGCAAGATCCTAGCTTTAATCCCCAACCCCCCCGGGGTGGGGGCGAAGCATGAATCTGGAGATTGATTTATTGCCAGGAGCCACTTTTTTCTGAGCCTATTGAGAGGTTCCTGGGTCTCTTTGGATTCAGTTCCTGAGTTATCTGTCAATTCTTTGTGGAGTCCAGAAGTGAGGTTTGGAGCAAGACTGTGGCAGCCAGCCCTCTTGACATGACAGTATATCGTCACATATGTAGTGCATAATCTTTCCCTGTCCCCTCTCTGTTTCCTGCTTTGTCTTAAAGTCTCCTGTCCCATGACACAGACTGGAGTTCCCAGCCTGACTTTCCTCCCCACAGCTTCGTGGCTGGTGTGATTAACCGGGAGCGCATCCCTACTTTTGAGCGCATGCTTTGGCGAGTGTGCCGAGGGAATGTGTTTCTGCGGCAGGCTGAGATCGAGAACCCCCTGGAGGATCCTGTGACTGTAAGACAAGGACATTGCATCTTGTGGAGTAGGTCTTGTAAAGGGAGCCCAGAGCACAACATGATGTCACCTGAATCCCACCCTGCCTCAGAGGAGCCCCTGCTTGATCTGAGGACTTGAAGGACTGCTCCTCTCCTCTCTAACTTAGCTCCCTCCATGTGTACATTGATGTGTACATGACATGTGCATGTTTTCCAACTTTACCCACACAGGCCTTACTTATTTCTATTGCACTTTCCCCCAGTTATTCTAAACTTTAGCTTTATGTATTTCTCGTTACTAATTTTTACGAAAATTAACTTAAAGCATGGTAATATCTTGCATCAAAATAGGGATTTCTTAAATGTAATCTTTATAAGCTGATAAAACTTTTATGTGGTAAGATTTTACTATCTCCTTGTTTGTCGGGAAAATGTTAGTATAAGTATAGATATTATAAAGATGAGGATGATCTTCCCTATCCAGCCCTTTGGGAAGTAGGAATAGTCTAATATCTTCACATTTGTCACAGTGAGAGATTTCATAGCCTAAACCTACCTGAGCAGGGGGGTCTTGACCTCATGGAAGATCAGTGAACATTCGATGTATTACAGAAATTTCACTTCACTCTGCTATTAATATTATTTAGAAGCCTGGAGTTGACTTTTTGGTTCTAGATTATCTTATGAATATCTTCAATTGGTATTTTCACCCTAAAAGAGAGAGAATTTGGAGACTTCTCAGCTTGGGTAGGTCATGCAGCTCCGTGGCTTTTATCCTTTGTACTGATTAGGAATGTGGTGACGCAGTCCTTTAACCTTGGGGTGCAGCTTTGCTGTCCTCCTGAAGGAAACACCGTCATCTGTAGTCAGGCCTAATGTGGAACCCTTCTCAGGAATGATCAGGCTTCCTCTTGGCAACAGAAAGATTATTTTATCAACAAATCCAGGAAAGGCCAACATGATATCAGTACCAAGCAGCTGCACAGAGAATGGGCTGCAGTTCAGCCTGGAGAATGAGGGATTAAGAGTCCTGAATGTACTCTAGGTGTAAACTTGGTATTTGGGGTTGTCAGCCTTTTTCCCGTCCATAAAGTCTAAATTAGTATATGATTCTTGAGAGTCTACGCCAGCATTCTCCCCAGTGACTTAGTTCCTGTCGTTATGCAACCCCTTTTATCTGGGACTTTCTAAGCCCAAGAACAGACAGACTTCCTTCTTGTTTCCTCTCCTCTTTTTTTCTATTCTGGAAATATACTTCAAGTGGGATTGGAAAATAAGGCTGAAGTGTGCTGGGGGCCGTCCTTTCAGCGTTCAGGCTTCTGTGTGTAAAACAGAAAGATTTTTGTGAATTAGAGGTTACAGAGCAGATGATCCTGAAATGAAGGTTAAGGAATGGATTAAGGGTAAGGGTTAAAGTACAAGACACCTTATCCTTAAAGAATGCCTGCTGTTCTGATATCACCCAGAGTTAGTTGTTCGAGAACTTTTCAGCTAGACCTGGTGGCTCACCCCTGTAATCCCAGTACTCAGGAGTTTGAGGCTAGGATTATTGTAAATTCAAGACTGGTCTAGGCTACATAGTTAGTTCCAGGCTAGCCTGAGCTATAGTTATAGAGTAAGACCCTGTCTCAAAAAAATTCCCCAAAGAAAGGAAGTCTTCATCCATATTGAGAGTTCTGAACTCTTGGTTTTTGCTTCTGGGGCCCAGGGCGACTACGTGCACAAGTCTGTGTTCATCATTTTTTTCCAAGGCGATCAGCTGAAAAACAGAGTCAAGAAAATCTGCGAAGGGTAAGGGAGTTTCCATTGAAGAGGACACAGCCCTGCTGCCCAGCTGCTGACTCTTAGGATTTAGAATAGTGAAGATGGGGACTGGAGAAATGGCTCAGTAGTTAAGAGCACTGGCTGTTCTTACAGAGGACCTGGGTTCAATTCACAGCACCCTCATGAAAGGTAGCAACCTTCTGTAACTGCAATTCCAGGGGATCCAACACCCTCTTCTCTCCTCCCTGGGCATTGTACAACATGGGTACACTTACACACATGCAGGCCAAATACTCATACACATAAAAGTAAATTTAAAAAAATTAAAATAACGCCAGGTGTGGTGGCACAAGCCTTTGATTCCAGCACTCAGGAGGCAGAGGCAGGAGGATCTCTATGAGTTTGAGGCCAGCCTGGTCTACATAGTGAGTTCCAGGCCAGCTGGGGCTACAGGGAGACCCTGCCTCAAAAAGACACACACAAAAAAATTAAAATAAAACAGAATAATGAAACGCAGATCCTTGTTTGTTCTGTTTATGCAGTGAATGCATTATTTAATGACGTGAATATTTTAAATTACTAGAATTTTCCATTTGTTTGTTTTTAAGTATCAGAACCATAATTTGGGGGTTGGGGAGATGACTCAGTAGATAAAGCACTTACTGTCAAGTGTGAAGACTGGAATGTGGGTCACCACAACACACGTAAATACCATGTGGGCATGGCAGCCATGCTTGCTCCCAGTATGCAGGAGGCAGAGATGGGATCTGGAGCAAACTGGCTGACTGGACCAGCTGTAGGGTCAAGCTCTGAGACCCCTGAGAGACCCCACATGATTCAGGGAGAGTGTAAACAAGGAAGACCCCTGGTGCCAACCTTGGGCCTCCACAGGCATGCACACATATGCACATGCACCACTGTCCACCCACATGCATACATTCACAAGCACACTACACACATATACACATGTGAAAACAACAACAAAACCCTCAGTTTCCTTTATTCAGGGACAGTGAGTTTACATACCAGCATAGTACCATAGGCACTATATAAATTCTCTGAAATTCTGTGTTGTGGACAGAATTTTTGCATGCCATTTTTCTCTAATAATGTATAATAAAAATTGTTTTATTATTATTTTTTAATCTCAAAAGAATGTCATAGCTATAGAGAATGCCAAGTTGGCTCAGATGTTATTGTGATCTGTAGGTCACTTTATATAAATAATTAGTGTTCAGGCTGGAGAGATAGCTCAGTGGTTAAGAGCACTGGTTGCTTCTGCAGAGGACCTGGGTTCAATTCCCAGAACCCACATGGCAGCTAACAACCATCTGTAACTCCAGTTCTAGGGGAATCTGATGCCCTCTTCTGACCTGAGGGCATTGCATGATATGGGTGCACTCACATACATGCAGGCAATGCATTCATACACATAAAATGAAAATAACAATTAGTGTTGATTAGCACAATGGTTTGTGGTTTGATTGTATTAGTAAGTTAGGGTTACTTTCTGAGACTATTTAAATTGAACATGCTGACTTCAGTGTTCCTAAGACTGTTCTCATACCTTACAGGTTCCGAGCTTCCCTCTATCCCTGTCCTGAGACACCACAAGAGAGGAAAGAAATGGCTTCTGGAGTCAATACCAGGATTGATGATCTCCAAATGGTATACAGAGGACTTAGGAATTTGCTTTTGTGAGCTATTAAAGAGGTGGGGTATTCTTCTCCCATGAATCCTTAATAGTTTGTTAAGGCAGCTGCAGCAGTTCAGGATACCAAAAAAAGAAATGTGCATGGAGAATAAGTTTCCTGGGAGCTAGTAAAAGTCCCAGGGAATGACTGTTAAAAATAACATTAGTTGCTGGGCTTGGTGGCGCACGTCTTTAATCCCAGCACTCGGGAGGCAGAGGCAGGCAGATCTCTGTGAGTTCAAGGCCAGCCTGGTCTACATAGTGAGTTCCAGGACAGCTGGGGCTACAGGGAGACCCTGTCTCAAAAAGACCAAAAAATAAAATAAAATAAAATAACATTAGTCACCTCAAACAAGAAGGGAATGCTATGCGTTTGGAATTGTTATTGCTTATTCAGTTCCCCTCTACTTTATGAGTCTGAAATGCTTTTTACAATAATTTTTTTAAATTTATTTTTTATTTTATGTGTGTGAATGTATTGCCTGCATGTGTAAGTGCACCTGTGTTGTGCAATGCCACGAGGTCAGAAGAGGGGGTTGGATCCCCTAGACCTGGAGTTACAGATAGTTGTTGGCTACCATGTGGGTGTTGGGAATTGAACCTGGGTCTTCTGCAGAAGCAACCAGTGCTCTTAACCACCAAGCCATCTCTCTAGCCCTGCAATAATAGTTTTTTTAAATGTATGCTGAATTAAGAAAAAGAAAAATCACTGGGTGTAGTGGCACACACCTTTAATCCCAGCACTTGGGAGGCAAAGGCAGGCAGATCTTTGTGAGTTCAAGGAGGCCAACTTGGTCTACATAGCAAGTTCCAGGCCAGCTGGGGCTACAGGGAGACAAAAAAAAAAAGAAAAAAAAAGAAAAAAGGAAAAAAAAGAAGAGTGGGGCGTGGTGGCACATGCCTTTAATCCCAGCACTGGCCTCTAACTCACAGAGGTCCCCCTGCCTCTGCCTCCCAAGTGCTGGGATTAAAGGTGTACAGCAACATGCCTAGCTTCTGTAAGCTACTTTTAATAGTGTATTGTCTTCTAGTCACCTTTGAGCTTAACCACACAGTCCAAAGAGTCCAAAGCTGACTTTTGAACCCAATAAGATACTGTTGGATTTTCACCATTTTGCAATGTGAGGGTTATTCCCACCATAAGCATCACAGGGTTCTAAGGGAAGAGTCATGAATTATGCATAGTTCAAAGAAAAAGTGGCCGCTGAGACTTGTTCCCTTTTGAAAGGATGTGGCAATCACTTACTTCTCTTAAAACATGAGTAAGCCCACTTCATCCCAAAGACAGTTCTTTCTAGCAGTAGCAAAGTTATCACAGACATGTGATAGCTCCCATCTCATCTTCCCCTCCAATTCCCATTGTATCTGACCCACCAGCTTGGCCTGTGCTACCCTCTACCTACTTCTTTAAGTTCAGGTTCCAAGTGTAAAGTCACTGATCTTAAACAGTACATGCAAAAGCCGTGCTGTGTATGTTATGCCTTGAATTAGTGGCAAAATTGAATATTGAGAGAAAAGCTAAAACCTATTTTCTCAGGTTTGTCTTCAGCTTGAAATTAAATATAGATCATTGTAATTAGAACCCTCTTCCTTCTTTTCCTTCCTTCCTTCCTCCTTCCTTCCCTCCCTCCCTCCCTCCCTTCCTTCTTTCTTTTCTTTTCTTCTGGTGGTTCTAGGACCTAGGGTGTCATGCATTCTAGGCAATTTCCTCTACCACTGAGCTATGCCCTAAACCCCAGAACTCTAGTTAGGAGCATAATTCAGTGATAGAGTACTTGTATAACATGTACAGTGTTCTGGCTTCCATCCTCAGCACTGTAAATATACCTTGCTAGAGGAAGAATTAATTCAGGTTCTGGCAGCCCTTCTTAGAATGCGCTACCTCTTTGCCATTTCTGTCCTGTGATCTAAGACTTGTGTTCGAAATATTCCTTCCCTGTTCCTTTCTCTCCCAAAAGGTTCTGAATCAAACTGAGGATCACCGTCAAAGGGTTCTGCAAGCAGCTGCTAAGAATATCCGGGTCTGGTTCATCAAGGTGCGGAAGATGAAAGCTATCTACCACACCCTGAACCTGTGCAACATAGACGTGACCCAGAAGTGCCTGATTGCAGAGGTCTGGTGCCCTGTCACTGACCTCGACTCCATCCAGTTTGCACTTAGAAGAGGCACGGTGAGTCTCCAGTTAGCAATGAAGCTTGTGGCTGAGAAGAGAGCTTCCTAGTAATCAGTTCCATATTTATGGTGTTTTTACTTTGGGTTTTTTTTTTTTTTTTTTTTTTTTTTTTTTTTTTGGTCTTTTTGAGACAGGGTCTCTATGTAGACCAGGCTGGCCTTAAACTCACAGAGATCCACTTGCCTCTGCCTCCCGAGTGCTGGGATTAAAGGCATGCGACTTCAGAGTTTTTTTAAAACATATTCTTTTTGTATATTTTGTATATTGTTTAGGGTACTGGCCTTATTTTCCAGATGTGGAAGCTGTAGTTCAATGACATGAAATGATTTGGTTGTGCCCATGATGCCTCAGGGCAGACCATGAGGAGAACATCAGCTTCCTGACCCACTCTTGTTTGACTTCTGCTTGATAGTTAATTAGAGCAACTGCTTTCTCTAAAATGCTGATCTGAGGGCCAGGAGGGGTACAGAGATATACCAAATTTGTCTAAGTATCTTACATTTTGTTGAAAGAGGCTGAATACAGACATAGAAGACAGTCTGTGCTTAGTGGGATATGTGTGTTGGGGGAAAGTAGAGCTTTCCTAATTAATGTGACCAGAAAAAGCTTCAAGGAAAGGTGGCATTTGGTAGAACTAGGGTGTAGCTCAATATTAGGGGATTTACTTAGCATGTGCAAGGCCCTAGGTTCAGTCCCCAACACTGCAAACCAATAAGCAAACAGTAAAAAGGGGACATGTGATTAAGGACTTGAAGAATGGGAAGATGCTTCTCAGCAGTGATAAGAAGAAAACAGTGTGAGCAGGGTTGGAGAAGTAGGTTGGTCTCACCTAGCAGGAATGAAGCCCTGGTTTTCTCTCCAGCACTGCATAAGCTAAGTTTCATGATATAGTTTTATAATTCTAGCACTTGGGAGGTGACAGCAAGAGGATCAGGAGTTCAAGGTCATCTTCAGCTAGATACTGTGAGTTTGAGGCCAGCCTGGGCTTGTCTCAACAAACAAACAAACAAACAAACAAACAAACAAACCAAACAGTGTGGACAAAGACTGGAAGTAACAGCATAGTGGTACACGGTTAGGCAAATTCAAGAATTAAAATGGTTTAGTAAGATTAGCAGCTAAAGTTGCTTAGTGGTTAAGAGCAGGTACTGCTCTTGCAGACCCAAGGACCTGAACTCAGTTCCCAAGCACCCACATCAAGCAGCTCACAACTGCCTACAACTTCAGCTCCAGGAGCATCCAATTCCTCTGGCCTCCATGGGTACCTGCACTCATGTACACATACCCCCACACAGGTACACATGCATACATATAATTGAAAATAATAAAATAAAACCAAGCATGGTGACACATGCCTGTAATCCCAGCACTCAGGATCTCTGTGAGTTTGACACATAGCAAGTTCTAGGCCATCCAGGGCTGCACAGTAACACTTTGTTAAGCACTGCCTCAGATACATTGAAGCCTAGTTGTGATTGATTTTTTAAAGATGTGAGACAGTGAGTAAATTAGCTGTGAAGGAGTGTGATCCAAGCAGATCTGAAAGTGTAATCTGCTGATAGTGGTGATGAGTGCAGAGAATCTGAGTGTGTGGCCAGTCAGGAGGCTCCTGGGGACATGGAGTAGTCCTTGCTGAGGCCCTCAGGCAGAACTAGGCAAAAAAAGATGGACTGTGAGGCACTGTAAAGGAAAATATAACTAGGTATCTTCATTTTTCTAATAAGGTACAGAGGCAAGAATTAAAGATGTTTCTGAGGTACCAAAGCTGTGTGTGTGTCCCAGAGGATTAAGGCTCCATTCATGAAAGTTAGGGCTCAGCAGGTAGGGCCTCTAGATGGGAAGGATGACAAGTTCAACTGCAGTCACACTGAGGCCCTGGGCAGAATATCATGTGGAGATGTCAAGCAAACCTCAGGGCAGGGCAGAGCTAACAAGGTAAGTCTCAGTGAGACTGAGACCTCAGAGGAGATCTTGGAAAATAAGCAGACCCTCAGAGATCTGCAGCATTACTGGGTGGGCAGAAGAGAAAGAGCCAAGAGAGAAGGAGCAGTTAGCAAGCTGGAGGGCGCTCTGAAGGAATAGAGACTCTCCCTAAGAGAAAGCTCGTGTCTGCCTGCCTGTGAGAAAAGAGCCAGTCACTGCCTGAGCATGCTTAGCTGAACTGCAGGGGAATGAAGAAGGGGAGGAGGGGCAGAGTGTGCTTGATTTTCCTGAAAAATAGGGGAAAGAGTATCAGTACAGACAGGTGAATACGGAGGAGGTTCAACATTATTTATTTATTTATTTATTATTTATTTTGAGATGGAGTCTGGCTTTGTTCTCCAAGCTGGTCTTAAATCTCTTGAGTTTGGCCGGGCGTGGTGGCGCATGCCTTTAATGCCTTTAATCTTGGCACTCAGGAAGCAGAGGCAGGCAGATCTCTGTGAGTTTAAGGCCAGCCTGGTCTACATAGTGAGTTCCAGGCAGCTGGGGATACAGGGAGACCCTGTCTCAAAAAGACCAAAAAAAGACTTAATTGAAATTGTCCATTGTCAAGATTATATCTAGCCCTAGTTTTTCCAAAGACTGAGAAAGTTATGAAATGATCTTAATTTTTATTAGTTTAATTTAAATAGAACATATATAGAAGATATATGTTTTATGTGTGTAGTTTGATGAATTTTGATACAGCTATACACTTCCATGGCCCCACAAGGACAGCCTAATTCTGACATATGCTGGTGTTTCCCAGGAACACAGTGGTTCCACCGTCCCCTCCATTCTGAACAGGATGCAGACAAACCAGACTCCACCAACCTATAACAAAACCAACAAGTTCACATATGGCTTTCAGAACATAGTGGATGCATATGGAATTGGAACTTACCGAGAGATAAACCCAGGTAAAAAGTAATAAATCTTTCCTTCAGCAGCAGGTGTTCACAGCCTACAGGCTACACGGGTCCCAGGAGTTATCAGTGTAGTCCAACAAGAAACTGAAACGTGGTTAAAATGTTATGAGGGGGTGGTTTCTCCCCCCCCTTTTATTTATTTATTTATTTTTTGGACTTTTTGAGACAGGGTCTCCCTGTAGTCCCAACTGGCCTGGAACTCACTGTGTAGACCAGGCTGGCCTTGAACTCACAGAGATCCGCCTGCCTCTGCCTCCCGAGTGCTGGGATTAAAGGCGTGTGCCACCACGCCTGGCCTTTTTCCTGCATTTTTTTTCTAATTTTATTTATTATTTTTATTTTATATGTATGTGCGTATTGCCTACATGTAGGTAAGTGCACCTGTGTCGTGCAGTGCCCTCAGAAGACAGAAGAGGATGTTGGATGCCCTGGAACTGGAGTTACGGACAGTTGTTAGCTACTATGTGGGTGCTGGGATTCAAACCCGGGTCTTCTGCAAGAACAACCAGTGCTCTTAACCACTTCTCTTCAGATCCTATAAGCCTTTCACCTTTTCCTGCATTTTTAAAAACTCAGTTGTGGGGCTGGAGAGATGGCTCAGCAGTTAAGAGCAGTGGCTGCTCTTGCAGAGGACCCAGGTTCGATTCCCAGCACCCACATGGTGGCTATGAACCGTCCTTAACTCCAGTTCCAGGGGAATCTGCAGCCCTCTTCTGACTTCCATGGCATCGTATGACACGGGTGCACTCACACACATGCAGGCAATACACTCATACACATAAAATAAAAATAATAAATAAAATGTTAAAAAAACCCCTCAATTGTGTAGTTCTCCAGCAATTTTGTCACAATATCCAAAGGTCTAACATGTCTGCTACTAGAGGCTTTTCTTTAACCCTTTTAACATTTCACTCTTAAACTGTTGGAAAACTGCTTTGAAGATGTCCAGACTGCAGTTCATGTGTAAGTCCTGTGAAAATATGCCTGTTCAACATAAGCAGAACTATCACCATATAACCCTTCAATAAGAGCTCATTATTGGGGCTGGGCATGGTGGCACACACCTTTAGTCCCAACCCTCAGGAGGCAGAGGCAGTCAGATCTCTAGGAGATTGAGGCCAGCCTGATCTACATAGAGAGTTCCAGGCCAGCTGGGGCTACAGGGAGACCCTGTCTCAAACCAACCCCACCAAAAAAGCCTCGTTACTAGATTTTTGCATGTGGCGTCACCTGGCCTTCTCTAGCCATATGCTTGGAGGAGCTTCTTTAAGCAAAATGTCTTTTCAAGATGTCTTATATTTTAGAATGATTTCTTCCTAGCTTCCCTGTTTCCAAGGCTAGACATTAGATAGAGCACTATTAACTATTTTTCAACACAAGCTCAGTCTCTGTTGTGTTCAAAGAATTACTCATTTGGGAGTCTGGGCATTTGTTTCCAGCCTGGAGCCTTGGGCAGGACCTGCTTTGCTCTGGTTCTGAGCTTTCCCTGTTGCCTGGTAGCTTTACTCAGCTCAGAAATGGTTGCTGCACAGACAGGACAGCTGGCCTGTCCCAGGAGTAGAGCCCCAAAGTTTGGAAGAAGGACACAGAACAAACCAGTGTTACCAGGACTACTCCTTCGTTTCCTGAGGCCTTCTTAGTTTAGAATGGTAGCTGTCACACACATCCTATCCGCTGCTTTGTGAGGCTGTGTGGATCTTGCTATGATAGATTTTTTTCCCCGCGAGACCATTCATCTAGCCGCTGAGGAAAAAGCCACCGTATGTTGGCCTCAGAGTACTGGCAAGAATGGAGTATTTGGTGAATCATGCTTTGATGTTCTTTGTGGTTTTCTCTCTGGTTTCTTTATAGCTCCATATACCATCATCACTTTCCCTTTCCTGTTTGCTGTAATGTTTGGAGATTTTGGGCATGGCATTTTGATGACCCTTTTTGCCGTGTGGATGGTGTTAAGGGAGAGCCGGATCCTCTCCCAGAAGAACGAGAATGAGGTAATGTTTAAGTGACATCTGCACTGGACTAAAATTTTATAATTTCTCCGTCATTCATTATGAAAATAATAATCTAGATGTCCATGAATTAAAGATTTATTAGCTTAGAGGTTGTTTTTTTGTTTTATTTCCATAGCTGAGGACTGAACCCAGGGCCTTCACTCCCTAGACAGGTGTTCTACCAATGAGCTAAATCCTCAGCCCCATGAATTTATAAAAATAGAAAAGTTAAGTTTGTTTGAACATTGAAGAGGTCATGCACTATACAAGTGAATCTATCTTAAGCATTATTTTTATTTCATTGTGATACTGAGGATTGAAGCTATGACCTCATCCTGGTTAGGTAAGTGCTCTTCTGTGGAGCATCTTCCAAAGCTGTTTTAGCCTTATAGCTTGATCTTTAGTTCAAAGTCTAAACCAGAATGGGGTAAGCTACTGCAGGAGCTTGTATACTGTAAAGAATGTTGTCATGCAGCGGCTGCAAGCAGGACCCTCACCTCACTCTTTCTTCTGCTTCCCAGATGTTTAGCACTGTGTTCAGTGGTCGATACATCATCCTCCTGATGGGAGTCTTCTCCATCTACACTGGTCTCATCTACAATGACTGTTTTTCCAAGTCTCTTAATATCTTTGGGTCATCATGGAGTGTACGGCCAATGTTCACTTTAGGGAATTGGACGTAAGTTGCAGAAGCTAAAAGCCCAAGCTAATTCCTTTTATATTCAACTCTTATAGGATGGACAACAAACAACCCTTTAGGAAGTAGTTGAAGAAATCTGTTTTAGAAGGATCTCTTTTTAAAAATTATTTTGGTCTTTTTGAGACAGGGTCTCCCTGTAGCCCCAGCTGGCATGGGACTATGTAGACCAGGCTGGACTTGATCTCACAGAGATTCGCCTGCCTCTGCCTCCCAAGTGCTGGATTAAAGGCCATAACTACAGTTCCAGGGGATCTGACGCCCTTTTCTGACCTCCACAGGCATTGTACAACATGGGTGCATCTACATACATGCAGGCAATATACTCATACACATAAAAATAGAAAATAAAATATTAAAAAATAAAAATATTTGTTATTTTTATTTTTTATGTGTATGTATCTGTTGCCTACATGTATGTAAGTGCACCCATGTCATTGCAGTACCCACAGGTCAGGAGAGGATGTTGAATCCCCTGGAACTGGAGTTATGGATAATTATTAACTGCCATAAGGGTGCTGAGATTTGAACCTTTGCAAGAGTAGACAGTGCTCTTAACCACTGAGTCATCTCTCCAGCCCCCACCTTTTATATGTATATATATATATATATGTGTGTGTGTGTGTGTGTGTGTGTGTGTATGTACATGTGTGCATGTGTGTGTGTGTGTATAGGTCCAAGGTGTACATGTGTGC
Source organism: Nannospalax galili (assembly GCF_000622305.1). Classification (NCBI taxonomy): domain Eukaryota; kingdom Metazoa; phylum Chordata; class Mammalia; order Rodentia; family Spalacidae; genus Nannospalax; species Nannospalax galili. Next base: position 2,193,422 of record NW_008340203.1, read on the forward strand.
GTGTGTGTGTGTATGTGTGTGTGTATAGGTCCAAGGTTAACTTGGTGTCTTCCTTAATTGTTCTCCAGCTTACATATTGAGGTCTGTGGGGTCCCTTGCTAACCTTGGAGCTTGCCATTTCAGCTAGGCTAGGTAGCCAACCTGCTTGACTTTGCCCCCCTATGAAGACTGCTGCTACCTGGGTTCTGGGGGTGCAAACTCAATACCTGCTCAGCCAACCCACAATTCTTCCTTTTTTATTGAGAAGTCAGGATAGCATAGTCATTTCTTTTGTGATCAGTTTCTAGACCTTGTAGTTTCTCTTTCTCAATAAAAAAATAAATAAGACTTTTTTCTCCTAACACCATAGGGAAGAAACACTTCTGGGAAACCCTGTACTCCAGTTGAACCCAGCCATACCTGGAGTTTTTGGTGGACCATACCCATTTGGCATTGATCCAGTAAGAATACCTCTTTTCCTGTATGTTGCTGGCTCCCAGAGATTTTTGTTTGTTGTTGGCGCTAAGAATTGAATGTAAGGCCTTGTGCATGCTGGACAGGTGCTCTATGGCTTGAAATATATCCCAGGCCTCATTTTACTTGTTCGTTTGTTTGTTTCATTTTGAGACAAGTCTCATTGAGTTGCTTGGACTGGCTTTCAACTCACTCCGTAGCTCAATCGGGGCTTGAACTTTTGATCCTCTTGCCTCTGCCTCAAAGTTTTTAACTGTGATCCTGAAATGAGAGAATTAAGGTGAATATAATTAAAGGGCGTGGTGGCACACATCTTTAATTCCAGCATTCAGGAGGCAGAGGCAGGTGGATCTCTGTGAGTTCAAGGCCAGCCTGGTCTACATAGTAAGTTCCAGGACAGCTTTGGCTACAGGGAGCCCCTGTTGCAAAAAGATGAAAAGGAAAAAAAAAAAAAATTACTAAATTAATTTTGCCTTGAGATTAGGATTAGGATAAGAATTTCCACTAATTTCTGAAAAGAACCTAAACATACTTCTGCCATTTTGTTCTATGTATTTATGCAAAGCTGAATACTACCATTGATAAATATAAAGTCGAAGTATTGACAAAGCCTGAAAAATTTTAAAGATGTTTTACATTGTACAGGATCAAATATTCACCCAAGTTTAATTCTTTTGTTTTTTTGAGACAGGGTCTCACAAAGCCCAGGTTTGCCTTCAACTTAGTATGAAATAGAGTAGAGTCTTGAACTCCTGATCCTCATGCCTCTACCTCCTGAATGTTGGGATTATGTGATGTGCCACCATGCCCAGATTAAGATTTAATTATTTATTTACATTATAAGCATATTTGGGACTGGAGAAATGACTCAGCAGTTAAGAGCACTTACTACTCATCCACAGGACCCAAGTTCAGTTCCCAGCACCCATATCAGGTGGCTGGCAGTGCCTGTAACTCCAGTTCCAGGGGGATCTGATGCCTCTGGTCTCCTTGGGCACGAACATATACAGACACATAAGTAAAAATAATAAAAAGTGGACTGCATAGCAAGTTTCAGGCCAGCAGGGCTACATAGTGAGACCCTCTCTCAAAAACAAAGAAAGAGAAAGAGATTTATTTTCATTGTTTTTAGTTATGTGTGCATGTCTGTGTGTGAATTTGTGCATGTGAGTGCAGGTGTTCACAGAGGCCAGAGGTGTCAGACCCTGGTGGAGCTGGAGAGTTACAGGTAAGCCACCTGATATAGATACTGAGGATTGAATTTGTGTCCTCTGGAAGAACAGTGCGTGTTCTTAACCCCTGAACCATCTCTCTAGCCCCATAAACTTATTTTTTAAATATTCTATTTGTTATTTTTATTTTATGTGTCTGCATGTATTGCCTGCATATAGGCAAGTGCACCCGTGTCATGCAGTCCCGCAGAAGACAGAAGAGACTGTTGGATCCCCTGGAACTGGAGTTACGGACAGTTGTTAGCTGCCATGTGGGTGCTGGGATTCGAACCCAGGTCTTCTGCAAGAACAGCCAGTGTTCTTAACTGCTGAGCCATCTCTCCAGCCCCCCTCATAAACTTATTTTAAAACAATTTTTGGTATATATGCAATTTTATTTGTTAAAGATAGAAGCAAATTTACAGACTAATGAGATGAATGTGCTTATCTTTTAAAGATTTTACTTTTTATCTTATTTTCTAATTTTTTTATATATTTTTTGAGACACAGTCTCACTATGAGCCCTTGCCTGAAATTTGCTATATAGACCAGGATGTCCTGGAACTATATAGAGATCCGCCTGCCTCTGCCTCCCAAGTGCTGGGATTAAAGGCGTGCGCCACCAAGCTGTACTTAAAAGTAAATCTCTAAAACTAAAGATCAAAAAATAAACTTACGATTTATTTTCAGTAAATTTTTATTTGTATACCTATTTTATAAAGACAAAAGGGGTTTCAAGTGAAAAAAGTGTAGGAAGACTTGATTTAGGCTGTGTGACTTGATGTCTCCATGAAGGCAGAGAAAAGAATCTGGACAGTAGCAGGAGTTCTTGGGTGATAAGCGCTATGGCAGGTGATCTGTAACAGATCGGCACATGTGTCCCAGCACGGTGGCACACACCTATAATCCCTACACACTTGAGAGATGGAGCATTGTGAGTGTCAGGAGGTCCTGTCAGTGCGTAGCACTTGCTTAGCATGTACAAAGGCCTGGCACAAAATTAGAAAAAAGAAAAGAAAATCATGGTTGATACTTTAATGGTGTGATGAGCATAATGTAGTCATGGTTTCAAAAGAAGTCTTTACTTTTTAGAGATCCAAACTGAAATGTTTATAGATAAAACAATATACTGTCTCAGCTTTGCTTCTGAGTAATCAGAAGTGGGAGAGTCTGATGACACAAGATTGGCATGAGTCCATAAATTGACATATTGGTTGAAGCTGGCCAATGGGTACATTCAAGAGTTTGTTATACTGTTTTCTCTATTTGAATGTTTAGAATTTTCCTTGATAAAAAGTCCTTTTTAAAAAATAGATGGATACTCTTCTCATTTAAGAATTCTTTATGTAGTACCTTTTTTTTTTCTGGGGTTGTAACAGATTTGGAACATTGCTACCAATAAACTGACCTTCCTCAACTCCTTTAAGATGAAGATGTCTGTTATTCTTGGTATCATCCACATGTTGTTTGGAGTCAGCCTGAGCCTGTTCAACCATATGTGAGTTATTTTGTTCCTGTCATCATAAGACTACTTGTTCAGAGAATACTTCTACTTAAAGAAATCTTAATATCTCATTGCACGACATGGGTGCATTCACATACATGCAGGTAATACACTCATATACATAAAAAAATAAAAATAATAAATAAAATATTTTTTAAGAAAAGAGCACTGAGTGCTCTTGCAGAGGACCCGGGTCCGAGTCCCAGCACCCACATAGGCGGCTATGAATCATCCTTAACTCCAGCTCCAGGGGACTCCAAAGCCCTCTTCTGACCTCCGCGGCATTGCACGACACAGGTGCACTCACATACATGCAGGCAATACACTCATATATATAAAAAAATAAAAATAATAAATAAAATATTTTTGAAAAATAAATCTTAACGTCTTTGGAGATGAATCAGTAACCCAGTATTGTAAAAGCAATTTTCTACAAACCTCATGGTGTTATAATGAGGTTTTTTTTTTTTGTTTTTTTGTTTTTTTTAAATAAATCTTAACATCTTTGGAGATGAATCAGTAACCCAGTATTGTAAAAGCAATTTTCTATAAACCTCATGGTGTTATAATGAGGTTTGGAGGCGGGGGTTGTTTGGGGGTTTTTTTGGTTTTTTTTTTTTGTCTTTTTTGAGACAGGGTCTCCTTGTAGCCCCAGCTATCTTGGAACTCACTATGTAGACCAGGCTGGACTACAAAGATCCGCCTGCCTCTACCTCCCAAGTGCTGGGATTAAAGGTGTGCGCTACCACGCTTTTTTTTTTTTATTTTATGCGCATGAGCATGTTGCCTACATGTATGTGAGTGCACCCGTGTCGTGCAATGCCGCAGAGGTCAGAAGAGGGCTTCAGAGTCCCTTGGAACTGGAGTTAAAGATAGTTCGTAGCTGTTGGGCCTTCGGGACCCTCATATACACGGCATGGAGAAAAATGAGGCCTAATGTAACTTCCTGAGCCTGACTAAAGTTTAGTGACCTGTCTTTGGCCTGTCACTTCTGTGTGGAGGTGACTCAACAGTGCCCTATCTAAGATTGCCTCTGCCCAGTAACAACTGGCGTAATATATTCCCAGTGGCCCACAGTCTTCGCCCCAGATGACACATTCCTATACCCACCCCCTTTTCCACACCCCTTTTGCTTAAACTATATAAGTTGATGCCTGACACAATAAAGTGAGTTCCTGCCTCGACAAGACTCCCCCTAAGAGAGGGACCCAGGCTGGTCCTGGCCTCTCCCCCTGTGCCGTACCTGTTGGAGCGTCCAACAAGTAGCCACCATGTGGGTGCTGGGAATCGAACCTGGGCCCTCTGCAAGAGCGGTCAGTGCTCTTAACCACTGAACCATCTCTCCAGCCCCTATGAGATTTAATATTAGTTCCTTAACAGTTGTAAGTATAAAAAAGATCTTTGAGCCAGGTGTGGTGGCACACACTTGAATCCCAGCACTTAGGAGGCAGAGGCAGGCAGATCTCTGTGAGTTCAAGGCCAGCCTGGTCTACACAGTGAGTTCCAGAACAGCTGGGGCTACAGGGAAACCCTGTCTCAAAAAGACCAAAAAGAAAAAAAAAGAAAAGAAAAAAAGAAAGTAACACTACATAAATGAGTAATTCACAAAGTGGTAGAATTGCCTGCATGTAGGTAAGTGCACCCATGTTGTGCAATGCCTGCGGAGGACAGAAGAGGCTGTCAGATCACCTGGAACTGGAGTTACGGACAGTTGTTAGCTCCTAGAGCCGTTTGAGGCCCAAAAGTTTGGACGTTCAGTTTCTATTGTCTCCACAGTGAGGGGCACTGTATAGGAGCGATCTAGTGAGCATTCCATTTAATGAAGGAGCGCCCCTAGGCCTGTTCGCTCCTTAACGCTGTTTTTTCTTTTTCAGCTATTTCAAGAAGCCCCTGAATATCTACTTCGGCTTTATTCCTGAGATAATCTTCATGTCCTCCTTGTTTGGCTACCTGGTCATCCTTATTTTTTACAAGTGGACGGCCTATGATGTTCACACATCTAAGACAGCACCAAGCCTTTTGATCCACTTCATAAACATGTTCCTCTTTTCCTACCCAGAGTCTGGTGATGCAATGCTGTACTCTGGACAGGTATGTCAGCCCAGGGGAAGGTTGTTGTATGTGGCTACCCTAGATCACAAAGCCAAATGTAACTCTGACCCTAAGAAAGCCTAAAAACACTTTTCTGTATATGATATTTGGTTTTCAGACTATTCTTCACTCCATTCTCCTTGGTCTTCTTAGCTTGGGAAGGTTACTGTGATTTCTGTGTCTAGGAAGCATAGAATTTGCAGGGCTACATGTCACAGGCCTGTAATCCCAGCACTCAGAAAGCCAAGGCAGGAAGGGCCAGAGTTCCGGGCCAGAGTGAACTACATGGTGAGATCTTGTCTCAGACAAATAAATAAGTAAAAAGGGATGGAATTTAGAACTGTGATTTTACAGGGAAATTCTAGGGTTTGTCATAGTATTTGCTAGTTACTTTGACAAATCAAATAGTGTTTTCATAGACCTGTAAAAAAATTACTGTTTGGGGAAAATTTCCTCTGGAGTTGGAAACTGTGTATTTGACTAATGGACTTTTATACGATAACTTTGTCTTGCTTTGCAGAAAGGAATTCAGTGCTTCCTCATAGTAGTTGCACTACTGTGTGTTCCTTGGATGCTGCTGTTTAAGCCACTGGTCCTTCGCCATCAGTATTTGAGGAAGAAGCATTTGGTAAGCATATTGCTATTACTGAAAATTACTAGACTCTTTTTTTTTTTTAAGATCAAGGCAATTCCCTAGAGGATATAATTAATTGTGCACATATGCATGTAATCTTAAAATGCATTTGTGTTACATGTTACAGCATGAACCCTGGGCCGGCTGAAGTCAGGGAGATGCGTAGTTGTTGCTTAGACTCCTGAATTCCAGTTTTCAGCGGCTGGACTGGAGAGAATAAATCATGTTTTTACCTTTCCTTGTCATGGTTTACTTGTACTGTCCTCAGCAGAATCCAGGCCTGGGCCTGTCTCAGTGCAGCATCAGTCAAAACAAGGTTAGAAGAGCTGCAGACAGTGAACCCACTCATGTGGTTTGCCTGTGCAACCACAGGACTGATGCTGAGACATCATCTTTTAAAATGAGCCCAAACATGCATATATACCAGTGTTTACTTAATGTATGTGTGTATATCAATTCTACACACATACACACAGTTAAGCTTGCCAAATGTTCAGTATTGCGTGTAATTTCTGGCCATCCAATAATGCTTACTGCACTGCCTGGGAAAACCTAAAAGATCTTGTTGTTGCATGATTCCCATGGCTGTGAGACAATTCTTCCTGTTGGAGAGCAGCTGAGTTACGAGACCCTCCTTCTCCTTTTCTGACCATCTCCATCCTTCCGTGTACCCTCCATTCATCTCTCCCTTCCCTTCCCCCCTCTTTTGTTTTCTTCTCCCTTCTTTTCTTCCATTCACTATCAGGAAGGGCAACCTGTGGAGGCCCCAGTCAGCCCAACCCCGAGCCAACAGGGACTAGAGGCAGCAGCGGCTGCAACAGTGAGTCAATTAACTCCACAAACCAAACATCTGTTTAAAGAGGTGGCAAACAGTGCAGCAGAATTCTTTTTTAATACCATTGGGAGTGTGGGATGTGTGTGTTTTGTTACTCACTGAGATGATGATGGAAGAGCTTTCCACCTCTTGAGACTAGATTCTGGTATCATCTTTACCATTGGTCTACTAAGTTTCTATTCAGATATGTAAGCATAGTCCTACCCATGGAGCAGAGTGGCTATTGTGCCCCCTCTCTGAGTCCCAGTGTCTTATTCTAAGATGTTGCTCTTGGACTCATCCACTTTTGTGTCTGTATTTTGTGACCATGTATGGGGTGATTTTTTAGCACCAAGACAAGAATATCTCTGATTTTTTAAAATTGATTCTCTGTATTTAGAGTTCTACTTCAAAGTGATGCATGGACCTCTGTTCTTCTTAGCAGTGAGTCACCTTCTTTAGAGAGTCTATACCTGTTTCCTTTGTTGTGATTCAGAAGCCCTCATGTGCTCAGCTGTTTCATTGAGCCGTCCCCTTACATGTGTCTTATGCATACTGTATATCCGGTGTAATAACCAGAGTCATCTGTCTTTTTCTTCCTCCTCCCTCCTCCTCCTCCCCCTCCTCCCTCTGAGACAGTCTCCTTGTAGCCCCAGCTGGCCTGGAACTTGCTAAATAGTTGTAGACCAGACTGGCCTTGATTTCTTTTGTTTGTTTTTGTTTTTCTTTTCTCCCCCCTCCTCCTCCCCCTCCCCCTCCTCCTTCTTTTTTGAGACAAGGTGGCTTGCTATATAGACCATCCAGGCTGGCCTTGATCTCAGTGATTCACCTGCCTCAGCCTCCCAAGTGCTAGGATCAAAGGTGTGCACTACCACACCCAGCTCAGAGTCATCTGTCTTGATCTTCCTCCTCTGATACTAACTTATGATGCAGTAACGGCAGTTTGAATGTTAGGCATTCGAACATTTGTCCTCAAAAGCCAACTTCTAACCAGAATCTTATAATGCACTAATATCACTTAGTCTGGTGTATAGTTAGTCTAGCGTATTCTAGACTTTTAAAATCTCACTAGTATTTATTCATGTACTACTGTTAGTATATAATCCTTTATAGACAAGGCAGTGTTTGCGTGGATAACTATTTCTACAGTAGGTGTTCTGATCATTTTAAACTTTTAAAATTGCTTAGCTGTCCTTTTAGGACTAGTCTAAAGGGGCTGATATCTTGGACCAGAAGAAACTTTAATCTTGCCACTTGAACTTACTTCCCTTCCCTATGAGAAATAAAGTACATACTACCGATTATGGGTTTTTCTGTTCATGCAGTTTTCTTTTTGCTAGTCTCAGCACTATAAGGTGCATCTGAGAAGTCTTGATTCTTTTAAATCTGGTACCATCTTCTATGATAAGCCTCAAGTTAAAATGCCCAGTCTGGAAACTTTCACTTTGATGGGATCTTCTTATTCTGCTGGTTCTGTCACTGGATCTCTGTTCTGGATAGCAGCCCATCAGCGTGAGGGTGACCCCCCTACAAGAAGGTCCCTAGACCCTTGACCTCCAAGGGCTGATGATATGAACACAAATATGGTTTGTTCCATTTTTTTGTCTTCTCGGCTGTCTGAAAGTGGCGTGTCACAGTTTGAGCTTTCCTTCTGTTTGCTGATGTGTGTCTCTTATCCCCTTCCAGTAACTCCCATTCCCTGTGCTCTGTAGGATACGCATTAGAACCTGGCTGGGAGAACCTGTCTGCTCTCTATTCATCTGCTGATTGGGGAAACCTTCAGAAATGGAACTTTGAATTCTGAAGCTTCCGTTCTCTACCCTGTATAACCCAAGCCAGAATGCACTGGAGTCTCCTTCTGTGCCCTTTGTAATACTTAAGAGTCTTCCCTTTGAAAGTAGTCAGGCATGAATTGTACCTGACCTGGAAGTGCCTAGGCCTTAGTGGTTCTCAAATCTGACTGTACATTAGAATCACCTTGTAAACTTTGAATTTGGGATTAAAACAGATAATTGGAAGGAAAAAATAAAATAATTCCATGACCCAGGCAGTCCCCTGCCGATTTTAAAAATAAATAAAAAAAGTAAAATAGGTACCCTTAACTGGAGAATGCCTACTAACCAAGAAGAATCCTCAGTCCCCTCCACTCTTCTCTTCCAAGGCATTGTTAACTGGTAGGGGCTTTGCCTCTAACATGTTTCTGTCATCTATAGATACATGTGTAGGTTTGTGTGTGTATATAGAAGGGGAGAGACATTAAGAACTATATTTTAACTGAAGCACTCTTCTGTCTCTAAGTGTATCTTAGAGGTTGTTTCATAGTGATTGATAGTTAACCTTTTTATGGTACCTAGCTTTCCGTAGAATATTCCATTGGATATGCCGAAATTATGTAATCACTGTTGATGGATGTGTTGCTTGTTCCAGCTCTTTGCTATCATACATAATGATACAGGAAATATCTTTATCCGTACATGGCTTACTACGTTTTAAAGATATAGATATCCCAGCAGTGGGACTATTGAATATCGAGGGTGCAATGTGCTCTACATGTTGATGTACCCTTCACAATGATTATACCATTTTTCAATAACAATTTCCCATGCCCCAGACCTACTAAATTTATAACTTCTGGGGTTAGTATTTGAGAATCTATTCAAAATGCACTTTCAAAGTGATTCTGATGTGGCTGGGTCTGTGACCAGCCTTGTAGGATCACTATTACAAGGAAGAGGGGAAATCAGACCTGAATGCTGGGATCTGAGCTCATCAGTGAGCTATAGTTAGAGAGGTACTACTGGGTGAAACTGAGGAGGGAGACCACAGGAAAGTCGGTCTCCCTGCTTGCATACTGTCCACACTGCTACTAGAAGGCATGTTGCAGGTGAGCAGCTCTTAACTGGACAGACACCATAGGAAGTGGTGCTAAGGGGCTGCTTCCTAAGTTCCTTTTCACTCTGACACAGGTTGGCACTAATTGACATCTGTCAGACCCAGCCCAGGGAGTCCTTTTACCACAGTAAACTCACAAATCAAATTGACTTTAAAATTCAGTTTGCAGATGTCTGCTAAAGACTGTTTCTGTGAAAACAAGAGTAAATACCCAGGCAGCACCTGCCCACATACCTATAGAGTTGTGTTAACACTCCAGAACCCTTTGATGGAAAGGGCCTCTTTGATGTCGTTTACATTTTTTAAACTCAGTATTCTTTAGCCACAAATGAGTGCCTGCTAGTGTTTTGTTTTGTTGTGATGTCCTTCCTTGACCTAGGGAATCCTTTGTTCCTAGACAGAGACCTGGGACATTTCTGGTAGAAGTTGCTGGAACTCTTGGACTCCTGTTGAAAGTTTATCAGACCAGGGCACGTTCACCATGTCATTTAGCCCCTGTCCCTCTGAGAAAGTCTAATCTTCCACTCCAGCAAAGCTTGGGGCTTGCAGACTTTACAGTTTTATCTACACTCGTTAGGAGAGTGTTTATTCAGCCTCTCCTTCAGGCAGGATTCTCAGTTAGCATTGACCAAGGCAAGGTTGATGCATCTTGGTGTGGCCAGATGAGGTGGTAAATGCAGGTTGCCACTGGTGGGAGCCAGGGCAGTGGATGTTGGGGTGGGACAATTGTTCATTTTTACTTGGCTTGTTCAATCAGTACATTTTGCTTTTGTTGTTAGGATGTATGCCTTTCTGAGGATTGTATGTACTAACCATCACCCTTCCCCACCTCACAGAGTGCCACATTAAAGCCCAGGCAAATACTACTCTTTCTGTTCATCTGTGTAGGGAACTCTCAACTTTGGTGGGATCAGGGTGGGCAACGGACCGACAGAGGAGGATGCTGAGATTATTCAGCATGACCAGCTCTCCACCCATTCAGAGGACGCGGAAGAGGTAAGATCCAGTGGTGTGGGCTTCCTCTCGTTCCACCACAGGCAGCCCTAGTCTTGATTCCTACTAGGCTTACTCCAGCCTTCTTGCAAAATAAAAGTACTAATGATTGGCCTCCCTCTGGCCGGCTTAAGGTCCCGAAGCTTTTTCTGTGGAGCCTGCTCTATCTAAACTCCAGGAGCTGGCCGCAGCCCTGCTCCTCTTGAATTCCGAGGTGTCCACAGTGCACTGTGTGTGACCTCAGTTACTAACTGCTCTCCTCAGCCCAGGCAGCTCCCAACATCCCAGCTCTTGTCCCCAGGAATACAGAGCACCTGGCTAGCTTCTTCATCCTTTAATCCTTCCAGGAATCAGTTGTCCTAGTCACACTGCCTACCAGCTGTGCTCATGGATATTTTTTTTTTTTTTTTTTTTTTTTGGGGGTTTTTAAAATTTTTTTTTTCCTTTTTTTTTTTTTTTTTTGCTTGCTTTGTTTCTTGAAACAGTGTCTCACTATGTAGCTTGGACAAGCCTGGAACTAGCTATGTGGATCTTCCTGCCTCTGCCTCCCAAGTGCTGGGATTATAGATGTATGCCACCATGCCCAGCTCTGGATATTAATCTTCTGTCAGATGTATAACTGGTGATTTTCTCCCACTCTGTTGGCTTCCTTTTCACTCAATTCTTTCCTTTGTTCTAAAGAAGTTTTTTTTTTTAGGAGCTTTTTAAAATTGTTATTTGCCTTCTTTTTATAGGGAGAATGGAAAGGAATTAGGCTAGCCTTTCCTTTTGACTCTACTTCCAATTTTAGTTATTTAAAATTAACTCTCTTGCCTGAGCACTCATGGCACAAAGCCTCCAAACTGAACTATTAAAATCTCATCTATTCATTGTATTATTATTTAAAGCAAATAGATTAGAAATGAAGGACCCAGATTAGATTTTTCATTCTAGACGCTTTAACCATGGCTTTTTTTAATTGCAAGTGTTGGGGTGCCTTTGAAAAAGTATGTTTCTTAATTCTCTGATTTCCCTTTACATGTATGCTAAGGACACTTGCCTATAATATGTTATTCCCATTTATCATTAGCCGTCTTCCCAAGAAGCAGTTCAGTAATACATGCTCATAGCTTGTGACCTTGTGTGTGGCATAGCTTCCCATTAAGTGTAAATTTGTGTTTTCAAGCCTACCGAGGACGAAGTGGTAAGACCAAAGCCTTCATGTTTCTCTGGGCTTCTCTTTTCCCATCCTTGTGATAACTCTGCCAACCCTGCTGCACCCTGGAGCCACACACATGACGCCGTGCATCCTGCATCTCACTGGCCATTTCTAACCAGTCTGTGAGCCTGTGTTCTGAAAAGCTCATCTCCATTAACTGCATCTCATGTTGGTCACCTCTGTCTTTGTGTCATTGACTTTGCTGATCTAATACCTCTGAAATTGGCTTTGAAGAAGCTGCAAGTAATGTCCCTGCTGGCATTCTTGAAGTGACTGTCCTCAGGGTTAAGTCCATGGGCCTCCACCTTCCTCTCCTGTGATGTTGTGCTTGCTCTGCCACCGGGGGTAGTGGTCTCCACCCTGCTCCTGAGTGCTTGTGAGCGAAGCTTACCCTTCCTCCCTGTCTGAGATGCAGCCAGCCTCTTCTGCTACCCTCATCAGCTTGGTGGTACTTAAACTTAAGGCCACAAGACTCTTGCTTGGGGTTAGCTCTAGCTCCATGTGACCTAGTTGAGAAATAATCAGCTTTCAAATGCCTCTCAGATGTGTGGGGGCGGGGGACACCTGCATGAAAGGCATTCATACATTAGGTACACATAAAGAATAACGAAGTGGAAAGAAAGTTAAATATCCAGGCCATGTGCGGAGGACCAGGCCTTCTAGATTAGCAGTAGTTTATTTAGTAGCACACAGGTTTTGAAACAGGTTTTTAAAAGGCCTTGCTGCACTGTTTGCATCTTTCCCCCAAATTTCTCTCTAATATACCTGTATCTGTGAACCGTCCCCTCCCTCTCCTGAGCTCTCTAAGGGGCCATGCATGGCAGTGGGAAAACATTTGCTGTGCTGTGTAAAAACAGGCAGTGTTTGGTCTCCCTGAAGTCTGGAGAGGCTTTGCTGGCATCAGCAATGCCCTTTTCCTGGACCAGTCATCCGTGCATGGTTGCTGGCTGAACTGCCTGGCATGGCTTTGGGGGGGGAGCTCAGATTCATGTTGGTGAGAAGCTGACCCTCTCCCAGTACCATCACTTCAGCAATACTGCTTTCCACATAAGCACCCTGTGCCTTAGCCATTGTCAGAATGGTCTGGCCGACATCCAGTGCCAATGGCCTCATTTGTAGCCATGTCCCTGGGAGTTGGACTACCAACTGTAGTTTAGTTTCTCTCCCCCTGGCCACCTAGTACACTCAGGGAATTAGCTTTTCTTGTCTTCCTTGAAGTCATACATTTTACCTTTATCAAGCATGGTTTCCCACAGCCAACTTTAGATGATTTTGACATTTATGTAATGATTCCAAACAAAACAAGGTTCTTAAAAAGAAGTCTAGCCTACTTCTGCAATTCCCCACTTTGCTTGGATGTAAAAACTTGTTTGTTCTAGGCAGGCGGTTGTGCCCTCTTCTGGGAGGCACTCAGTTTGGGTACAAACCAGAGCCAGGCCACTTGGTATTTGGGAAATCTCCAAAGACTGTGACCATTCAACAGGGGTCAGAAACTCCTCTCCCCACTGTGTCTTCTCACCTGGTACAGTCATCACCTCTCCACACACTCACTCATCCATCTATGCATTCACTTGCCCTCGCTGTGTCAACCACTATGTTTAATGCCATAGAAACTGGGAGAAGAAAAACAGTTCTTGCCTTTAGGGATCTTCCAAAGTAGGCGACAGTATGGTAACAGTTCTATGATAGATGTGTGCCCAGGATGCTGTGAGGAAAGGAAAAAGGCACCTGACAGGTACTAGGGTGCTTGGAAAGAAGAGACCAAGAAAGGATCCCCTTAGGTACCTCCTCCCAAGCTATGTCTGACTAAGCAGGAATCTCTTGAGGCAGGAAGAGAGGAAGGAGAACAACATCTATAGCTTAACCACTAGTGGTAGAGTTGTAGAATGCACTGGGTGGGGAGGGTGAGCTGGAGACTTGGACTCAGAAAAGGACTAGGTGACTTAAAGTGAAGTAAGTCACTTATAGGGGGCGTTGGAAAAGAAGGGGCCAATGTGGGATATTGAAGAAGTAAAGCTAAGGTCCTAGGGCTTTCATGAATGGGACATGAAGCAGAAGTCTTAGTGGGGACAGAGGACAGTGGTTTCTGAGTTTCATTCAGTGATAATGAGTCTGGAAGCCTGTGGTGCACCAGGAGATACATAGCACAGCTAATTGAGAGTCGGAACACAGAGAGGGAGGTTCCATTCGAGAGTTACCCCTGGGGGTGCCCAATGAGGCTATGAGTGTCATTCCGACAGAACAGACCTAAGTGGGGGCTACAGAGATGGCTCAATGGTTAAGAGCATGTACCGCTCTTGTAGAACACCCAAGTTCTGTTCCCAGCTCCCACAGCAGGTGCTCTAGCACCAGGGGATCTGATACCCTCCTCTGGCCTCTACAGGTACTGCACTCATGTACACACACACACACACACACACAAATAAATAAAAAAGAAATCTTGAAAAGACCCGGGGCTGGAGAGATGGCTCAGCGGTTAAGAGCACTGGCTGCTCTTGCAGAGGGCCCAGGTTCAATTTCCAGCACGCACATGGTGGCTAACAACTGTCTTTAACTCCAGTTCCAGGGCATCCTCTTCTTTCTCTGGCATTGCAGAACATGGGTGCACCCACCTGTATGCAGGCATTACACTCATACACATAAAATAAAAATAATTTTTTTCATATTTTATTTATTATTTTTATTTTATGTGTATGAATGTATTGCCCGCATGTATGTAAGTGCACCTGTGTCATGCCATGCCCACGGAGGACAGAAGAGGCCGTCGGATCCCCTGGAACTGGAGTTAAAGACGGACAGTTGTTAGCTGTCATGTGGGTGCTGGGATTCAAGCCCTGGTCTTCTGCAAGAACAACCAGCATTCTTAACTGCTGAGCCATCTCTCCAGTCCAATAATTTTTTTTTTTAAAAAAAGAAAGAAAAGATCCAGGGGATGAAGCTGTAACCCTAGGGACTCTTGGAAGAACAGTGATGGAGGAAGTCACAGAAGTGGGAGAGAGACTAAGAAGAGATCAGCATCTGGAGGAGGAAGAGGCCGTAGTGATAGACACCACAAAGTATAGTCAGGGCACGGAGCGTCTCAGAGTTTTAACCATTGGGAAGGGAAGCAACCATCTTGCTAAGAAAAGTCACCCTGGAGCAGGAACAAAAAGGTTGGAAAGTACTAGGCTAGATTTCCCCTTCATCCTCATCTTCCCTGAGAAAACATTCCCAGGTTCCAAAGCCGAAGATGAGAATGAAGAAGAGAGGCAGGGGTATTACTAGACGTGAACGTTGTCTCCTTTCCATCCTCCCCCTTTTTTGGGGGGTGGGGACACTGAGACAGGGTCTCCTGTAGCCCAAGCTGACTAGAACTCACTATGTAGACCAAGGACGGCCTTGTGCTCCTTCCGCTTCTACCTTCCAAGTGCTGGGATCATAGGCAAGAGCTGGGGCCACAAGCCAGTGCTGGATTACAGGTGCACACAGCCATACCTGGCTCTTTTTTTTTTTTAATTTTTTGGTGTTTTTGAGACGGTCTCCCTATAGTGGGGGCTGCCCTGGAGCTCACTGTGTAGACCAGGCTAGCCTTGAACTCACAGAGATCCACGTGCCTCTGCCTCCCAAGAGCTGGGACTACAGGCTTGCACCACCATGCCCAGCCTCTTTTTCTTTTTTAATGAGAGAAAATTTGGTTGAATGAAAACACTAGGAGGCACCCTGCTTTCACTGAGCTTAGGAATAAAGACCTGGGCTCCCTGGAGCTCTGGACTTCCTTTCCAATTAACTTATGCAGCAGCAATGGGAAAGAGCTCTTTAAACATTGCTGGGGTTGAGGTAACTCAGAGTAGCAAGGATTACTCTAGTTTTCAGAGTCAAAGTGATCCTGACTGGGCTCTGGGAACAGTTTCAGAAAGAAAACCACCGCCTGGTCTTTAGTGGGCTTTTGATTTCTCCACCTGGGCCTGGAACATACCAAGTTCAGAAATATGCATTCCCCTTGGTTGTCCTTGGAGCAGTCCTAAAAGTAGACTCCCAAGAGCTTGTTCCAGACCCCCAACCCCAGTCCCTTTTTTAATACTGCACTAGGAGTTGAATCCAGGGTCTTCAACATGTTAGATAAGTGTACAGCCGAGCCACATCCCTGGCTCCCAGCCCACCTGTTGTTTTACTTTGTTTTTTTGGTACACCATCTCCCTGTAGCCCCAGCTGGAACTCACTATATAGACCAGGCTAGCCTCAGGCTCAGAGATCTGCCTGCCTCTGGGACTAAAGTCATGTGCTGCCATGCCCAGGGTTTTTTGGAGACAGTGTCTCACTATGTTGCTTAGGTTGGCCTTAAATTCCTGATTCTCCTACCTCAGCCTTCTCAGTTCTGAGATTACAAGTGTGAGCCACCATGCTCAAAACTATCTGTAACTCCAGTTCCAGAGGATCTACTGTCCTCTTCCACCCTCCATGGGCACCAGGTATGTACATAGTACATATACATACATGCAGGCAAATATTCATACACATAAAATAAAAATAAATAAGTCTTTAAAAAAATCCGCCAGGCGTTGTGGCGTATGCCTTTAATCCCAGAACTCGGGAGGCAGAGGCAAGTGGATCTCTGTGAGTTCAAAGCCAGTCTGATCTACATAGTGAGTTCCAGGTTATATGGGGCTATGGAAGACCCTGCCTCAAAAAGACCCAAAAACAAGCTGGGAGTGGTGGCGCGCACACCTTTAATGCCAGCATTCAGGAGGCAGAGGCAGGCGGACCTCTGTGAGTTCAAGGCCAGCCTGGTCTACATAGTTCCAGGACAGCTGGGGCTACAGGGAGACACTGTCTTAAAAAGACCAAAAAAAAAAAAGACCCCCTCCCCCAAAAATTCCTTTAATCCCAAAACTCAGGAGGCATAGGCAGGCAGATCTCTGAGTTCAAGGCTAACCTAGTTTACATAGAGAGTTCCAGACCATCCAAGGCAGCACAGTGAGACTCTGTCTCAATCCATCAATGATCTATAATGCCTGGTGTGATAATGCACAGCACAATGTGCACAAGAGAGACTAAGGCAGTAGAATTTCAAGTTCAAGATCTGCCTGAAATTACATAGTGAGACTGTCTCGAAGAAAAAGTGATATGATGCAGTAAGGGGGGTTGAGAGGACTCAGTTGGAAGCCAGACAAGGAAGGGTTTCTGGGAAAGGCATTGCCGCAATCAGGTGACCTGACATCAACACCAGTTACCCCAGACCCTCTACAGGTGAGATGTCAGCTATGAGCAATGGCCCCTGCCCTGGCCTTGCTCAAGGGGTGACTCCGAACCCTGCACACTCTCCTCTTAGCCTCATTTCTCCTGTGGTTTCCTCCCATGACAGTTTGACTTTGCAGACACCATGGTCCACCAGGCAATCCACACCATCGAGTACTGCCTCGGTTGCATCTCCAATACCGCCTCCTACCTGCGGCTCTGGGCCCTCAGCCTTGCTCATGCACGTAAGTACGTTCTCTAATCCAGAGCTGAGGATCTCTCCTTCTCTGGGACCTCCCTTAGATGAGTAGGGGCTTCCCCAGAATGGAAACACATCAAGGTTCTGGAACTAGTCTAGCTCCTGAATCCAGGAATGAGTGCGCACAGGAGTATCAGCCCTTATACAAGTTAGCTGTGCATGGTAATCCTGCAGGAATCCAGGGTCCATGCAGGGAGGAGTGGCAGAGAAAAACACAGCCACCTCTTGACAAACTAAACTGTGCCTTGTGTCCTTCCTGCCCCCAGAGCTCTCTGAAGTGCTTTGGACCATGGTGATCCACATTGGATTGAATGTGAGGAGCTTGGCAGGGGGGTTGGCACTGTTCTTCATCTTCACTGCCTTTGCTACCTTGACTGTGGCCATCCTGCTGATCATGGAGGGCCTTTCAGCCTTCCTCCATGCACTGCGGTTACACTGGTGAGAGGCAGTGGGTCAGGGTGGAGCGGGAGGTGGGGGTGTCCTTGGCCACAGAGAATGGTCAGGTCTCCTGCATGGCACTAGGAGTCTGTCCTCTAGGAAGGGGGGCCGGCATTCTCCAGCCCTCACAGCTTTGGCACTGAGCCTTGAAAAAAAAAAATCATAAGTTCCAGGAACGGTTCCTACTCCCTACTTTCAGCATTTAGCCACCTTCATTGCTTTTGACTGTAAAGTTGCTGGGGTTGGGGATGAGAACAAGTCTTGTTTTGTCTTTCAGTTTTTTTGGGAGATTTTGGGTTTTTTGGGGTTTTTTTTGTTTTTTGACACAGGGTCTCACTATAGCCTAAGCTGGCCTTGAACTCTAATTCTTCTGCTTCAGCCTCTCAAGTGTCAGTATTATAGGCATCCCCACCACACCCAGCTAAGGACTTTGTGTTTTGGGTGTGAGGGTTTGTTTTTGTTGTCCTGGCATGCGACTCCTATCTTTAGAGCAGTACTGGAATAGATTGGGTCTCCTATCTTTAGAGCAGTACTGGAATAGATTAGGTCCAGGACCTGGCTAACACACACTGAACCCTGCCTCTGGCTCTTTATGACAGTGCCAGTGTCGCTTGGTAGAACGCCTGGGAGCTCCACTGTGGCTGAGCTCCAAGAGCTCCACTCTTGGCTCTGGCATGGCTAGGGACACTAAAGCAGCATTTCAGAAGGCGGCATGGGGGCGCGTGGTGTGGTGTTTGTTCTCCCTAATGCACTGGGTGGCTCATAGTTACTCTATATGCAGAAAGAGCCCAGGAATGGGAGAGCTAGCAGCAGGGCTGTGGCTGTGACCTTAAAGGAGGGTTGCCAGATTTAGCAAATAAAAATACAAGATAAGGGGCTGGAGAGATGGCTCAGTGGTTAAGAACACTTGTTGTTCTTGCAGAAGACTGGGGTTCAAATCCCAGCTGGCAGCTAACAACTGTTCGTAACTCTAGTTCCAGGGGATCCAACAGCCTCTTCTGTCTTCCTTGGGCATTGCATGACATGGGTGCACTTATCTACATGCAGGCATAACACTCATACACATAAAAAATAAAAATAATAAAGTATTAAAAAAAGAAAAAAAAAAAAAAAGCAAGGCCAGTGGCATGGCTCAGTGGGTTAAGACACTTGTTGCTAGGCCTAATGGCCTGAGTTTAATCCCATGGACTCATATAGTAGAAAAAATCCAACTCCCTCAAATTATCCTCTGATCTCCACATCTGCATTGTACCAGACTTGTGTACACACACAAAATCAATAAATAGCTGGGCATGGTGGCACATGCCTGTAGCCCCACCACTCAAGGAGGAAGAGGCAGGCAGATCTCTGTGAGTTCAAGACCAGCCTGGTCTACATAGTTCCAGGCCATCTGGGGCTACAGGGAGACCCTGTTTCAAAAAGACCAAAGGAAAAAAAAAAAATCAATAAGTGTAACTAAAAAATTTTGAAATACAAAATACTCAGTTAAGTTTGAATTTCAGATAAACAGTACTTTTTTGTATGAATATTTCTCAAATGTTCAGGAAACATACTCATATTAAAAATGGGAAACCTGGGGCTGGAGAGATGGCTCAGCGGTTAAGAGCACTGACTGCTCTTGCAGAGGACCCAGGTTCGATTCCCAGCACCCACATGGCAGCTACGAACCGTCCTTAACTCCAGTTCTGGGGGAATCCGAAGCTCTCTTCTTAACTCCGCAGCGTCACATGACATGGGTGCACTCACATACATGCAGGCAATACACTCATACACATAAAATTAAAATAATAAATAAAATATTAAACAAAAAAAAGCGGGAAACTTGTATTTCATCTGGCAAACTCCAGCTCTTCCCCTGGGGGTTCCATTTAGTCCTTTATGTCATGATTCTTCTTCAGGGAACTCTATACCCTGTCCCACCCCACATACTGTACTACACCCATAAACTCACTGACCCAACTCAGAAACCCCTGGATGAGGTGATCTGCAGTGTTAGTGATCCTGGGCTCCAGGAGCTCTTTGCACGGCTCCCTGGATTCTCTGGCATCTGGCTGGACCTCTAGTCCACTCCTATGGTCTTTGATTTCTCTTCTGGCTGGATTACAGCCAGGCTTCTTCACAGATTCTGTTGGTGGCAGTGCCAAGTTATGGAGGAAAAGTGAGGCATGTTAAGGGTGTGCCAGGGCTGAGACTAGTTTTCCCTCTGAGCTGCTCTAGAAGGCCCTTCCTGCATCAGGAGAAGCTGCTTTCTCTGCCCTGGCTTTCCCCCTCTGGGCTCCTCTCCTCTGCACTCAGCAGTTTGTTTACTGTGGAGCCTGGGAGGTTGGACTGCTACATTTTTCAGGGTGCTGGCTCCGCACTCTGTTCTCAGCTTATCAGCCAGCTCTCCCCAGCACACTTCCTCAGCCACTGCGGGTGAAGGAACGTCTGCGCACCAGACCCCTAGTGACTCACTTTTTCTTGCTCTCTTGGCCTCCTTGCTTTCCTGTTCATGTCTCTGTCTCCGGAGCCTGGGCTTGAGGGAACAGTGACTACCCCTCCTTGATTCCAGCCTGTGTTAAAGGCTGGTTACCCCCAATTCTGGGCAAGGTGAGGAGGAGTGAAGGGTAGAACAGAGCCGTCAGGTAGTTTAGCAAGGTGAGCACCATGTCATGAGGGAGGCTGCCTGTGCTTGGGTCTCACCTCCAGAGGCAGCTGAGGCAGGTTTGAATGTATGACACATATTGTTGCCAGATGTTTCTTTATCCTCAGCCTCCCCTGTGGCCTTCAAGTAACAGTGTATTCTTCCGTCCTCCTGAAGGAGGTGAGCAGAGCATGTGATGAGTGATGGGAGAGCAGACATCTGGGACAAGCTTGCCTGGGTTTGAATCCCAGCACTACCTCACAGGCAGATTATTATTGACCTCTCTGAACCTGCCTTTGTCTCATGTGGACAGAAAGACAACAGCCACATGGCAAGGTTACTGAGTTAGAAGCAAATAGGGAGTAATGCACATACCAAGTGTCTGTCACCGGGCCTGACATCATAAACAGATCATGGCTACTCTGATGAAGAGTGGGGTGCCCTATAGAAAGGGACCTGGCTCCATAAAGAAACTGTTTTTAAGTTAGTTAGAGAGCAGGGGGACCCCAAAGGAGACACATACTTTGGTTTGAATGCCCCTCAGGTATAGCTTGCAAGGAACAGACTTGAAATAGGTCTTCCTTTTGGTTGTCTGTCTGGTAGTGCAAGTATTGGGCAGAAGAGGAGAAACAGAGGAAGCCTTTCAGAATCCTGGCTTTGGAGGCAGCTCCCAACCACTAAAAGTAAACTAAATTGGTGCTTGTGCGCCTCCTGCTGGTCAAATGGAAATGTGCAACAAGGACTGCAAGGGGCTCAGAGTTGTGGCCCTCAGGTAAACAGCTGGCCTTTGCGAAATGGCCCAGGAATATTGCTGCTGGGTTTCATACTAGCAAGCCCAGGCATCTTCACACACCCCTTCATCCCTCATGTCTCTCTGATATACAAGTTCTGAGTTTCTTTGGTAGCATCAAGAAGAAAAAACATTTAATTGATTTTTATTTGGTTTGATTTAATAACATAAATCACGAGTCTAAGATTCATGAAAGCCGTGACGTAAGTGACATTTGAAAGCATAGTGAACAGGGGAGATACTAATCTCCAACTTCTATCTCCTGAGTTTCGTCTTTACCGTGTAAAGCATGCTTGGCTTTCTTGCCCACCATAATTAGACAAAAAGCAGGGATCTGATTGTACTTGGCCATCAAACTGGTGTTCCTGCGTAAAGACTGCCGCCCCTGACAAGGAACCTGGTCGTTTCTTTTCTAGCAGAGTCCATCTATGTGTCCATGTGCACATTTGTGTACTTACAGATTGACTGAAGAGACAGAAGTGGGGAGCAGGTGTAAGGAGCCTGGCGTTGTCACGAGTAAGGACCCCTGGAATATAGTTCCAGGTTGACAACATTGCCTGGCATTTGAGCCATCAGACAGACAGATGTGTGTTCCAAGCCCGAATAGAAGAGCCAGAGACGCAGCTGCTCCAGCCTCTTCCAGAGCTGCTCTCCTCCATCACTCCTCACCAGAAAGGGAGGAGGCCCCACAACTCCTTCCTCTTACAACCAATCATGAAAACGGGTTTCCTGGAACGTGGCAGGAGTGGTTCCTTTTTATCTCAGCACCCCCTAGCTTAATGGTGGGCTTTGCCAAGAGCTGAGGCTGGAAAGGGTAATAGAAAAACCCACCCACCCTCTGAGCTCTCCTGATAGTGGTTGTGGTCTAGGTGCATTTTAATAGCTGGGTGTGCCAGCACTCTGGAGGCTCCCCAAGCTGAGCAGTGCAGTAGCCTATAAAGAAAGAGCAGCCAGTGGGGCCTTATCACCCGGCTTCCTTTTTCAGGAAGCACACATTTCCCTGCTTCAGGGGAAGAGGACAGGGAGACCAAAAGGGAAATGTTTTTCATCTGTGTCCTGGGAGCTTGGGGTGAGGACTCCTGAGGTGGGAGGTGAAGTCAGGTTGCCCCCTAGGTATACCCAAGATGTTGGGCTAGTATGTATGAGGCTCTGGGTTGCATCGCAAGCACATAGAAACAAAAAATGTAAAGATATCTATGGTTGGAGCTATCTTGAGCTCCAACTAGTAAGTGGGTTAGCATTGGGTGGTGTTAGAGGGACCCTGTCCATCTGCCCACACAGCTGAACTTCATGCCTCAATCCAGACATGTGTCCCTTTTCCTCCCTGCCAGGCCCCATGAGTGCATGAAGCAAGCAGGGGCTTGTCAAGAGGGGTGGTGACACCATGGCCATTTGAAGGCAAAACTTAGGCTCCATTTGCCCTGTTTAGAAATTAGAATTGTTTGTGTGATTAGCCAGCCAGGGTTCCGGGTGCCTGGCTAGAACTGGAGCAGTTAGGGGTATATACCACCAAGCCTGACACTTAGCCCTAGCTTATGAGTTTGGACCTGAGGGTGACACGCTCTGATTATGCATTGTAGAATGAAAATAGAAGTGATAAGCACATTTGTTTCTGGTTGTTCAGAAATACCATTGGTAAATGTGAACACAGCCTACCCAACATGAAGCCTCCAGACCCAGGGGAGAGAGAAAAGCAGGAGCTCCCCCCCACACACACACACTCTGCCCTCCTCCAGAAGTAGCCTCGGTGACTGGAAATCTGGGTCCTGGAACTCTGTGTCTAATGTTGGTTAGCTATATCCCATTTTTCCTGGGAGGCCTTGGGTCTTGGTCCTGCCCCTGTGGAATATGGGGATGGGGAGGGGGGAAGTAGTGTGCAGTCATGGCTGTATGGAAAGTTCTTCACTCTTTTCCCTACAGATGTGCCCTGTAGCTCTGCCCCTGTGGCTTGAAGCCAGCACTCCAGGGCTCAAGGGGCCTCTGGGACCCTCTGTACTCCTGGCCACCTCCCACCCCCTGTTCTCTAATTTGGACTCTCAGTTGGGTAGTAGAAACCCTGGCTAAGCTGAAGGGTGAGCAGTGGAACTAGGGGTCTGGAAGCTTCTTGAAGCCTTGGTCTTGCACATGCACACTACCTGCCTCCTAGAGCCCACCACAGCCCATTCCTGCCTGTTCTTGAAAGACTTGCGGAACTCCAAGGTCACACAGCACCAAATGGAAACTATGCCTCAGGCAGCTCTCTTGGCCTTTTTCTCCAAATCATGCATGTTTCTGCCCATATTTGGTGGTGGTTTGGCCGCTGGGCAGCTCTCCAGGAGAGTGTGCCCAGGAGAGTATGCAGAGGAAGCAGTTAGGCAGCCCTGCTCCTGACTTCTTCCTGCCTCTCTGAGTTAGAAAGGGCCCCTAAAAGACCAGCAGGAATGGATGCCGATCTGCCTGGGAAGGGAGTTAAAGCCCAGTTTTTCCTTTTAGTCTCCAGAGGAGAATTTTTTCAGATGTTTTTGTGTGAAGAATATTTTTACCATTGCTTTTGAAAGAATTTTCCTCCTAACCACTCCCCTTTTCTGAGAATTTTCTCTAAACTAAATGTTTTCAACGTGTTTACAAGCCCCCCTTCTCCTTCCTACCCCTGGGATGGGATAAGAACAGCCATGTTTACCCAGAATCCCTCAAGGGGCTTCCTTAGTGATGAGCTGTGTGATCTCCTACCAGGAGGGAGATTTCAAGGACTCATCTTCATTAACTTATTGCTGTCAGACTTAATGCTTTCTGTGCATGCTCATTCAAAGTTTAGCATAAGCATACCCTCTGCCTGCAGGACAGAGTAAGAATGGACCATGGACAGACTCCCCATTCAGGCATCCTCACTCAGTTCTTGCTGAAGGCAGGCCGGGGCCTTTCAAAGCAGCTCCTGAGGGGCCACCAAGATGTTTCAGTAGGTAAAGGTGCTTGCTGCTTAAGCCTGGTGACCTGAGTTTGGTTCTTGGAACACTTATGAAGGTGGAAGGAGAGAATCAATTCTACAAAGTTGTCCTTTGATTTCCATACACATTCCATGACACATGTGTGTCCACATATACATAAAATAATTTTAGATGATGATGATGAAGATGATAGATAGATAGATGATAGATAGAGAGATAGATAGATGATAGATAGATGACAGATAGATGATAGATTAGATAGATAGATAGATAGATGATATATATATATAGATAGATGATAGATAGATAGATAGATAGATAGATAGATAGATAGATAGATAGATGACAGATAATATGATAGATAGAGAGATAGATAGATGATAGATAGAGAGATAGATGATAGAACCCCTGGGCTATGAGCAGTAGGCTAAGAAGGGACTTTGTCAAGACTACCTAGAAAAGTAAGATTTAGGGGAAGGTAGGCACAGGGCATTTTTGTAGACCAACTGAAGTGCAAAGATCTTCAGAAGGTTTCTCTGGGCTGGGCATAGTGGGATGCCCCATAGTCCTAGCTCACCTGGAGGCTGAGGCAAGGGGATTGCTTGAACCCAGGAGTTTAGGGCCAGCCTGAGCAACATAGTGAGACTGTCTTCTTTTTTTCTCTCCTTGTGGACTGATGACTTTCCTTTCCCTTCTTTCCAGGGTTGAATTCCAGAATAAATTCTACAGTGGGACTGGTTTCAAGTTCCTACCCTTCTCCTTTGAGCACATTCGGGAAGGGAAGTTTGATGAGTGAGCCCCCAGCAGGGCCCAGCACCTTCCCTGCCTGCCTCCACAGTGATTATCGTGTTCCTTTGGCCTGTTGGATTGCTAGACATCAGGGCATTTGTGTCACCCTTGCCACCCCTACCCCAGCTTCAAGTCATTAGATAGTGTTGACCTTCCCTGGGTCTCTCTCCACCTCTAGCCTTGTGTGTAGTGTAGTGATTTCTAGAAAGAAGCTGGCTGTGCCAGACATCCCCACTGGCACCAGCCTTGGCCTCTGGGCTGACAGACAGACAGTCCTGCTCCATCCCCTGCTGGTGTGCCTGCCTGCACATCCACATGGAAGCACAGAGTCCTCAGAACTTCTGGGTAAGGGGGCCCCTCTCCTGTCCCCAGAGTTCCTGCCCACACCTCAGAGGGGATCACAGCAGGTTCTTTCCCAGAAAGGGACACTCTTTTTGGCACACATCCCACTCCAGTTAACAGGGCAGTCCCAGAAGATGGTAGTAGCATCCTTTGCCCACCCCTCTCCAGTGATTATTAATCAGGAATTCAGCTGGCCCCATCTGGACATAATGAGTTTCTCCTTGTCATCCCAAAGGTCCCAGCATAACTAGCACCATTCTCCAAATCACCCTTTACATCCTAGGACTGAAAGGAGGGGCTGGGGTGCAACTGGCTTGTAACAGGGCAGTCATTCTTCCTCCAGAGTAGCTTCTGCCAAGCCTGTACATGTATGGGCCCTGCTCAGCAGTACTCCCCTGGAACAGAGGTTCAAATTGACACTGTCTTCATGCAGCCCTGAGCCCCTCCCCACCTTGATCATGGTGACTTGAGGTTGTGGTTGTTGAGGCTGGTTCTGCCAGCAGGCCTGCCTTGATCTGTCCACTGATACTCCCTCCCTACTCCCTCATTGACCTCAGGTCTCAGGAGTGGTGTCCTGTGCCGGCCAGTCAGTGTCATTTACAGTTCGCTAACTGGAAGCAACTGGCAGGGCTGACAGTGCACATGTGCTGAGAGCTGTGCAGCCCTGCCAAGCCCATGACCCCCTGCATGCACTCTGACCCTTCTAATCATGTGCTGGCCCAGCCCTAACTGCTCCAGCTCCATTCACCCCATCACCTTCATTGAAGAGGTAAACATTAAATTGGCAAGGTCCATGCCCTCTTCCCAACCCAGTGCCCCTGAGAGCTCCTCACCCACTTGCCAGGCAGGGCTGGCCCACTGTGACCTGACCCAGACTGTACTGAATCCCCTCTCCTCTTGTGCCTGGTTTACATGGTGATCTTTGCTCTGTTTACACTAGTCTAAAGCAGAGTTCTTTGTCAGGGACCCTGCCCAAGGCCTTCTGTTCAGACATTCCTGTGCTGAATAAAATGTGTTTGACTCATGGAAGCTGCCTGTTCTGAGTACACAGCCCCTGTCACTCTGAGTTCACCCACTTGAGCCCATCTGGTGCCCCACACCTTTCCTCTTGCCAGCATTTCTGCCTTTCTGATCAGAGGCTACGGCTGCCATGGCCTGACTGGGCAGTTAGTTTGTGAAATTCTTGCCTTATCTCGTTTCCCGGGCACCGTCTCACTCCTGTGAGCCTAGGCAGTTTTGGAGACATGGGCCCTGACTCAAGGGACCTGGAAACCAGTCTCTATCTCTGCTCCCCTCTCTGTATATCCCAACATCCAGAGAAGGGGGCCTGGTGTCTGCCCTCCCTCTTTCCCAAGTGCGTTCTCCAGGGCTCAGCAGCCAGGCTCTTTTGAACCTTGATCCCCTTGGCCTTGGTGTGAATAGAGGCTTGGCAGGCTTTTCAGGGCAGCTGGAGAATGAGGTACTGAGGTAGACAGGCTGGAGGCCAAGGAGCCGGCAGTGGGCCAGGAGACGGGTAGGGAGGGTACTTCCCTCCTTGAGGCATACACATTCTTTGTGCCCCTCCCTCAAGGTTTGGAACCGAAGCTGCAGGAATGTGACAGCTGCTTCCCTGAAGGGTTGGGAGGGGCTGGGACATCTGGTTCCTTTCCTATTCCTATCCCACCCCAGCCTAAACCCTTCACAGTGCATCTATCCACCATGCCCAGCAAGCCCCACTCCACCTGGCTACTCAAATAAAAGATATAGGGGAAAATCTGGTTTATGAACTCTTAAATGTTGTTACCTACTCAAAAGAGACCCAATTAGAGCAGCAGAACAGAGTTGAGAAGCCAGGATTGAATCTAATTTATGGCAAGTGAATGTTAGACAAAGGGGTCCAGATGGAGAGAATTGGGCTTGAGGGTGCATGCCTATAATCCCAGCACTCAGAAGGTAGATGCAAGAAGATTGGGGGTTCAGGGCCAGCCTGGGCTACATGAAACATTGGTCCCAAAACACAAGGACAACAGCAAAACCTGTGTTGTTTTCATCAAATAGTGCGAATACAACTGGGCATCCGCATATGAAGGAACACATTTGGATTGCTCCCTAACAGAACAATGACCTCAAATGCTGGGTGTGTGCCTGCAATTCCAGCACTCAAGAGGCTGCACAAGAAGATCTTGACTTTGAGACCAGCATTAACATACAGCTGGACCCTGTTGCAATAAAATGAACTCAAAGTGGCCCATAGACCTAAATGAAAGCTAACGCTATGAAACTCAGGTGACCATCAAGTTAGGCCATAATTCTGACATATGGTACACAAAGCATGTATAACAAGATAAAAACTAGACTTCAAAACATTAGAAAACTTGTGTATCAAAGGTCAAAATTAAAGTACCCAGAGACAAAGAGAGATGGGGAAAAAGTCACAACCTAAAACCCAGTTGGTCTGAGGCTGTGTCATTCCAGGGAAGGGTAAAGGGCTGAGACAAGTCAGGAGAGAGGACAGGAGCAGCGACGGCAGTTTCTAAGTGGGCTGTGTGCGGCTAAGGGGAGGCTAGCACAGGGAAGGAAATTCTCCCCGTTCGCCCATTGTCCAGCCCACACATTCTCCCCAACAGAAGGTGGGCTGTGTGAAGTAAAGGAAGTTTGCTTCCCTTCCCTTTCTAAGAAAGAAAGAAAGGGAGGAAGGGAAGAGAAAGAAAAGGAAGAGGAAAAGGGCTCCCCACACCTCTGCCTGCTCTCCCAGCGCTTGGGAGTTGGGCCTGCAGGAGCTGAAGGTCCTTCTCATCTTTGTCTTCATGGTGAGTTTAAGGCCAGTCTGGCCTACGTGAAACCCTGTCTTAACAACAATAAAAACCATGTTAAACAAATTATCCAAAGACAAGTCCACTTCTACATACCTAGCTAAAGAGAATAGAAACGCACAAACAAAAGTGAACAAAGGTGGGCAGGAGAGATGGCTCAGTGGTTAAGAGCACTGGCTGCTCTTGCAGAGGACCCAGGTTCAGTTCCAGCACCCATGTCAGCTAACGCCCATCCGTATCTCCAGTCCAGGAGAATCCAATGCCCTCTTCTGACATGGATGCACTTACATACATGCAGGTAATACACATACACACAATATAAAAATAATAAAATATTTTTAAGTAAACAAAGGTGGTCTTAGCAGCATTATTCATTACAGCCCCCAAACAGAAACAGCACAAATGTCCATCAGGCTAGTGAGATCTACATAATGAGTTCCAGGTCAGCCAGGGCTACATAGTGAGACCCTGTCTTTAAAAAAGCAACAATGTCGTGGTGGCACACGCCTTTAATCCCAGCACTTGGAAGGCAGAGGCAGGCGGATCTCTGTGATTTCAAGGTCAGCCTGATCTACGTAGTGAGTTCCAGGCCAGCTGGGGCTACAGGGAGACCCTGTCTCAAAAAGACCCCTAATGTCCATCTCTGGCCTCCACACTCACATGCACACACACACACACACACACACACACACACACACACGCGCACACATGCACATGACAGTAATAATAGTGAAGTGATGATAATGCTACAACATGAACAGACCTCAAGGAAATTCTTTTTCGAAAGTGTTTTTGAGACAGGTCCTCAGGATCTAGCCTCACTATGTAATTTTTTGCAACACTCCTGCCTCTGCCTCCCAAGTGCTGAGATTACAGCATGCAACACCACATCTTGCAGAATTAAAATTTTTTTCTGGGACTGGAGAGATGGCTCAGCAGTTAAGAGCACTGGCTGTTCTTGCAGAGGAACTGGGTTCAATTCCCAGCACCCATGGCAGCTAGCAAACATCTGTAACTCTGGTTCCAGGGGATCTGACGCCCTCTTTATGATCTCCACAGGCATTGCACACACGGTGCACTTACATACATGTGAGCAAAACCCATATATATATATATATATGTATATATATAATTTTAATTCTAAGGAAAATAAGACACTGAAGATGGCACATTGCATAATTACATTTTTGTGATATGTCCACTTTAGACAAAAAGACAGGTGGTTGCAGGGGCTGGACACCCCCTGAGGCTTGAGGGAGAGGATTGAAGTGGGGAGTGATCACTAATGAGCAGGGATTTCTTTGGAGAGGGATTTTGAAATTAAATGAAAACTTAGCCTGTGGTAACAGCTGCACAATTCTGTGAATATACTAAAAACCATTCACTATTGTGTTCTTGGCTTGTATCCAGCTGCCTTCCCTCTGTGTCCTCCCAGGCCAGCACGAACGGCTGGGTGTGGGGAAGAACAGATTTATTATATCTTTTTTTTTTTTTTTTCATTTTGAGCCAGGGTCTCCCTGCAGCCCCAGCTGGCCTAAAACTCACTATGTAGTCCAGGCTGGCCTCAATCTCATAGAGATCCGCCTGCCTCTGCCTCCTGCCTGCCTCTGCTGGGATTAAAGGTGTGTGCCACCAGGCCTGGCATTTATTATCTTTTTTTTTTTTTTTTTTTTGGTCTTTTTGAGACAGGGTCTCCCTGTAGCCCCAGCTATCCTGGAACTCTCTAAGTAGACCAGGCTGGCCTTGAGCTCACAGAGATCCACCTGCCTCTGCTTCCCAAGTGCTGGGATTAAAGGTGTGCACCACCATGCCCGGCTCTGTCTTTTTTACATTTATTTATTTGTGTGTGCTTGTATATGTAGTAATTAGAGGAAAATTGTGGGATTCAGTTCTCTCCTTCTACCATGTGAGTTCCAAGGATCGGATTCAGGTCATCAGGCTTGGAAGCAAGTGCCTTTAAATGCTGAGCCATCTCATCACCACCACCCCTCCTTTTTTTTTTTTAGATAGGGTCTCTAGCTCAGGCCCCTCGGCCCGTCTCAAACTTACTATGTATCCAAGGATGACCTTCAACTTCTGATCTTCCTGTTGCCACATTCTGGGTGATGGGATTAAAGGTATGCAGCACCCACCCCCTGGTTGATGCAGTACTGAGGATTACACCCAGGGTTTCCTGCACACTAGGAAAGCACTGTACCAACTGAGCTCCATTTTCAACCTTTTAGCTGTGTGTGTGTGTGTGTGTGTGTGTGTGTGTGTTATATGGAATATATTCATGGTATGCGTGTATGGGTGCACATGGAGGCCGGAGGCTGATAGTGGCTCTCCGTTGACCCCCCACACACACTTTTTGGCTTTTTTGAGACAGTCTTGCTATTAGCCCTGGATGGCTTTGAACTCTATATGTAGATCATCCAGGATTTAAACCTGCAGTGTATCTTGTCACTGCCTCTAAAGTGCTGGGAATCAGGCATGCTCACCATACCTAGCTAAATTGTACACTTGGTAAACTTGTTGGTATAAATCTTTTTTTTTTTTTTTATCTTTTTGAGACAGGGTCTCCTTGTAGCCCCAGCTGTCCTGGAACTCACTGTATTCGACCAGAGTTGTCGAACTCACAAAGATCTGCCTGCCTCTGCATCCCAAGTACTGGGATTAAAGGTATATACCACCATGCCCGGCAGTATAAAATCTTAATAAAGCAGGAGGAGCCGAAGCCTAAAGCTTCCTTGAGAAGAAATGTCTCCCCAGTCTGGCTGGTGGGAGCTGGGGGGAAGCAGGGTCCATGAGTCCTTGACTAGGCTGAGTTCTCAGAATCCAGCAACTTTGAGTTGCTTCCAGCCAGCTGAAGATGGGCTGGTTAGGAGCTGGGCTGGAACATGTGGAACATTAGGAGTAAGGAGCAGGCTCCATTGTGCCTGCTTTAAGGGACATGTTCTTCTCCCTGACTCCTTTATAGTCCTCCGGACCAAGACATCTGCTGAGTGCATCTGTGCCCATGTTCTTGAAGCCCTAGAACCAGCATAGGAGACGATAACCACGAGTCTCCTGGACTTGGGGCGTCCCAGCCTTCATGGACATTGAGACAGTTCCATCACCATCTTCGTAAGATGGAACAGGATGCTTTTTCCTCATGAGCTCTGTGTCAGGAGTACTGGAGTGCAAATCCTCCTGGCAGCCTCCACCCCTGTGGAGGATGCGTACAGCTGCCAGCATACCCAAGGCATGAGCTGGGTGTTGGCTGTCCCCTAGTGGCCACACAGGGAAGGTCTTGCCTCTGGCCAAGAGGGTTAGGCTCCTAGCTGGCCTTTCAGGGAGGCAAGTGGATGGGCAGGAGAGAAAGAAGAAATCCTGGGGCTTTTCTGGAGTGTGCAGGCCGGGGAACAGGCTGGCCAGAGGCAAAAGCCAGATGAGATGGAGAGCAGGCTGGGACCCAGCCAACATGTGTCACACATTAACTGACAGAATAATAAAACGTGTCCCATGCTAAAAGGATCAAAATGCATGAAAGGCCCTATTATAAAGGTCCTGTGCCAGGCGTGGTGGCACATGCCTCTAGTCTCAGCACTCAGGAGGCAGAGGCAGGCGGACATCTGTGAGTTCAAGGCCAGCCTGGTGTATATAGTGAGTTCCAGGACAGCTGGGGTTACAGGAGACCCGTCTCAAAAAGGCAAAAAAAAAAGTAAGTCCTGTGCCAGCTCTGAGGCTGCATACTGTAGTCTCAGCACTCGGAAAGCAGGGCCGGAGGACTGCTGCAAGTCTGGGACCAACCTAGTCTACAGAGCGAGTTCCAGGCCAGCCAGGGCTCCATAGCAAGATTCTGTTTCAAAAAAGAAGAGGAGGGGGGTGGGGAGGAGGAGGAGGGAGTGGGGGTGGGGGAGCAGGAGGAGGAAGAAGCAGAAGTAGCAGTAGCTGTGGAGGCATAGACCTTTAACCCCAGCACTGAGGAGGCAGAAGCAAGCAGATCTCTGTGAGATCGAGGCCAGCCTGGTCTACGTTATGAACTCCAGGCCAGATGGGGTTAGAGAGAGACCCTGTCTCAGAAACAAACAAACAAAAAATCAGGTGCAGCAGTGCTCACATATAACACCAGCACTGAGGGAGGGGGTAGGTAGAGACAGGCAGATTTGGGGGCTCCCTGACTAGCCAGCCTAGCCAAAGTGATAAGCTCCAGACCCAGTAAGAAACCCTGACTCAAAAAATAAAGTGGAGAGTGATCGATGACACCAGACAGAGAGTGATAGATGACACCAGACAGAGACCTCTGGCCTCACAAGTGTATACACACACACACACACACACACGCATGCACACGCATGCACACACACAGCTTCTAAGTGTCTGTTATATGAAAACAGGGTGGAGAGAAATTCCAGGGGCTCATCTTTCTGGGCCAATTTTGATTTGATGATGCTTCCTCAGAAAGGCTAAGAACTTGGGGCTGGAGAGATGGCGGTTAAGAGCACTGGCTGCTCTTGCAGAGGACCTGGGTTTGATTCCCAGCACCCACATGGCAGCTCACACCACCCATAACTCCAGTTCCAGGGGATCCCATGCCTTCTTCTGACCTCTGTGGGCATTGCATGACAGGGGTGCATCTACTTACATGCTGGCAATACACTCATACACATATGAGATGAAGAGATGGCTCAGCAGTTAAGAACACTGACTATTCTTGCAGAAGACCTGGGTTCTAATCCCAGCACCCACATGGCAGCTAACAACCATCTGCAACTCCAGTTCCAGGGGATCTGACAGCCTCTTCTGTCCTCCATGGACATTGCACAACACAGGTGCACTTACCTACATGCATGCAATACTTATGCATACACATAAAATAATAAAATATTAAAATATTTTAGAAAGGCTGAGAACCTCCTGATCCAGGGAACTGAGGGAAAGAGAGGGAGGGAGAAAGGGAGGGAGGGAGAAGGGAGAAGAAGGAAAGACAGAGGGTGGAAGAGGAAAGGAAGGGAGATGGCGAGGAGGAGGGAGAGGGAGGGAAGGCAAGGGAGAGGGAGCTTCTCCTGCTTGGGGAGCCAGAAATGGGTGCTGCTTCCTACAATCCCATACCCATCTGCACCCCCTCCACCCCTGTGGGACCTGTCTTGAACTCATTATGTAGCTCAAGTCTTGAACTCTAGATCCTTTCCTTAGCCTCCCAAATGATGAGGTTGCAGGCAGGTGCCACCAGGCCTGGCTTCAGAATCCTTTTAGAAAGCGCATATTTCCCAAGACCACTACTGTGGCAGCCAGCCTTGGGCACCCTCTCCCCGCCAGGCAGCCTGAGAAGCTACAAGGCTTGCAGAATAGGGCCATTGGGCTCCAGGGGTAAGACTTCCCACTCTCCTCAAGCTGCTCCCCCAAGCCACTTCCTCAGTTGCGCAGTCCTGTCCAGTTCTGTTGCCACTGCCTTGTGAGGGTCAGATGGAAAGCCTTCCCATCTGACCAGGTTGGGCTGCTGGCCAAGCTGGGCACACGTGGCCATCCTGCTTCCAACCACCTGACCTTTTAGTTCCTCAAATCCTCCAAGCTAATGAGCCTCCATGCCCTCATCTAGCCGCATCCTTCTATGGAGAAGGCCTTTTCCTCCGTCTTCTAAATTTCTGCTCAGTCTTGGGTTACAGATAAAATGTCACTGCCTTTTTGGTGGCTTAGCCTGGGTACCCCTGCTCTTCATAGCCATCAAACCTGGGGAAATTCTTTCTTTTCTTCTCTTCCTTCCTAGGTGTGTGTACCCAGCATAGGTACCCAGCATCAAGGCACACATGTGGTGATCAGAGATAGGAAGGAAAGAAGCTTCAACTGAACCTTTTATAAGACTGAACTGATTAGAACTTCAATAATCGTGGAGAGGTTGGAATGTTGCAAGTCCGGAGCCAAATTATTTTTAGCCCTCTTTTGTTTGTTTGTTTGTTGAGACAGGGTCTCACTCTGTAGCCATGGCTGGCCTGGAACTTGCTATGTAGACCTGGCTAGCTTCACTCACAGAGATCCTCCTGTCTCTGCCTCCCTCCCTAGTGCTGGGATTGAAGGTGGGTCCCACCATGCCCAGTCATTTCTAGCCCGCTTAATAGCTATTTCTTGCCCTCCTCTGTCCCTGACCTAAGAGCTTTGTAATCATTAGGCAAACCATTTAAAATGTACAAACAGAGCACTAG
This sequence comes from Nannospalax galili, assembly GCF_000622305.1. NCBI lineage: Eukaryota > Metazoa > Chordata > Mammalia > Rodentia > Spalacidae > Nannospalax > Nannospalax galili. The sequence continues at coordinate 2,227,544 of NW_008340203.1, forward strand.
TTTTCCTTTAAATGTATGAACGAGGTAGACCACTAGCTTCCACCAACCCAAGAGCTAAGAGCGTCATCAGAGTGCATCTGAGGCCTATAACAGTTTGCTGTAACCTACGTCTTTGATGTCTTCACCAGTGTAGCTGAAAAGTGTCTTGATTTGTTTTATTTTATTTATTTTTTCGTTTGTTTTTTTTTTTTTTTTTTTTGAGACAGGGTCTCCCTGTAGCCCCAGCTGTCCTGGAACTTGCTATGTAGACCAGGCTGGCCTTGAACTCACAGAGATCCGCCTGCCTCTGCCTCCCAAGTCTTTAAAGGTGTGCGCCACCATGCCTGGCTTTGTGTCTTGATTTATGACTCTCTTTGTTTTTTACTACAAAAACTTCATGAAACTGCTTCCAAGTTGGAACACTGGAATTCGGGGTGACCTAAACCTGTGTTCCTAGGCTACAGTCACTCGTATTTGGCTCCAGAATAAACTATTTCTTATCCCCTTTGGGGTGAGAGTTGTGTTTTTGTGTCAACAGAAGATCACCTCAGGTGTCAGTCCTGGACTTCCATGTTGTTGGAGACGGGGTCTCCTGTGCATCACTTGGTACACCATGCCAACTGGTGGGAAAGTGGAGATGGAATCTCCACCCCATCTGACAGAAGCATGGAGTTACCCAGAGCTTTATGTGAGCCCTTCGGATTCCAACGATTGCAGTCTAAGGATTGCATGGCAATTCTGTGTTTGGTTTGCAGGTCTCACTTCAGATAAGGACATCAGAAAGCATCTTTCACCAGTACAGCAGTAGCTATGGCAGTGTCTGATACAAAAATCAAATCAACTCCACATATTTATTTATTTATTTAAATTTTATGTAAGCAAATGCAGGCAAATGCGCCCATGCCGTGCAATGCCCGCAGAGCTCAGAAGGGGGCGTCAGATCCCCTGAAACTGAAGTACAGAGGGTTGTTAGTCGCCGTATGGGTGTGGGAACCCAGGTCCTCTGCAAGAGCAGCCAGTGCTCTTAACCGCTGAGCTATCTCTCTAGCCCCGAGACAAATACATATTTACAAGATGGGGTCTGGGGCTATGTGGTTGGAAGCTTGCTAGGGTTCAAATCTCATCAGTTTAAAAAAGAAAAGTGTCTGATTTGGAATGAAAGTGACTTACAGATGAAAGCGCATCCACAGAAAGCGCCTGGGGAAGTGCAGCGCGCCCCACTTGGTCCCATCTGGCCGCACGTGTTGATGGGGTCATGCGCTCTCCAGCTGCACGCGGTCAGCAGACACCCAGAGCGTAACCCGGCCCGGAAGCCCTTTCTGGATGTGGTTGCAGGAGACGCCCTTCAGGTCCACGTGGCCTGAGGTCCGCAGCCCATTGGGTGCGGGCCACCCCGCCCCGCGGCTCCGGAGCCCGGCTTGGTGGTCAGCTGGCCGCCGCGAAGCTGGGACCATGGACTTGGCGGTGGCCGTGACTGTGGGATTCCTACTCCTGGCCCGGGGTTCGGTGGGCGACGAGGCCCGGGAGGCCGCGGCCGTGCGTGAGCTGGTGGCCCGGCTGCTGGGGCCCGGCCCTGCCGCCGACTTCTCCATATCGGTGGAGCGCGCCCTGGCGGCCGAGTCGGGGCTGGACACCTACAGCCTGAGCGGCGGCGGCGCGACGCCCGTGCGCGTGCGCGGTTCCACTGGCGTGGCGGCCTCCGCGGGACTGCACCGCTACCTGCGCGACTTCTGCGGCTGCCAGGTGGCTTGGTCGGGTTCCCAGCTGCACCTGCCGCGGCCGCTGCCCGCCCTGCCGCAGGAGCTGACCGAGGCCACGCCCAACAGGTACAGATGATGAGGGTCCACACCCGCTGGGGCTGCAGCCTCCATCCTCAGAGCATCCACCCTTCGCTCCGCCCTCTCTGCTCCCATCTGCTGCTGCAGACACCTGGGGTTCGCCCACTGTCCAAGTCTGAGCTCCACTAATAGCTGTGAGTTCTTAAGCAAGTGACTTAGCCTCTCAGAGCCTCGGCTGAGCCTTCTGAAAAACAAAAAAGCGGAAATAAGGCTCACCCTGCAGGGCTCATAGAGAATCTGCACAATGATGGACATGGAATTGCTTGGGCGTTCTTGGGGTTAATACATTCCATTCCCTTCCTTCTCTAGCCACTCTTTGAAGGTGCCGCGCAGTGACGCTCGCACCCACGTGGGCGTTTATTCTAGCACTTGCTACACTGTATGGACACCATGTGTTCACACACCTGTGCCCCCATCAAACTGTGGGAACAGGGAGCCCTCTTCCTGGACAGGGACCAGTTTTGCCTTGTGGCGCTGAGATCCTAAGACACCACATCGCACACAGTAGGAGCTCTAGAAGTGGTTCATGAAAATGAATCTATGGCCACAAATAGCTGCCAGGCTAGGGGCACCAAATGTGGCTTTACTGGGGTGGATCAGGAATGAGCAGTAGAGGGTCAGTTTGAAACTTCTCTCCACTCCCGTTTGAGGGGGGTGGTATTGGGGGAGTGTGCCAGGACCAGGCTGCCTAGTAGGAGTTCCCAGTGTGGGAGGTATACTGTATGTCCCCAGTGATGTGACCTTATCCACAGGTACCGCTATTACCAGAATGTGTGCACACACAGCTACTCCTTCGTGTGGTGGGACTGGGCCCGCTGGGAGCGAGAGATTGACTGGATGGCATTGAATGGCATCAACCTGGCGCTGGCCTGGAGTGGTCAGGAGGCCATTTGGCAGCGGGTGCGTGCCCACCTAGCCCCTTGCACTGTCCTACATCCCACTAGCCCTGGGAAACTGAGGTTTCTTTCCATGTCTGGACAAACACCTCCAAGTGCTTACTGTGGGGGAGACTCCAGCAGTCTACTGAAACAGTTGAAGAAGCCAGGGCAAGCTGGGTGTGGTGGCGCTCCCCTTTAATCCCAGCACTTGAGAGGTAGAGGTAGGTAGATCTTTGTGAGTTCAAAGCCAGCCTGGTCCACATAGTGAGTTCCAGGCCAGTTGAGGCTACAGGGGACCCTGTCTAAGAAAGATTTTTTAAAAAAGAAAGAAAGAAAAAGAAGAAACCTGGGTGGCCGGGCCTGGTGGCACTGCCTGCAATCCCAGCCCTCAAGTGGAGGCAGAAGAATTAGAAGGTCAAGGTTCATTTTTGGCTACATGGTGAGTTTGAGGCCAGCCTGGGCTATATGAGACCCTGTCTGATAAAAGAAAAGTCAGGGTTCCTCCACCTCAGTGGTCTTGGTCTACTCTCTTTTCTTTGGCCAACTTTGCTCCATGGAGCTGTCTCAGACCCTCCCTGGTTTGAAGAAAGCCCCTTTGTATCCCATATCCTCGCCCATGTCACAAAAGTGACACTTTAGTGCACTCATCTACTCATGGGTCTGTTTCTCTTGGGCCATGGACTCCTTGCAAGCTGGGGTCCAATTCTGTCTTCATAGCAATAGCGTCCAGCACAGAGAAGTGAATGAATGTTTGTTCAATGAAGTGCTGAATGGGGCTTGGTATGTTTGTTGGTATGGGGCTCTTTCTTCCTCAGGTGTACCTGACCTTGGGCCTGACCCAGTCAGAGGTTGATGAGCACTTCACTGGTCCTGCCTTCCTAGCCTGGGAGCGCATGGGTAATCTGCACACCTGGGATGGCCCCCTGTCCCACTCTTGGCACCTCAAGCAGATTTATCTGCAGGTAAAAGGATGGGGAAGGGAAAAGAAGGGGTGGGATAGGGGCAGGCCAGAGAGGGTGGTACTTGGCCAGCCTCAAGGCTCTTTAACAGGTTCACAGGGACCCTCCCCTGAGCAAGTAAGGGCCTCCCCCAGCAGAGGTCCTGCTAACCTTACCTTCTGTTCCTTTCAGCATCGGATTCTGGACCGAATGCGCTCCTTTGGCATGATCCCAGTGTTGCCGGCATTTGCAGGGCATGTCCCCAAGGCCATCATCAGGTGAGGTTCTCCTTCCCTGCCCACTAAGCCCAAAGGGAAAAGGTTTGGCTTACAAAACACAACTTAAAGACAAATTGACTCAGGTTGGTGTGAGTTTGACTTTTGACTCTGCTGTCAATTGCAACCTAGACTCGACCACTCTGTGCCTCAGTTTCCTTGCTTATAAAATGAGATCTTGCTGGGTATGGTGGTGCACACCTTTAATCCCGGAACTTGAGAGGCAGAGGCAGGCAGATCTTTGTGAGTTCAAGGCCAGCCTGGTCTACATAATGGTTCCAGGACAGCTGGGGCTACAAGGAGACCCTGTCTCAAAAAAGACAAAAAAAAAAAAGAAAGAAAGAAATCTTTAAAAAAAAACCCAAAAACCATGGGGCAGGGGGCTGGAGAGATGGCTCAGTGGTTAAGAACACTGGTTGTTCTTGCAGAAGACCTGGGTTCGAATCCCAGCACCCACATGGCAGCTAACAACTGTCCGTAACTCCAGTCCCAGGGGATCTGACAGCCTCTTCTGACCTCTGAGGGCATTGCATGACACAGGTGCACTTACCTACATGTAGGCAATACATGCTTACACATAAAATAAAAATAATTGAAAAAAAAACCCATGGGATCATTGCTGGGTGTGGTAGTATACTCTTGTAATCCCAGCACTTAAGAGGTTGAAGCAGTTCCAGAGGATCTCAGAGGATCACCAGTTCCAGGCCAGCCTGCATGCATATAAGTGCACCCATGTCATGTCATGCCATACCTGCAGAGGTCAGAGAGGGCATCAGATCCCCTGGAACTGGAGTTATGGTTGTTAGCCACCATGTGGGTGCTGGGAACCAAACCTAGGTCCTCTGCAAGAGCAGCCAGTGCTCTTAACTGCTGAGCCATCTTCCAGCCCCAAGAGACCCAGTCTTAAGAAAAAAAACTTTTCCAGACTGTTAACATCAAACTTAGAAAATTCACCCAATTTTAGTAATATAATTACTTATTATTTTTATGTGCATGAGTGTTTTGTCTGCATGCATGTAAGAGCACAATGTGTGTGCATGGTAGCAGAGGTCAGAAGAGACCATTGGATCTCCTGAAACTGGAGTTACAGAGGGCTGTGAGCCACCATGTGGGTCCTCTGCAAGAGCAGTTAGTGCTCTTAACCTCTAAGCCATCTCTCCAGCCCTATAATTATTTTTTAAAGAGGAGGAACGAAAACAATGTTAAGTAGCCTCCTCACCTACTGTCCCAGAAGGTCTGGGTGTATATTATTTGGCACAGAATACTAGGTTTGTTGGTCTCTAGCCTTCCGTTTCAATGCTGTCTGTCTTGTGACTGGGCAGGCTTTCAAGGCCCAGCCAAAGCTTCTTTTCCATGAAGCCTTGCCAGCACCCCCATGGACCCCCTAAACATAAAGACACACTGAAATTCTGGAGGTTGACATGAGTTTGACTTCTGGCTCTGCTATCAACTGTGACCTAAACAGATTACTCAACCACTCCATGGCTCAGTTTCCTCAATTATAAAATGGAATCATGGGGGACTGGAGAGACTTCACACTGAGGAGCACCTGCTTCCTGCCACTGTCACAGTGCAGTGACATTGAAGATCTCACTGGCTCTCTCTCCTTCTTGCTCACCAGCCAGTGGGAACTTCATTCTTTTCATTCAGTGAACATGCCCAGCCAGGTGTCTTGAGCTGTCAGAGCTAGCCCTGTACTGGGTCCTAGAGATGAAGGTTCCCCAAGGCTCTATCCTAATGAGAGAGCGAGCAATGCCACAGTGGTTCGTGCAGGAGTGTGTATGGGCTTTTGTAGCAGAGGGGCAGAAAGGATGCAGGCATACTGTTTCAGACAGGTGACTTTAGGGACACTAGGGAGGAACCAGGTGGGTAAGCACTGGGGGAGAAGACAAGGACATCAAGCAGGGAGCATGCAAAGGTTCAGGGGCTTGAGAAACTGAAATGCACTCCAGAGGTCATAGATGTTAGTGAAGCTGGTGAGGGGTATGGCCAAGTTAGATGCTGCTCAGCCTCAGCAACTCTGAGCTTTTCTCCCACTAGGGTGTTTCCACAGGTCAATGTCACCCAGTTGGGCAGCTGGGGACACTTCAACTGCTCCTACTCCTGCTCCCTCCTTCTGGCTCCTGGAGATCCCATATTCCCTCTCATTGGAAGCCTCTTCCTATGGGAGTTGACCAAAGAGTTTGGCACAGACCACATCTATGGGGCTGACACCTTCAACGAGATGCAGCCTCCTTCCTCGGAGCCCTCCTACCTCGCTGCAGCCACCTCTGCTGTCTACGAAGCCATGATTGCTGGTATGGTGCCTGGAGCAGGGGCACCCCGGGACACCAGGGGGAAGGAATGGCAAAGGTTGGGGTGGGGGGCGGACACGTCATAGCACCCCCAGGGATACACCACACTTTGTAGCTTGACAGTCTGCATGTGTGTGCTGTCCCATTTATTCCCTCTGGAAGCTGAACTCTGAGGTCAGACAGCCAGACGCCGACCGTGACCTCATGTCTTGGGCACATCCCCCTCTCCCCCCATGTCTTGCTGTCTGTGCAAAAGGACTTCTCATGGTGCAAGAATATCTTGTAAAGAAGTTATTGGGCACAAGCTATTGAAAAGACTTTAAAATGGGCATGGTGACTTATACCTGTAATGCCAGCACTTGGGAGGTGGCGAGGTGGAGGCAGGAGGATCAGGAGTTTAAGGCCAACCTGGGCTATATGAAACCCTGTCTCCCCCCCCCCCAAAAAAAAAAGATTATTAAATTAGAATAAATTAAAATTAAATGGCCAGCAAGATGGCTTAGTGGGTTTTAAAAGCACTCAAAAGCTGGGCATGATGGCACATGCCTTTAGTCCCAGGACTCAGGAGGCAGAGGCAGATGGATCTCTGTGAATTCGAGGCCAACCTGGTCTACATTGTGAACTCGAGGCCAACCTGGTCTACATAGTGAGTTCCAGGCCAGCTGGGGCTATAGGGAGACCCTGTCTCAAAAACAAACAAACAAACACTCAAGCCTGTCCTAAATTTGATATCCAAAAATCAATGTAAAGGTGGAAGGAGAGAACCGACTTTACAAAGTTATCCTCTGACCTCCACAAATACACATCATACACATGCACACATGCACGCACACAAATAGTAAATAGTACATAATTTTTTTTTTTTGGTCTTTTTGAGACAGGATCTCCCTGTAGCCTCAACGGGCTATATGTAGACCAGGCTGGCCCTGCACTCACAGAGCTCTACCTGCCTCTGCCTCCCAAGTGCTGGGATTAAAGGAATGCGCCAGTAAAATACTTTTTAACAAGAAAACAAAGATTTTATTTGATCTCTACTGCATTGCTGAAGGTAGATCATGTAGGCCAGAGAGTAGGTGTTTGTCCTGTTGCACAGATAGGAAGCCAAAACTCCTTCCTACCATTCATAGAGGAAGATGGAGGGGCCCAGGTAAGGGATAGCTCCATGAAGATGCTCTGTGTCAGCCTGGAAGAGAGCACGTTGCCTTATGCTTCCTTGAGCAGTGCTGTCCAAGTGTGATCTGCGACCAGAGGCATGAGCCTTATTCTGAAGTTTAACTGTACTAGACCATCAAAACACCTGAGGTTGGTAAAGTGCTTGTGCAAGGCTCTGGGTTCAACCCAGTACTGCAAAAAAGAAACATCTGAGGCTGTCTAATTATAAGAAAAGAAGTTTAAGGGTTGGAGAGATGACTCCACAGTTAAGAGCACTGGCTGCTCTTCCAGAGGACCTGGGTTCGGTTCCTAGTGGCTAGACAACCATCCATAACTTCAGTTCCAGCGAATCTGACACCCTCTTCTGGCCTTCACAGGCATTTCATGTCTGTGGTGCACTTACATTCATGCGGGTAAAACACTGATACACATTAAATAAAAATAAATAGGGCTGGAGAGATGGCTCAGCAGTTAAGAACACTGTTCTTGCAGAAGAACAGAATCCCAGCACCCTCATGGCAGCTCACAACCGTCCATAACTCCAGTTCCAGAGGATCCGACAGCCTCTTCTGTACTCCTTGGGCATTGCAGGACATGGGTGCACTTACCTACTTGTAGTCAATACATGCATACACATAAAATAAAATATTAAAAAAAGAAAAGTTTATCAGGGAGAATGAGAGGGCTCAGCAGTTAAGAGTACTTGCTGCCCTTGCAGAGGATCCAAGTTCAGTTCCCAGCACCCATATCAAGCAGCTTTGACTACATGTAATTCCAGCTCCAGAGGATCTGACACTATCTTCTGGCCTCCAAGGGCACTCACACACATATGGTATACACACAGAGACACACACAACACATACACTTAAATTTAAAAAAAAAAATCCTCAGCTGGGCTTGGTGGTGCATGCCTTTAGTCCCAGCACTTGGGAGGTAGAGAGAGGTGGATCTCTGTGAGATCGAGGCCAGCCTGGTCTAACATAGTGAGTACTAGGTCAGCTGGGGCTACAGGGAGACCCTGTCTCAAAAGACAAAAAAAAGTCTTTAAAAAATTTTTTTTAAAAAGAACAGTTTCAGCCAGGCATGGTGGCACACACCTTTAATCCCAACACTCAGAAGCACAGGCAGGTGGATCTTTGTGAGTTCAAGGCCACCCTGATCTACAGAGAGAGTTCCAGGCAACTGGAGCTACAAACAGACCCCATCTCAAAAAAAAAAAAAAAAAAAAAATTTTTTTTTCTTTTGACTCAGAGTTCTAAAGATTCAAGTGCCCATATCTGACAATGGCCTTGAGGGCAGAATCTAAAGGTGGCACAGGGTGTCACATGGCAAGAACCAGGGACCATGAACAATGGGAATTTTGGCCTCATCCTGGGTCTCCTGCTCAGTGGACACAGAAATTGGGACTCAGGCATCCATGTCTTAAGCCTTCTCAGGAGTCCTAATGCCCTAGAAGCTGGAGTTTGGAGGAAGCAGGATGAGAAAGGATACCCACTGGTGATGGCAAAACTGCTAGAGGGACAGTCATGGGGGGAAGGTAGGACCTGTGATGATCTCGTCTTCCTCGTGTATAGAATGGGGTCAGCATCACTCCCTCTCCTCTCCTCACCTCTCTTCTTTGTCTTCCCCCAACTGCAGTGGATCCTGATGCTGTGTGGCTGCTCCAAGGCTGGCTCTTCCAGCACCAGCCCCAGTTCTGGGGCCCTGCCCAGGTCAAAGCTGTGCTGGGGTCTGTGCCCCATGGTCGCCTCCTGGTTCTGGACCTGTTTGCTGAGAGCCAGCCTGTGTACATCCGCACAGCCTCTTTCTATGGCCAGCCTTTCATCTGGTGCATGCTGCATAACTTTGGGGGCAACCACGGCCTGTTTGGAGCCCTGGAGACTGTGAACCAAGGTCCCCATGCAGCCCGCCTCTTCCCCAACTCCACCATGGTAGGCACTGGAATAGCCCCTGAGGGCATTGGCCAGAATGAAGTGGTCTATGCCCTCATGGCGGAATTGGGCTGGCGCAAGGACCCAGTGCCGGATTTGATGGCCTGGGTGAGCAGCTTTGCTACCCGGCGATATGGAATCTCTCAGCAGGATGCTGAGGCAGCCTGGAGGCTGTTGCTCAGGAGTGTCTACAACTGCTCTTGGGAGACCTGCAGTGGGCACAATCGCAGCCCTCTGGTCAAGCGGCCATCCCTACAGATGAATACTACTGTCTGGTACAACCGATCAGATATATTTGAGGCCTGGAAGCTGCTGTTAACAGCTGCTCCCAACCTGACTGCCAGCCCAGCCTTCCGGTACGACCTGTTGGATGTCACCCGCCAGGCAGTCCAGGAGCTGTTCAGCTTGTACTATGAGGAGGCGAGGACTGCTTACTTGAACAAGGATCTTGTTACCTTGCTCAGGGTTGGAGGCCTCCTAGCCTACAAGCTCTTGCCTGCCCTGGATGAGGTGTTGGCTAGCAACAGCCACTTTTTGCTAGGCAGCTGGTTGGATCAGGCCCGGGCAGTGGCTGTCAGTGAGGCTGAGGCCCAATTCTATGAACAGAACAGCCGCTACCAGCTGACCCTGTGGGGGCCAGAGGGCAACATCCTAGACTATGCCAATAAGCAACTGGCAGGACTTGTAGCTGATTACTACCAGCCACGCTGGGACCTCTTCCTGGAGACCCTGGCTCACAGCCTGGCCAAAGGTGTCCCTTTTCAACAACACCAGTTTGATAAGGATGTGTTCCTGCTGGAGCAGGCCTTCGTTGTCAGCAGGAAGAGATATCCCAGCCAGCCCCAAGGTGACACCGTGGACCTAGCCAAGAGGATCTTCCTCAAATATTACCCCAAGAGAGTGGCTGGCTCTTTGTGACAGGTACCTCCAGGAACAGGCCCCAAACCCTGGAACTGGACAAGTATAGGGTATTTCCCATGCCTGGGAGAAGGAGCCAAAGCCTACCAGTTGGGTGACACAGATGACTTGGAGGAAAAGAACTTCTCTCTTCCAAACCACCTGATTTGGGGTTGAAATACTGTTTTCTGTTAATAAACTGCTGAATCAGCCTGGATGAAAAGGTCACTGCCAGCTGGACATGGTGGCTCATGCTTTAATCCCAGCACTTGGGTGGCAGAAGCAGGTGGATCTCTGTGAGTTCAAGGCCAGCCTGGTCTACAGGGAGACCCTGTCTCAAAAAGACCAAAAAAAAAAATAGTCACTACCAGTATGTTGGAGGACTTGGGTGCATAGCATGGACCCATAGTGTTACACCCTGACTTCAGCTTGCCCATTTTAACACTAGTCCCTGACTTTAGAACTGGGAAGACCCTTCAGAAGTAGTACGGCATGGCTGCAAGCTCCTGACTAGAATTGTTCCTGGGAGCTGGGTGGTGCACACCTGTGATCCCAACACTCAAGAGATGGAGACAGGAGGATCAGAAGTTCAAGGCCAACCTCAGCTACATAGTTTGATGCCAGCCTAGGCTACAAGATGTCTCAAAACCAAAAAAGAAACATGGGGCTGGGTGTGGTGCACACCTTTAATCCCAGAGGCAGAGACAGGCAGTTTAAGGCCAGCTGGGTCTACATAATGAGACCCTGTTTTAAAAAAAAAGTGCTTGCATATGCTTAAATTGAAATGCTACAGAGAAGATAGCTTGACCCCTGGGTAAGGATGACATACAAATTCTTGAAGCATTCCATATTTTTGTTTTAGTAAAGTACGTTTTGTTCTAAACAAACACCAAAAATGTTCCTGGGGAAGAGGCCTTGATTCTGCCTGGGAGGATCTTCCGAGGGGAACCACTCAAGTCCCACCAGGGAGCCCAGTCTGCTCCTTGCTGAGCACCCCCTCCCCTGTAAGGCAGCTTGGTGTTAAAACCAGTGTCCTTTTCTGTGCCTTGACCCACAACAGGGTGGGGAGAGAGGACCTGACCTTGAGATTACCAGCAGACAAAACAAGGGGGGGGTGGGAACCCCAAGGGGAGGACCACCACAGCAGGGGTGGGGCCAAGCAGGTGATATCCTGCCCCAGACAGCCACCAGAGATCTTAGAGCTCCCAACTCCAGTACCATCCACATGGACCGCACTGTTGTGCTCATCACCGGGTGCTCCTCTGGAATTGGCCTGCACTTGGCGGTACGACTGGCTTCAGACCGGTCCCAGAGCTTCAAAGGTATATGAGGGGACAGGCATGGAGGCCAGGGAAGAGCCCACAGAGGTGTAAATAGGGTGGTAAGCCTTTTATTTTCTCCCAAACTTCCAGTCTATGCCACGCTGAGGGACCTGAAGTCGCAGGGGCCACTATTGGAGGCAGCCCAGGCTCGGGGATGCCCTCCCGGCTCCCTGGAGACACTGGCATTGGATGTCAGGGACTCAGAATCTGTGGCCGCTGCCCGGGCACGTGTGACCGAGGGCCGCGTGGATGTGCTGGGTAAGCCTCCCCATACACACCATACACATCCTGGTCCAATCCAGGACGCCCCGAGTTCAGAGAACATGAGGGGACAAGAGGGGGCCGAGAGCAGTGCGTGAGTGGGATCTGGCCTCTCTCACCGCAGTGTGTAATGCGGGACGGGGACTGTTTGGGCCGCTGGAGGCGCATAAGCTGGATGCTGTGGGCTCCGTGCTGGACGTGAACGTGGTCGGGACCGTGCGGATGCTGCAGGCCTTTCTGCCCGACATGAAGAGGCGTCGCTCCGGGCGTGTGCTGGTCACCGCGAGTGTGGGAGGTTTGATGGGTGAGCAGAAGAGACAGGGCCCAGAGTAAGGGATCCAGGACAGGGTGAGGAAGGGCGAGGCCTCAACAGCCTCGTCTTCCCTCCAAGGGCTGCCGTTCCATGCAGTTTACTGCGCCAGCAAGTTCGCCCTCGAAGGTTTGTGTGAGAGTCTGGCGATTCTGCTGCTGCCCTTTGGAGTCCAGTGAGTCACCAGCCCACCCAAACCCTTTGAAGTCTGGGAACCCAAACCGAGCTGTATTAGGACAATGCCTCTGGCCCCTCCTCCAGGTGACGTGTGTGCCAAGGTGCTCTTGGCACCTGTTATCTCATTTCACAAGTCACCCTATCTCTTAAGGCATATTGGGATTGAGAAGCACATAGAAGGTAGGTGACTGGCCCTGAATCACACAGCTGAAAGTTACGTAGCCAGGCTCCAATTCTGGTGCCAGAGTGCCCCTATCTGCCCCGGGTGGACATGGAACGCCCCCACACGAGCGCGCAGCCCTTTTGCAGTAGGATGCGGCCTCTCACCACTCCCTCTACTGTGGCCCCGCAGCGTGAGCCTTATCGAGTGCGGCGCGGTGCACACTGCCTTCTTCGCGAAGCTGGAGGGCGGCCTGGGTGGGGATCTTGAGCGCGCCGACGCCCCGACCCGCCGCCTCTTCGCACACTACCTGCGGGGCTATAAGCGAATCCTGAGCGAGGCGCAGGACCCGGAGGAGGTGACAGAGGTGGGCGCCTAGGGGCCCGGGGGAGGGGCGCCGTCGCCGTGCGAGGACGCGAGGTACACCGGGGCGACAACCCACGCTGCTTTTCCCGCCGCAGCTCTTCCTGACCGCGCTGCGCGCCCCGCAGCCCGCCTTGCGCTACTTTAGTACAGAGCACTTCCTGCCGCTGGCCCGGCTGCGCCTGGAGGACGCCAGCGGTTGCAGCTACGTCGCAGCTATGCACCGCGAGGCCTTCGCCGGCCTGCAGGTGCAGGAGGAGACGGAGGCACGCAGCCCGGGCCCCCAGGGGACCCCGAGCCCCACGCTTCTTTAGCCGCCGAAATAAATAAAGCCTGTGTGGGTCCCAGGCTCCTGCGCGCTCTTTGCCTCCCTCGGTGTGCGACTCCTCCCTCGAAAGTTGGGGTAGGGGTGGCGTCTGAATTGTGCTGGCCTACATCGGATAAAACCAGCCAGGACAAATTATGCTGCCGCTTATAGCACGCAAAAGGGCCATTAGGGTCTCTGTTTTCTTATCTTTAAAATGGGCACAGAATCTTTTTAAAAAGTGCAATCTTGATCTCATGGATTGTAGTGAGAGCTGTTAATCTCGCCGAGTTGCTAAGTGGAGTTTTTTTTTTCCAATAAATTATTATTATTATTATTATTATTATTATTATGTGTATATGTGTGTATGTTGTGAGGAGGTGGGCAGAACACACTGCACCAAGGCACAATTGCAGAGGTCAGAGGACAACTTTGGGGAGTCAGTTTTCTCCTTCCACTGTGGGCTCCAAGGCTCAAACTCAGGTCTTCAGGCTTGTACCACAAGTGCTTTTACAGCTGAGCCAGCAAGTTGTAGGAGGTTTTAACAGCAGGCATCAATTGAGAGTAGCCTCTTTTGTTAAGACAGCATCTCATATAGCCCAGGCTGGTCTTGAATTTCTCATCCTCTTGCCTCCACCTCTCAGGTGCTGGGGTTACAGGCCTTGGCCACCCTGCACAGTTTCCTAGCTTAAGTCAAGCTAGAAATGCTTTCTGCAGAACCAGATGTATAAAAAAGAAACTGACTCTAATGCCAGCATTCAGGAGGAGCAGGAGGAGCAGGGGACCTGGGCCAGCCTGGGCTGCAGGAGATCCTTCAAAAAGAAAAAGCTTGGCCGGGCATAGTGGTGCACACCTTTAATCCCAGCACTTGGGAGGCAGAGGCAGGCGGATCTCTATGAGTTCAAGGCCAGCCTGGGGCTCCAGGGAGACCCTGTCTCAAAAAGACCAAAAAAAAAAAGAAAGAAAGAAAAGAAAAGAAAAGAAAAGCTTGGTGAGGCGGCACTCCTGTTGCTACATCTGACTAAGAGATAGAGGCAAGAGAATGGGAAGGTCAAGTTCATGCTCACTTTAGAGGTCCAGATACTAAAATTGGAATGATACAGAGAGGATTAGCATGGCCCCCATACAAGGATGACATGCAAAATCACGAAGCATTCCATATTGAAAACAAAAAAATGTTCAAGGTCATCCTCCACTATGTAGCCAGCCTGGGCTATACAGGACCCTGTCTCAAAAATACCAAAACCAAGCCGGGCATGGTGGCACATGCTTTTAGTGTCTCAAAAAAGACCAAAACAAAAACAAAAAACAAAACAAAATACACACACTCACCCCCCCCCAAAAAAAACCCTTCACAAGAACCTTGTTATGGGCTCATTACATCAAACTAGGCAGCCCTGCTGTCACCCTCCTTATCCCTGCCCAAGACAAAATTCCTGAAAGGTCCACCCAGCTCCAGCCTGGGAGCGCTGTTCCTGTTCTCTCCACAGGAGAGTCAGCTGGGCTCCAGTATGCTGGAGGGTCTGTCCTCCCTCCTGAGCCCATAGAGGGTTGCATGGAGGCGGAGCCACTGATAAGTACCTGCAGGGTGGAGGGCTGCTGGGGAAGGTAGAGGGAGATGGAAGTTAGAACAGAGGCTGCAGGCAGGGGAAAGGGCCCAAGTGTCCCCAGGGGATTAGGCTGAGGCGCATGTCTAAGAGAAGGTAAAGGATGGGGAGAGCTAGCTCTTTGCAGTGGACCGGCCATGGCTGTAGGGAGCCTGGAAAGTGGGAACTGAAAGAAGCCTACTGGGGGTGGGAGGGGGGATAGACAGATGGCTCAGAGGTTAAGGACACTGATTGTTCTTCCAGAAGACCCAGGTTCAAATCCCAGCACCCACATGGCAGCTAACAACTGTCCATAACTCCAGTTCCAGGGGATCTGACAGCCTCTTCTGTCCTCCGCAGGCATTGCACAACATGGGTGCACTTACCTACAGGCAGGCAATACATGCATACACATAAAATAATAAAATATTTAAAAAAAAGAATCCTATTGGGGTCCTCAAGGATCTGTGGGGGACCTCAGCTAAGGGCCTCCTCTGCTCCCTCAAAATGGGGCTCCAGCTACCACACTAGTCTTCCCTACAGACCAGGATGGGTCTGCAGTGTCCACAGCATCCAGAAGAGCAGAGCATCAAAGCAGTATGGATTTTTGAAGCATGTGACCTGCTCTCCTAGCCTGCTCCCTCTCCTGGGCTGCTCCTTTGCACCTACTCTTGCACCTATGCATGCCTGTGTGCATGGAGTGAATGTGTGTGGTATATGTGCCCATATCTGTGCACACACATGGGGCCAGAGGAGGATTTGGGGGTGTCTTGCACTATCACTTTCTACCTTATTCCTTTGAGACAGTCTCTCACTGAGGGTGTGTGTGTGTGTGTTCACACTTGGCTTTGTACATAGGTTCTGGGGAATCCAGAACCTCAGGTCCCCATGCTTGTGTGGCAAGCATTCTTAGGCACTGAGTCACCCCCCAGCCCCAATTTTTGTTTTATTGTTTTTTGGTTTTTTTTTTTTTTTTTTTTTTTTTTTTTTTTTTTTTAAGTCTCCCTGTAGCCCCAGCTGTCCTGGAACTATGTAGACCAGGTTGGTCTTGAACTCACAGAGATCTGCCTGCCTCTGCCTCCCAAGAGCTGGGGTTTTTTTGAGACAAGGTCTCCCTGTCGCCCCAGCTGGCCTGGAACTCACTATATAGATCAGGCTAGCCTCAAACTCGAAAACCTGCCCACCGTGCTGGGATTAAATGTATGTGCCACCATGCCTGGCCTCAATTTTTTTTTTTTTTTTGAGACAGGGTTTCAACTATAACCCAGGCTGGCCTCAGATTCATGGCAACCTTCCTTAGCAGCAAGACTCCTTCCTTAGCCTCTCTAGTGCTGAGGCTAACAGGTGTAAGCCACTACTCCTGGGTCCTTTTGTATTTCTTTGTTTCTGAGGCAGGGTCACGTATCCCAGGTTATCCTAAAACTATGTAGATAAGGATAACCTTGAATTCCTGATCTTGCCTTCACCTTCTAAGTACAGAGATACTGTCAGGATAATACCTGGATACTGCCCTACCCCCAGGGCCCTGCACATGCTAAGCAAGCACTCAAATGCTGAGCAACACCCTAGCCCAATTTTGTGGTTTTTGTTTTTCTTTTTTTGAGACAAAGTCTCACTATTTAGCCCTGGCTGGCCTGGAACTCTCAATGTAGACCAGGCTACCCTTGAACTCACAGAGATTTGCCTGCCTCTGCCTCCCAAGTGCTGGGATTAAAGGCATATGCTATCCAGTCCCCTCTCCTGGATTTCTGCAGTAAGCCTCAGAATTGGTTTTCCCTCCCTCCCTTGTACTGGGACAAGCACTGAGCTACAGCCCCAGCCTTGAATTGCTTTTCTTGTCACCTTTGCTTATTCATAGTAAAATGTTCACAGTATAATCACAATGATCTTTCAGAAATGAAAGTGACAGCCTGGTGTGGTAGCATACACCAGTACTTAAAGAGGTGGAGGCAGGAGGATCAGGAGTTTAAGATTAGACTGGACTGACTATGTCTCTGCTTAAAATACCTTTGGCTGGGCTGGGAGTGTGGTTACAGTGGGAGAAAGCTTGCTTCATAAGGCAGAGTTTGTTTCCCACCATGAAAGCATGTGTGTGTGTGTGTCGGGGGGTGTATTTTCTGAAGCCTCTATCAGTAAAATCCAAGGTTTTCTCCTAAGGTCTCCAAGACCTTCTGTGGCGTGTGGTGTGGGTCCCACCAATTTTTTTTTTTTTTTGATATTTTTATTTTATTTTAGTCTTTTTTGAGACAGGGTCTCCCTGTAGCCCCAGCTAGCTTGGAACTCACAGAGATCCACCTGCCTCTGCCTCCCCTGGCCAGAGAACCCAGCAACTCTACTGAACTCCCTTGCAGAGCTCACCCTCTGCCTGCCCCTGCAAACAGGACCTGCGTACCGTCTAGAGCATCCTACGGACGAGATCCAGCCCCTAGTACTCTGGAACACTCAGGACCCCAACATGTCATCTGTGAAATGGGGCTGTGCTGTCCTGTAACTTTACAATGGTCCTCGAAATGGGAGGGCTTGGATTGGAGCAAGCGCAAGCAAGTGACCCCACTGCCCAGACCCCAGATCTGAGAAAGAACCGCAGGTGTGGTCCTGGCTTTCCCATCCTGGCAAGCCGCAGGACAAAGCAAATCCCGCCTCTCCAGGCCTGCGGGAATCCGCGAAATGTTGCCTTTGCAGCCTGCCCGGCTCTGCTCACCCAGATCTTAGTGGATCCAGTGCCTGGGTTTGGCGCATCCCGGCAGCCTCTGCACTCAGCCCCGCCCCGTCGGGAGGACACGCCTCCCCCTAGAAGTCTCGCGAGCATTCTTGTGTGAACGGGGTTCCTGTAGGCTGAGACCAGGGGCGGGACGGGTCGGGGTGGGGCAGTGTCCTGAGGTAGTGCTTCCGGGCCGCTGTCTGGGTCGCCTCCGCGACGGTATCAGTGGAAGCCGTGCGGGCGGTATTCCGTGAGTCGGGCCGCTGCGCAGCGGCCCGTGCAGCCCCACCGTCGAGGCTGCGAAGACCCCGTGCAGCTCAACAGGAGGACCCAGGACCCCTGCAGCCTCAGCCCCATGACTCGGGGCTTCCAGCCCGTGCCTCCTTTGCAGGCTTGCGCTTTCCGCCCTCGAAGTCCTCGCTCCAGGCTGCGCCTCCTGCGTCGGAGCACCGCTGCAGGCCGCCTGGTCACTCTCGCTTCTGACTGTCCGCAGGCCTGGGCAGCATGGCCGTGTTCCGCTCGGGCCTCCTGGTGCTGACAGCGCCGCTGGCCACCCTGGTCCCGCGCCTGGCTCCCATCCTGACCTCCGCATCCCGCCTGGTGAATCACACCCTTTATGTGCACCTGCAGCCGGGCATGAGCCTGGGGGGCCCCGCTCAGCCCCAGGCTAGCCCCGTGCAGGCCACGTTTGAGGTTCTGGATTTCATCACGCACCTCTACGCTGGCGCTGACCTGCACAGGCACCTGGATATCCGAATTCTGCTGACCAATCTCCAAACCAAGAACACCTTTCTCCCTACACTGCCCAGTTCGGTCCAGAATCTGGCCCACCCTCCAGAAGTGGTGCTGACGGACTTCCAGACCCTGGACGGGAGCCAGTACAATCCTGTTAAGCAACAGCTAGAGCGTTATGCCACCAGCTGTTACAGCTGTTCCCCACAGTTGTCTTCTGTGCTGCTATACCCCGATTATGGGACTGGAGAGCTGCCAGCGGAGCCCCAGAATGTCCCCTTGCCTTCCACCATCAGACCAGCTTCCCCCGTTGCCAGATCTCCAAATCAGCCTGTTTGTGGTTACCACCGTGGGGCTGTGGGTGGCACGTTTGACCGCTTGCACAATGCCCACAAAGTGTTGCTCAGTGTTGCATGTGTGCTGGCCCAGGAGCAGCTTGTGGTGGGAGTAGCAGACAAAGACCTATTGAAGAGTGAGTGAGAGGGACCCTGGATTAGGGCAGTGGAGGACACCCACCAAGTTTTCTTGCTTCCCCCAGTGCCCGAGATAAAGGAAGGGTAGAGCCGCCCATGACTTCACCAAATGTCACAGTGCCTGACACTCTGTTGCTAAGGGAAACATTGTTAAATGATCACATGTAGTTTCCTCAGTGGTGGTCCACTCCCACTGAAGTCACTCACAGTCCAAATGTAAACCAAGAAATATGCACTATAGTTCTTCAAGTGATCAACTCTAAAGTTTGAGACTGTGAGTAAATGGGTAGGTGGTGAATTTAGGTGACCCGATAGTGCCATAGACAGTGAGGGGATGCAAGGATGGAGTGTTTCTTGGAATTCTCCATCTAGCTGATGCCCACTGGCAATTTCTCTTGAAGCAGTTTCGTGGTGGCTTCTCTGGCCACACGCCAGCCCTTGGAGAGACTATCTATGGTGCTTGTGTTTCCCATCATTCCCCTCTCCCCCCAGACCTTCCCAGTTTCACCCTTTCTTGCTGCCACCCCCCCCCCAGGGGATTCCAGTGCTTAGGAATACTCTTTCCCAAATGAGCCCACACTTGTACCCCAGTTAAAGAGCTCACTGTTGTTCTCGGCTCTTTCCCCAGGCAAGCTGCTCCCTGAGCTGCTCCAGCCTTATGCAGAGCGTGTGGAACATCTGAGTGAGTTCCTGGTGGACATCAAGCCCTCCCTGACTTTTGAAGTCGTCCCCCTGCTGGACCCCTATGGGCCGGCTGGCTCTGACCCCTCCCTGGAGTTCCTGGTGGTCAGCGAGGAGACCTATCGTGGGGGGATGGCTGTCAACCGCTTCCGCCTTGAACATGTAACCCTGAGGGAGACTGACAGAGGGAATGGGAGGGGGAAAGCCATTGTGGGGCCTGTTGGAAGTACTGTTGCCTCAGAGCAGGGTAGGGAGGGTTCACGGTAGAAGCCAGAAGGAACTGCCTGCTGTTGGAGGAGGAGAGGGGTAGGTAGGGAGAGTAAAGGGCACATTGGGGCTCCACATTCATCCTCCTTCCTCTTTTTCTACCCTACCCTCTTTACCTCAGGGCAAGGAGGAGCTTGCCTTGTACCAGATTCAGCTGCTAAAGGACCACAGTCACAATGAAAATGAAGAAGACAAAGTCAGCTCCTCCAGCCTCCGACAGCGCCTTCTGGGAAACCTCCTTCGGTCTCCAAATGTAAGCCTTCCCTCCCTCCCTCCTCCTCCTCCTCCCCAGGGTATGCTGGAAATGTTGAAAAGCAGAAACAGGGATTGAGCTCCAAGCAGGAGCCTGAACACCCCGTATTTGAATTTCCCACTCATCTGTCTCCAGGAGAGGCCAGAGCTCCCACCAGGTCTTTATGTGCTTGGGCTGACTGGCATCAGTGGCTCTGGGAAGAGCTCAGTGGCTCAGCTACTGAAGAGCCTAGGAGCATTTATCATTGACAGTGACCACTTGGGCCATCGGGCCTATGCCCCTGGAGGCCCCGCCTACGAGCCTGTGGTGGAGGCCTTTGGAACAGGTACTAACTGGGGAGTGGTAGAAGTGATCTGAGGTGAGAAGATAGCCCTGACTTTTTGCTTAGCCTTCTTTGTCTGTCACCCAGATATTCTCCATAAAGATGGCACCATCAACAGGAAGGTCCTAGGCAGCCGGGTATTTGGGAGCAAGGTAAACACCTTTCCAAGGACTCCTCAGCTGCTATCAGATGCATGGGGTGGGGTCCAGTAGACTCCCTAGTCTGTCCTGGGAAGGCATTTTCTGCTCATATCTTCCCAACCCCCATCTCCCAGGCTGCCTCCATTTCTCAAGGAAGGTAACCTCTGCTCACTCCCTGTCCCCCTCCCCAGAAGCAGCTGAAGATCCTCACAGATATTATGTGGCCAGTTATCGCAAAGCTGGCCCGAAAGGAGATGGATCTGGCTGTGGCTAAGGGTGAGTGGGAGGGATGATGGTAGCAGCCAAAGGGGACAGTTAAAGAGCAACTCCTCTGGGATCTTCCTTGTCCCAGGTGGAAAGTCGCTTTTCCTGAGACTGTGTTTGGTGGACTTTTTGACGGCAAGTGTCAGGGTGTTGCTGGCAGTGACTAGGATTTCCCCACAGGAACGACTGTGTGTGTGATTGATGCTGCCATGCTGCTTGAAGCCGGCTGGCAGAACATGGTACATGAGGTGTGGACCATTGTCATCCCTGAGAGTGAGGTATCTGGAGCCCACCCTACCCGCTCCCCACTGCAGAGAGTATCCTGCTCTGATCCAGTAGGCTGAGTTGGGATCCTTCCTACTAAGTGTGTCATCTGTGCCCAGGCTGTACGACGCATTGTGGAGAGGGATGGCCTGAGTGAGGCTGCCGCTCAGAGCCGGCTTCAGAGCCAGATGAATGGGCAGCAGCTTGTGGAACAGAGCCATGTGGTTCTGAGCACCTTGTGGGAACCACATGTCACTCAAGGCCAGGTGGGTGCCCAGTGAAATACTAGATTGTGAGAAGGGATGTCAAGTGGTTGCCTGCCTGACTCTCTTTTCTCTTACCATTTTGAACTGCCCAAAGGTGGAAAAAGCCTGGAATCTTCTACAGAAGCGCATCACCAAGACTCATCAAACCCAGGACTGACAATGAGTTTTCTGTGAAGCCAAGTTGGCCCCTGGAGCTGACAGACCCAGTGGTGAGGACAGGGTCCTTCGTGCTCACCCTGTCTCAGGCCTAGAGGGCTTCAAGCTAAACTGTGCAGGACACAGCTAGGCCTGGAAGCCTGCCTAGTATGCTGGCATTTTACCAGCAGTGAGGATGTGGCTGATGGGGGAGCAGGCCCCTCTAGGGTTTCAATCCTTTCTTGGGTGGTGGATGTCTCATGCACTGTTGATGGGTCATGATAAACACTGGAACTTGGAATTAAAGATGATTGTTTCAAGTGTGAACTGTATGATTTCTGCTTCCTGCTCCACTGCCTCCTGGGATCTCTGGATTTTTAGGCTACAGATTGAGGGGTAAAGGCCTTGGAAGCCCAGCAGTGCTTTGGTTAAATGTACAGCTTTTCAAGCTAGCCAGATTGACTAGCTGTGTGCTTTTGAATAAGGTGCTCTTTCCTACCTATAAAGCAGCATAACAGGCCATTGACAACGTCTAATGCCACACATGCCCTGCCAGACACTAGCCAGAACGTTCAGAGTTCAATGCTGGGGGGGGGGGGGC
>NW_008340203.1:2249377-2303617 GCF_000622305.1 Nannospalax galili
GTTTAAAGGTGGGGGGGGGGGGACCACAATGTACTCTCACAAAACTTGTAGCCTGATGGGGTCAGATCATGTGACATGGGGGTTCTCTCTGCCCAATTCCTGATTTACTGGCCTGGCCACAGGGCCTGCTCAGCTGTGCGCACAATTTTTTTGTTTTTCACAGGCCCCAGCCAGCCTGTATTCGGTATGTAGAGCCGGATGGCCTTAATCTCACAGAAACCCGCCTGTCTCTCTCGTCCCGATTGCTAGGATTAAAGGCGTGTGCCACCACACCCAGCAACAGTATTTTTTTTCAGACGTTTTGCGTGTGGCGCTCTCAAGCGGGCTCCACCACCGAACTAAGTACACGTCCAGCCCTTCAGTCTTCTCGAGGTCCTCCACTACATAGAAACTACTGCCATTCTACATTCTAAACGGGGGAGAGCCAGGACCCCGGGGCCGGCCGCAGCGTCCAGCTGGCTTTTAGCGCTCAAGGCCGCGCAAGCGCAGCACTCCACCCCGCCCTCTCCCGCGATTGCAGATTGGCGGGCTGGGTCACGTGGCAGAGCCTCGCCTCTTCCTCGAGGCTGGGGGCCAGTCCGCTAGCTTGTTTCCGGTTCGGTAGGTCCAGGATGTCGGAGCCGGGCGCCTCTCCCGAGGACCCCTGGGTCAAGGCAAGCCCCGCGGACGCGCACGCTGGCGAGGGGAGGGCGGGTCGTGCTCGTGCACGTAGGGGGTCCGGAAGACTAGGGGCTCCCCAGCTGTCCCCAGAGTCTCCCCTGCTGTCCGGGTCCCGGGACTGCAGAGAAGACAGCTCTCACCCGGCGTGCGCGAAGGTGGGGAGACCAACGAGGCGTGTGTATGCCGGGCGTGCGGGATGGCCTGGGAGGCGGGTGGAGAAGGCCGGGACCGCGCTGAGGGGAGGCGACCCCGGCCGGGCCGAGCTTCGGGTAAAACCGTCCGGCTGCCCCGCGCCCCCGCAGTTGGTGCGTGCCTTTTCCTAGGGGAGGAGGTCTAACCGGCTTCCCCTTGCTTGGTGCTGCAGGTGGAGTACGCCTACAGTGACAACAGCCTGGACCCTGGTGAGTGCCGCCCCGCCGTCTTCGCACCTGGAGTAACCCATTTCAGCTCTGTAGATCCTTGTGGTCTCGCCAGCCACACCTGAGCACAGTCCTCTGTCACTGGGCCAAGGTCCTGGCTTGAGAAGTGAGGGAGGAGCTGGAGGACAGGCAGGAAGCAACCAAGGGTCACACCTGGTTCCCCTGCTGTGGAACGGGAGGATGATGGAAACAGTGGCAGCTGCTCATTCTCACCACATCCAGATGCCCCTCTGTGAGCCAGAGACTCCCATCCTGAGGAGCAGTATAGACTGGACAGGAGCACTGGCAGGAAATAGGTGGCCTAGTGGTGGCTGGCTTTGGTGTGGAAGGGGAGAGGCCAGCACTTGAGGAAATTGTTGTGCCCATAGACGTCTGAGGGCCTGGCAACGTTCCCCACCCCTTAGTGATTGAGGCCTCTTTTTTGCAGGGCTTTTTGTAGAAAGCACCCCCAAGGGGAGCGTAGTATCCAGAGCTAATAGCATCGGTTCCACCAGTGCCTCTTCCGTCCCCAACACAGGTAGGCAGCAACATTCTCCCCCAACACACACACCTGGGGGAACTTAGCTATGACATCATCTTAGCATCTTTCCTAGACAGGGACACTCCACTGTCCACATGGGGGTGGCTCTGGAGCAAAGTGCCAAACACAAACAACTTATTGTCTCACCTCATCCTAGGTATTAGGTTCTTTCAGCTAGGGAAAAGTTTGCTAGCTAAGCCCCCCTAGGTGTCGAGGTTGACTTCTCCCTGCTCCAACTGAGTGTAGATGATGAGGACAGCGACTACCACCAAGAGTCCTACAAGGAGTCCTATAAAGACCGGCGGCGGCGAGCACACACTCAGGCTGAGCAGAAGAGGAGGGATGCCATCAAGGTGACTTGGGGGGCTGCATTTCAGGTAGCAAAGGAGGACCCTGCATGTTTCATATTCACCCTGCCCTGCCTTTTCAGTCCCAGTCTTGTGGGGAGCTAGGCTAGTCTTGTACCTGAACTCCCTCCTTCCAGCCCTCTGAGCTTTGAGTTTCGAGCATGGAACCCATTTCCCCTGCTGTCTCCACAGAGAGGCTACGATGACCTTCAGACCATTGTCCCAACCTGCCAGCAGCAGGACTTCTCCATTGGCTCCCAGAAGCTCAGCAAA
Organism: Nannospalax galili; assembly: GCF_000622305.1. Classification (NCBI taxonomy): domain Eukaryota; kingdom Metazoa; phylum Chordata; class Mammalia; order Rodentia; family Spalacidae; genus Nannospalax; species Nannospalax galili. The sequence continues at coordinate 2,251,597 of NW_008340203.1, forward strand.
GCCATTGTTCTACAGAAGAGTATGACCAGGGCAAGGGGCAAGGGAGTGACGGGAAGCAGCAGGGGTTATGCAGAGGCCAGTACCTGGTGACCCAGGTGGGGTGGCTCTAATAGGAAAGTTGGGTTATGGGGGAAGGAGAAACAAAATGAGCCTTGTCTCCCTGGTTCAGACTTCCTCTGTACCCATCCCCTCTCTCTGCCCCTACCCCAGCCATCGACTACATCCAGTTTTTACACAAGGAGAAGAAAAAGCAGGAGGAGGAAGTATCTACGCTCCGCAAGGATGTCACAGCTCTAAAGATAATGAAAGTGTAAGAAGGGTGCTGAGCTTCGGGAGTGGAGCTTCTAGGGAAGTCTGCAAAGGTCACTCCAGGCACTCCTTTTCTCTTGTTCGGAGGCTGTATCATAATGCCTGTACTTAATACTGACTCCATGTGATAGCCCCTGTGAGGCAAGACTTTTTTCCTAACAGCTCATTACGCACAAGCACAACAGACATTAAGAAACAAATGCCCATCAGGCTAATGAAGGGAAGGTTCTAGCCACTGTTTCTGACTCAGTGTCTGGTAGAAACATCCCGAGGTCTCTTAGAACCTTGGGGTGGGGGGTTTGCACAGGATTATCCCACAGCACCTCAACCGTGATTGTATGCTTTCAGAAACTATGAGCAAATTGTGAAGGCACATCAGGACAACCCTCACGAGGGAGAGGACCAGGTCTCTGACCAGGTCAAGTTCAACGTGTTTCAAGGCATCATGGACTCCCTGTTTCAGTCCTTCAATGCATCCATCTCTGTGGCCAGCTTCCAGGAGCTGTCAGCCTGTGTCTTCAGCTGGATTGAGGAGCACTGTGAGCCACAGGTATGGGATAGCAAGGGTCACTGGCTCTGGGCTTCTCTCCCTACCCTCAAACGAAGTGGTCCAAGCCATTATTCAGAAAAGCAGAGTAGCTGTTCTAGGTTTCATGAGGGTGTCTACAGCCTGCAGTATTGTGTTTCTCTCCTTACTGCCTTGCAGATTCAGCTAAGTCTCTCATCTGGCAATAATGTTCAGAGCCCCCAGTGCCAGGTCCAGCTCTGACCTACATCATTGGTGACTCACTAGCTATTCCTTGGCTGTCCTGTGTGGAAGCCAGCAGCAGTTACTTGGGAGTATTGAGAAACATGCAGACTGTAAGACCCCCCCCCTTCCCCCCACGCACTACATAGACCCATGGCTTTGTATTGTTATACTCTCTTCTGCTTTTGAGGCCTGGTTGCTTTTTCTTAGGCTTGAACTTGTGTCTCAGATTACCCCTTTGTTTCCCAACATTTTCACTGTGAAATACTTTAAGCATTACTGCAACAGTGAGGGACTGTTAGAACATGCATACACGCCACCTAATGATACCAATAATATTTTATTGTGTTTCTTTTATCACATATTCATGTTTCTCCATCTTGTTTCAAGGCTATTTCAAAGTAAAAGCAAACTATAGACATCACTCTATCTCTGGGGCTTTTTTCCTTTCCTTTTTCAAAAAATCATTTTGGAGCCAGGCATGGGTGGTCCACGCCATTAATCCCAGCATTTGGGAGGCAGAATAGGACAGACAGCCTGGTCTACATAGTGAGTTCCAGATAAGCTAGAGCTACAAGGGGAGCCTATCTCAAAAAATAAAGATTTCAAGAGGGTACCACCATGCCTGGCTGTTTTGTTCTGTTCTTTTTCTTGAAGTGCTGAAGATTGAACCAGGGTCTTTTTTGAAAAAGCTTTTATTTGTGTTTCTGTGTGGGGGCCAGTGGAGGCCAGAGAGAAGTGTCAAGATCCTCTAGAGCTGGAGTCACAAGCAGTTATGACCTGCATAATGTGGGTGCTAGGAATTGAGCTTGGGGCCTCTATAAGAGTATTATATGCTCTTAGCCACTGAACCCTATCTCTTAGCCTTTTTATTTATTGAGACAGAGTCTCACTGTAGCCTGCCTGCCTAGCTCTGAACTTTGGCCTAGAATTCACAGCAGTCCACCTACCTCTGCATCCTAAGTGCTGGATAGGATTAAAGGCAAAGTAACCTAGGGGCTTGTGTGTGACAGGCAAGCACTCCACCACTGAGCTACAGTCCAGCCTCTAGGGGACCGTTTTTAAATGCCCTCTTCTAAAGAGCATGTCTGGTCTACGCAGGCATCTAAAGGCCTTGCTATCACCTGCACATTTTCTTTCCCAGACTCTACGAGAAATTGTGATTGGTGTCCTGCATCAGCTGAAAAATCAGCTCTACTGATGGATCCTGCAGGGCAGGTAACAAGAGGCTTCTGAGTCTGTTTGGCCATGGAACTGCTGGGCCTATGAGATTGGACTGCGATACCTCACACCGGTCAGCTGGTTTCTACTTGGTGTTTGGTTTTCCCAGCCTCACTTGAGTGGGGTTGAGTGTTTTGTGGAAGTTTCTGATTAATTTATTATACTGACGACAATGTTGACCTACTCAATCTTCCCCCTCCCAGCAGAAGTCCTCAGGACAGGAGTCTGTTCTGGGTACCTCAAAGAACCTTGGCCTCTCAGCCTTTTCCCTAAGCCTCAGATTTGTGCTCATGATCTATATATATTTGCAAACTGTTTGCCTCTGTTTTGGTCTCTTGGGCAACATTTGGCTCAAGTTAGGTATTTTGGCAGTAATTGGGTAGATGAAAAGAAAATAGTCACATAGCCATGAAGGGTGAAAGGCCACTTTGTACCTACACTAGGGCTGTGCAATCAGTACTAAGTGAGGCCAGGGTTTTCTGGCCAGATCAGGGTAGGGCTGTAGGTTCCTGCTTTCCCCTCATGTTCTGCCACCACCACCCTCCCCTGCTGTGGGTGCCAGGGGAAGGAAGCAAAGCTTCAAGCTACTCTTGTCCTCTACCCAAAGGCAAAGGCAGGTCTCCAGCACTACATATTGAATTTTTTTATTTTTTCTAAATACCAATGTGCTGTTTTGCTACAGTTACAATTTTGAAAAATCAACTGACCCTTAAATTACCCCAGCCTTTCTGTCTAGCATCTCGGACCATCTGGATCATCTCCCAGTGTTACCTACATTTCTCCCAGGACTTGGGGTAAAGCAAAGGGGTTATAGAAGATACTGAAAGGTCTCCAGGGGATAGGCCTGGCGATGCCTTGGGGTTCTCAAATGCTGGTGTCTGTTAGCGTCTCTGTACTTGGGTCTCCCATGCTCCCTCCTCAGGTTTGGTATCTAGGAGGTTTGACTATCCAGAGGAAATTTAAGTATTTTTGTATCAAAGTATATTACAATAAATATTGCCAAATACTTTCCTTTAGGGTTGTTCTAAGTCCGCATGTTTAAGCTGAGGCCATTGCAATATGGACAACAAAACAGACATGTCTGGCCAGCAGCCCTGAATCCCTTTACCCAGTACCCTGCTCTGTACTTCTCTCCCCTCTGCTCTGCTCAAAGGTCAAGAACATCAAGAAGCCAACCTAGACCAAGTGGCCAGTTCAGGACATCTCTGGTCCTAGGCCCCACCATAGCCCCTCAGGGGTCTGGGAGTGTAACACTGTGATCTTCATCTGTCTCTATCCCAACTTCTTCCTGTGGGCCAGGAAGAGAAATGAAGGAATCATCTCTGGGCAAAGACCCCAGGGAGCAAGGGAAAGAGTTACTTACAAAGAACTGCTTCTTGCTCTTTGGGTATCCTTCAAGGATTGCATCACACAGCTCTATGGTCTGACAAGAAACAAAGCCACCCCTTTTCAGATGGGCAGTAGCAGTACTGGGCATTGCCTGCTCAGTTATTTTGGGCAGAGACTTGTCCTTGGTTGTCATTTCCCAAGACACTTCCAGGCTCCCTTCGAGGCCCACTCACTCACCAATCTCTTCCGCTTCCTCCACTCCTTGCAGTATTTCTGCCTCTCTCTGTACACCTGTACAGGGAGAAAAGGTGATCCTCTAAGCTCCTCAGGTCCACTGCAGACCTGCCCAGACAGCCTCCAGCCTCGCAGCCTACCTCCTCCTTCTCTTCAGGAGTGACATGGTTGGTAGCTGCTTTGATGTTCTTTAGTCTCTCTGTGTAACGAGTACATTCCTTCTTTAACTCCTGGATCTCTTTCTGCATTTCAGGAGTGGTCAGTGCACTTGTTAACTCCTTCAGCTCTGAAACCATATACCCCCAGGGTCACTTGCTACCCCTGGGGAGGGGATTCTGGCTTTCCCAGCAGGTGGTCCCAGAGGTGGGAGACCAACTTCCATCTTGTTCTGAGATCTAGCCAGAATAGGACCCCATATTCTGGAAATGCTCAAGGGAAAAAAAGGCTTACTGAATTAGTTTGTTTTCCTATTTTTCTTTCATTTCCTTATTGATAATCAATAATGGGTATGAAGTTGAGCAGACTGGTGACAGGTTAAAGAAGCAGGAATAAAAGGAATGGTGTGCTGATTATCAGACCTGCAAATGCAGGTCTTGCCCAGTGGTAGTTCAGCATTTCTTTCAATGTGATACCTCAGGCACCTGGCAAAGAGGTCTCAGCTACAATAAGACACTGCAGTCAAGGAGCCCTTCATTTAGTGAGTCCTAGACCAAACCCGAGTCCAAGGGCACCTCGAAGGTGGGAAGGGCCCCCAGTCTTACCAGCCTCCATGTGACGGCAGCTCTGCTGTAAGCTCTGGACCTTAGCATTGAGTGCTACAATTTTGTCATCAAGGCTGTGGAGGTCAGCATCACTCACTGTATCAAACTGATCCTGCCAGAGAAGAAACACAAGTACTTAATGTGAGGCATAAAGATGGGAACATACAGCTGGGGGGTGACAACATTCAAATACCTGGTACATCTCCAAACACTATAGATCCTCAAAATGCCTAGTCCCCATTCCCCATAAAAAGGAATAAAAATTGAAATGTGGGGGGCTGGAGAGATGGCTCAGAGGTTAAGAGCACTGGCTGCTCTTGCAGAGGACCTGGGTTTGATTACTAGCACCCACATGGCAGCTAACAACCATCCTAACTTCAGTTCCAGAAGATCCAACACCCACTTCTGACTTCCATGGGCATTGCATGACATGGGTACACTTACATACATATAGACTACACACTCATACACACAAAACAAATTTTTTTAAGTTGAAATGTAATACATGCTCTCATGAATGTCAAGATGGGCAAAAGTAGTAACTGGAACAGAACCATATTTCTGTAGTGATAAAACCACTCATGGACTGAAGAAATAAAGATTCTCCTGCTGGGTGAGGTGTGGCATGCCTTTAATTCTAGCACTTGGGAGGCAGGCGGATCTCTGTGAGTTCAAAGCCAGCCCGGTCCACATAGTGAGTTCAGGCCAGCTGGGGCTACAGGGAGACACTGTCTCAAAAAGACCCAAAAGAAAAAAAAAAAGCATTGTCCTGAGGTGAAGAAACTTAGGTCCTGTGTTTCATAACAGGAAGACTACCAGGTGAAAAGGCATGGATCTATGTAAGGAACAGGCACCTCCCTTTAGAGCCGTGGCTAGAAAGAAACCATTGGGCATCACTGAAAAGTTGTAAGCTGATGCTGGGGAGGTTAAAATGGGAATGCCAGCCTGGGCAGTTCGGACTGTATGCTTAGCAAGGTGAATCTGAAGAAGAGGAGCCACCAAAGAGCCAAATCCTGCCATACCCATTCATTTACATGATCTATGGCTACTTTTGTTGTACAATGGCAGAGCTGAACCATATGTCTCAAAAAGTCTAAAAATACAGTGAGACCTGTGACAAAAAGTGCCAACTCTTCCTTTAGGATATTTTTCAATAGGTAGCAAAATAAAATCTGTGATGAAAAAAAAAATTAGTCTTGACATTGCAGTTAAATATTGAATATTTTGTTAGATTCTGGGGGTGGTTTCTGAGTAAACAAAAATGAGAAATGGAGGTCTACCCTAGAGGAACTTCAGTTTAGTGAGGGAGACAAGGAGAAAAGAAAAACATAACTCAAGGTAAGAGCCAGAAGAAGTGACAGTACAAAGCATTCAGGAAGGGTTTCTGGAGAAGAGTGAAATCCTGAAGGAGTTAAGAGCAAGTTGAATACTGCTCCAAACACCAAAAATGCCAAAAGTATTTGGAAGCTTTTATCTAATCCTTAAAAGATTTTAGGGTTATCTCTTCAGAGTGGGGAATGTTAGCCAGAAGCCCCATAGAAAATAAATAAAGAGTACATGAAGTTATCAGAAAAAAGTGATGGGGAGATATGGGAGGAGTTGGAGGGGAGGGAGTGGGCATGGATTTGATCAAAACACCTTATATGCATGTATGAAATTCTCAATAAATTATTAAAAAAAAAATAAGTTGGGAAGAGGCAAAAGGACAGGCAAAACAGAGGAAACACATCTGAGTCATCCAGCGTGCAGAGAAGCAAGTCCAGCAAGTGAGGCCTGCAGGCTGGCAGGGCACATTAACAGGAGGCATTTTATCTGGTGTCCCATGCAGCACTGGGAGCCTTCAAAAACTTTAATAAAGTAGGGAAAGAACATGACCAGACTCACATGTATTTTTATGTATGTGGATGCATATGTGCCACAGTGCTAGAGGTCACAGAACAATTTGGAGAAGTCAGTTTTCTCCTTCCACCATGTGGGTCCCAGGTATTGAACTCAAGATGTCGGACTTGGCAGCAGGTGCCTTTACCTGTGAGCCCTCTCACCAGCCCCATTTGCAGTCACATAGATCATTCTGGTTGCAGTGTTCAAGATGCAGTTAGGACACTGCAATGGGACACCTGGGCCTATTGATAGAGAGGAGTGACAACATATAGGTTGGACTTAATGAAGAACTGAGCCAGCCACAGCAGCACTTGTAATCCTAGCACTCAGGAGGCTGGCCTAGGAGACTCATATCCAACCCTCTGCCCCAGCCCACCCCTCCCGGTCCCTCTCCCCTGCTTTGGGGGAAGAATGATACCATTACAATGCCAAGAGAGGGTCCAGTTTTGGGGGAGGAGATGAAGCATTCTACTTTAGCCACACTGATACTGATATTTAATGTAGGAAGGAAGACCCTTCCAAGCAGAAATCTGACTCGGTAGTAACAAGTCAGGGTCTTCTGTCTAATACTTCGAAGGGACACTGATGAAGTGTGATAAAGGGAAGTGCACACCTTGATTTAAGGATGTCTGAAGCCCTTTTCAAGGCAAGTTAGGTTAATTTCTGGGGCGCCTCAACACTCCCAACGAGTTAATGCTGGGAGTTGATTCACTCAATGACAGGCTCTCGGGTTCCTCACCTGATCCACAAAGTATATCTTCTGCTTGCCGTAAGTCTTCTCTTTGATCTTGCCTTGCTGGGCCAGCTGCTCCAGCGCCTTCACCACCACCTGGCAGAGGGGCGAGTGAGGCCATCAGGAGAGTGGGCCTGGGAAGGGGAGGTGCTGCAGATGGCGGGGAAAGCGCCTAGGATCAGGGAGGGGGGACCCAAGCCTGACGCGGGGGGGCGGTCCGCGGCGAGGAAATCCCCAGCGAGGATGCTCTCACCGCCTTGCCCAACCCGTGCTCCCGCTGCAGGTTCCCGAATACGTCCTGGGCGCTGTACGGCCGATTCTGCTCCTGCAGGTATCTCAGGAGGATCCCGGAGGCTGTGAGAGAGCCGGCAAGACACGCGGTCAGCGCCGGGCCCCTCGCCCGCTTCCCGCCCGGGCCCCGCGGACACCACGTTACCTCCCGCCGCGGCCTCGGCCCGGCTTTTACTCATGGCCTTTCCCGCCACCAAACTCAGACCGCAGGACCAGCAGGTTGCTCCGGGCGACGGCTCCTTCCGACGAGGGCGGGGAACGCTTCCAACGCCTTTAACGGCGATTGGTTGGGGGGAAGAAGTCTTCCGGAAGCGCGCCGCGGACGTGCGCAGACACCGTAGTTCCGCCCCCCGCCCCCGCAGGCCCCTCCTGGGTTCTGAGCGGAAGCTGGATTGTGTAGTGCTTGTGTCTAAGGCCGGGAGCCCGGGTTCAGCCGCCACTGCGCATTGGTGACCTGAGCTAGGCCCGGAGGTGCTGGCAGGGGAAGAAACGTCAGCGATGGACTAGCGCAAGGTCTCAAGGGTGCTACCCACAAGGGGGTGCTCCGGTGCCCCTTCCCGGCTGGAGGCATCGTTTGTAAAGTAGGACCACCTACGGGTATTCGGGGGAGGGAGGCTGTGAAAACAAGCACGTCCAACTCCGGACACCTGTTTCCGAGCTCGCACACGAGAGGGCACTCGACACCTGCTGTAGCTTAAATGCCCAGGAAAGGCAGGGTTGGGAGGGGGCTACTCTAGCCACAACGCTTGCAGAAGTCTCCAGTTAGCCCAGGCAGCCACACCTGACAGGTGCTTTCCATTCCTGACCACAGTGGCCAGTGGCATTGCCTGAAATAAATATTTCTAGTTTCTGAGGTCTGTTGAAGGCCAAAGAGCAGCTGTTCTTGCAGCTCGTAGTCCAGTGTTAGGACAGAGCGCTACTTTTCCAAAGCCTTCCGCTACTCAAAATTTAATGAGTCTTTATTCAGAACACATGCTTATCTCCTCATGTTTAAGGGGCAATATGTTTTTTGAGACAGGGTCTCCCTGTAGCCCCAACTGGCCTGAAACTTGCTATGTAGTCTAGGCTGGTCTGGATCGCAGAGGTCCTCCACCTGTCTCTGCTGGGATTAAAAGGCGTGCACCACTACTCTGATTTAAGGTAAGGGACAATGTTAAGAATTAGAAATGGAACCGGGCTTGGTGGCGCACGTCTTTAATCCCAGCAGTCGGGAGGCAGAGGTAGGCGGATCTCTGTGAATTCAAGGCCAGCCAGGTCTACAAAGTGAGTTGCTGGACAGCTGGGGCTACAGGAAGACCCTGTCTCAAAAAGACAAAAAAAAAAAAAAAGATGGGGGTTGGAGAGATGGTTCTGTGGTTATTATGCGTATACTGCTCTGCAGAGGACGCAAGTTTGGTTCCCAGCACCAACATAGGACGGGATCTAACGCCTCTTCTGGCCTCCTCATACACGTGGCATACTCCTTTAAGAGGACAGGAAGTGGCCTGTTAAGGTGAAGATTGTTCGGCCACCACAGGGGAAAAATAGGACCAGGCAAGTGTGCCCCTGACACCTGGGCTTCCTCTTCTGAGGCTGTCACCACCTCAAATTAGCAATTACTCAGATTAGCAAAAGACCTATCGAGAGTATGCGATTCAACAGCAGCCTCTTAAAAGATTGTTGTCATACAAGATTTATTCTCAAACACCCACCCCAATTCACAGTGGAGGATTCAGGACATTCAGAGCAGGATCCCTCAGATACAAGACAGACCTTCTAGATTTTTCTTCCTTCCCTCCTTGCCAAATCCCAATGCATGAAGCTACACACACTCATGTGAACACGCAAACTCCCACTCCTTTCCCACGCCTCCCTTTCCCCCCCCCCCACATCAGAGCTCACTTGTAAGACATCTGGCTCTGAGGAAAGAAATGTTCAAAGTCTATTTGAGACCCTAAAGTGAGGAAGATGCATTATTCCTAACCTTCACACTGATTATGGAACAAGCACCTAGCCATTCTCCTGTTAGTATTTTCACTCCCAGCCTCTACCTTGTCCGTCAACCAAGAGCAAATATATATTAGCACGCCCCAACCTGCAGCACATGAAAATGGGGTCTGTCAATCGTCCCTTACCCAATTATGGGGATGCTGGGGGAGTGGTCCCTGAGGATCAGCAAAAGGGTTAATGCAGGAGGGAAAGAGGACAGAAGAATTTGGCTTGAGCTCTGATTGGAGGCAGAGAGAGGCAGTAAGCTGGCATAGGTTTAGAACCAGTGATCATTTAGGGGCTTTTTTTTTTTCTCTACATGATTTAACTAGGGGCTAGAGAATACATACCCCTCCAGAAGGGTCTCTACTAATTACCAACACATTCTTGATAACTTCCTTAAAAGAGTTAGGAAGCAATATGGTATGGACAGCTGGTGCAAGAAGAGCTAGTGGCTCCTGGGATGTGTGCCCTGGAGCCATTTGTAAAGTGCTACTTTGTCATCCCCCGTGGAGTTATTGCTTCTCCAGAGGAGGAACAGGGAAAGGAATGGGAACATAAAAATGGGTATGAAAGCTGGGCGTGGTGGCACACGCCTTTAATCCCAACACTCGGGAGGCGGAGGCAGAGGCAGGCGGATCTCTGTGAGTTCAAGGCCAGCCTGGTCTACATAGTGAGTTCCATGACAGCTGGGGCTACAGGGAGACCCTGTCTCAAAAAGACCAAAAAAAAAAAAAAAAGGATATGATATTGCTTTGTTCACTGCTCAGGCTGATGGTTAAATGGAGCCAGGGTTAACAGCACCAAAAACAACCACATAGCTCCAGAAGACCCGAGACCTCATGGTAGAGTCACTCTACCAGCCAGCTGACCCCTATAGCCCAAGATGGAGAAGAGGCTCACCCCCATATCGTGTTCACATTTCTTAAATTTCATAAGCATTCTGGAACATTGGGGGTGGGGGGGTCAGTCATCAAGAAATGAAGATGGGTGAGGGGACAGGGAATAGATCTGTTCTGCAGAACCACAGGACAAGCTTGCATTAAGAAAATAAATCGAATCATGGTTTAAGACAAAAATGACAATTCTGGCTGCTGCCTGATTGGGGCTCCAGTGAGGTGAGAGGAGGCAGAGATGGGCTCTTCAATCAGTGAGGGCCCCTGAGCACCCTGACCTAAAAACAAACAGCAGTGCCTCGTTGGAGGGGAATCAACATCCCTGACTACTTTGCTGCCTGTAGTACCATCGTGATGGAGAGAAGCCTCCCTTTGGGGAGCACATTCTCACTCCAGTGACTAAGCACAGAATTGGGGATCTAGCTGGCAGCAGGCAATGAGAATCTTCTCAACAGCCTCTGTGCATCAGGTAGGCCACCCAGCATACAGATAAATTCAGGGGACGAGATCTGGGTTCTTCCCTTGCCCTGTCACTGTAAGTGGGGTGGGGAGAATAAAAACCCTACACCACAGTGACCCCCAAAAAGAAGTCTCTCCTCAGTGGTTCCTGGAACTGGCAGGGTCCAGCTGATTCAGCTCTGATTGGTCTAGAAGTTCAAAGTCATCTCCCTCAGCATCAGTGTCCAGGTCTGAACTAGGGGCCTGGAGGAAGCCTCTTGCTCTCCGAGGAGGTGGGCCAGAAGGGCCTGTCTGGGAGGTCCCTGACAAGGCCAGCTGGATCATACCCTGAGAGACCAGGCTGGCAAGGTTGCTGGTAAGGTTGGATCCTCTGGGAAGGGAACCAAGCAGGAGCTCTGGCAGTGCAGCCTCATCCCGGCTGGCAGGTAGGACCTGAGGATCCCTGGCCCCTGGTTGGGGACGGTACATCAAGCTAGGCATTCCAATGCTGGTATCATCTTCATCATCCAGGCCAGCAGAATCCACATTAATGGAAGGGAAGTCTGGAAGGTCTCTGGCAAATGATTCCTCGGGATCGCTGTGACCATCTAGGTCTGAGAGAACACAAGCATGTAAGACATGGTAGCTCCCTGGCCTTCCTATGTCTCAGACACACAAAAAGTCAACCCCTATATAACCAGATTTTTCCCACACTGGATTTCTGAGGATGAAACAAAACCCATGGGACTGGTTAGCTTTCTGCCTTCCCTCAGATGGCTATGATCTCTAATGGACAGAGGACTGCCCCATCTTTCTGTGCTATGCCCATGAGCTAGAGGATGAGGCAAGTAAGGGACTGAGGATGCCAAGAAAAGCAGCAGTACAGCTGTGCCACACCACACTCTGGGGTGGCTCTGCTGCTTGATCCACAGCTCAGGAGACGAGCAAACAATAGTAAGCCCTGTGATCAAGGAAGCTAAGATGCAACAATCACTGTCAGCTCAGGCAAAAGGTTCTCCTCACCTTCAGAGCCTTCTGTTAGAGGTGTCTGGCCCCTTGAAAGGTTGAATGTGCCATTGTCTGTACAGGAGACCTCAGCATCTGAGTGCTCCGAGTCTGTGATAGTCAATTCTCTGGCAACAGTAGAATCATCCAGCTTAGAAAAAAGAAAAGACCACGTTTGAGGAGATGATGCCATCAGCAATCAGCTTTACTAATTAGCAAGACTTAGAAGCTACCCAAGCTTAACAGTGTAGCCAAGTATAGATGGGATTTACCCACAATCTTGACTCCTTGTAGGCTGCTCCCCTAAAAGACTCTCATTCATCAACCTCTTAAGCATGGCAGTCTTGGGAATCAATTAGCTACTTACTGTTAAGCAAGTGACTAACCCAGAGATTACGTTTTACAAGTGACCAGGAAAATACACATACTAGTCAGACCCCAAGGTGGACTGGGCTCCTGAAAAGATGATTATGCCAGCTCCAGAAGTTCTTCCATGATGGTAGGGTAAAGGAAACCTGAGTGGTGTGGTCACCAGGCTCAAACTGAGACCCAATTTAACACCAGGTTCTTATACTCTTAGCACTGTTGGGAATAGGAAATCTAGGGTCTTTGAATGCCCAAGATGAGCTTGAAGCCTGGTTAAATGGGAGCTGGATATAAGGGAAGAAACTTGGGAGGCAGAGGCAGGCGGATAAATGGGGGTCCTATTTTGAAAACTAAATACCAGCGGGGCATGGTGGTGCTTGCCTTTAGTCTCAGCACTTGGAAGCAGAGGCAGGCAGAGCTCTGAGTTCAAGGCCAGCCTGGTCTACATAACGAAATCCAGGCCAGCTGGGGCTACAGTGAGACTCTGTCTCAAAAACAAAAAAAATCAAAAAAGAAAAATAAAAAACAAAGAGAAGAAAAGAGAACAAGGCCAGTGCAGCAACTCCACTCCAGATACCTGAGGACAGAAGGCAGCAAGCTCCTCTTCACTGTCACTGTGGCTGTCCATGGCATGTTCTGGATGGAGAGCTCTGCGGCGCACTATGTGGAAAGAGCAGAAGGCCTTGATCCCTTCCCTCAAAAGGAAATCTCCCTTTGGACTCCAAAATCATACATGAGCATGTAAGAGAAAGAGGCCTTCTCAATATGGCTGTAAATCTACATAGCAATACCTGAGGGTGAGGCTGCTGAGCTTAATTGGTAACACGTGAGAGGACATTCCTCCTCCCATCCCCCACCCATTTCTATTCTGGTCAGATGCTGAACCAACAGCATCAGGATCTGCTAGGGGCAGATGCAAAATCAAGGTGGTTAAGTGGACAGCCATAGGGAAAAGGAGAGCCTCACCTTGGTTAAATCAGGTATGCAAGAACTGATTACTTTCCAGCTAGTTAGCCCAGGGCTTAATGAAACACCCAACCGGGGCTGGAGAGTTGGCTCAGCAGTTAAGAGCACTGGCTGCTCTTGCAGAGGACCGGGTTTAGTTCCCAGCCCCCACGTGGCATCCAACACCCTCTTCTAACCGCCACAGGCATTGTACACACAGGTGCGCTCACATACATGCAGGCAAAACACGCATATACATAAAATTTGCACACTACAGAATCTGAGGTTATATTTTTGGCAACTTATAGAAAGAAAATAATCGAGGGTTTTAAGTCTTATAATTAAAAAACAAACACCCAAACTGTTAAGATTGAAGGTTATGTTTGTATCCCCTCTGTGTGAGGTGGAGCTCAGGCTAGTAGTACACTCCCAGCCAATAAGGTGGCTGCTTTTAATCTCCTTTAGAAGGCAGTTTTCATTAGTGGAAAGAGGCTGGCTTAGAAGTTGAAAAAATCTGCACTGACATTTACTGTAAGCCTCAATTTCCTCAACTGGTAAAAGAAGAAAAAAAAAAATCACATCTCAAGACTGTTGTAAAGATTAAAATGATGTATAGGACAGTCAGTACAGTGATTGGACACTTGGGAAGTGCTTCATAAATAGCACACAATACTAGGGACACCTTCAATGTCATCTTTTTATTCAACTTATGAGCTTTTCTCAGATTAATTTAAAATGGGAGAGTACAGGATTCCAAGCCTACCTAGGTTTCTCTGGAGCAGAGTATTGCTTTTATTTATCATCTTACACCCCTATCTACCACCCCTTACTTCTCCTACCTCCACCTTAAAATTTATTTATTTATTGGGGAGGATGTCATGCACGTGTGTGGCAGTCAGAGCACAACTTGTAAGGAGTTCTCTTCCACCATGTAAGTTCCAGGGATTAAACTCAGGTTGTCAGGCTTGGTGTCAAACACCTTTATCCACTGAGCCCTCTAGCAGGCCTTCTTGAGGGTCCTACTTCTACCCAGTATGTCAGAACTCCCTGTTTCTCCTTTCCCAAACTGCCCAAGTGGAAGAAAGCCATCACATGACACTTACATTGTCTTTCTCTCTGCTTGGACATCATGTAGCCACGGACACTGAAGTCCAGCCGCTGCAGAGCTGGCTTCAGCCGCACATAGGCTCGATCCCACAGTCGGTGGTATACAGCAAGAGGCCATATCATGAAAGTGATAACTGTGAGAAATGGAAATAGTGGAAAATGGAGAAGGGACTGCACAAAGCAATCCTCGCTGTCCCTCTGCTCTTGTGTCTGGTGTTCACGTTGTGTCAAACAACTGTGCTTATTTCTGCTGGTTGCCTCACTAGTGTCCTCTACTGTACAGGGTTGCTGAGGGCAGGACTTCTGTAGCCATCCACAGGCCCCAGGTCAGGACTGCACACAGTGTAATATGCTACTGACAGCCCAGGCAGTGTGAGCACTCGCATACAGGTGTCACTGAGACACAGAACACAATGGCAACCACCAGTCATGTGCAATTCTGACATAAACATACAGATAGGAAATAGTACACCAGCCTCAAACAGAGCATGTGCCAATAGGAAATAACTAAATTTATAAAACTGTACTCCGGAGGAAGGAAAAGTCCTCCAGAGTAAAGAACCTCCAGAGTAAAAAGAAGCCCCTAGGAATTGTTCTAAAAATTCCCTCCTTAGAGACTGTCCTTTAGAGTAGATGCTTAACAATTTCCCAAACTTCTAAGACATGGACTTGGGATATATTTTAGTGATAGAGCACTTGTCTAGCATGCATGGCACCCTGGATTGGATCCCCAGTACGCACCCCCTCAAAAGGAAATAAAGTTTATATGTCTTTATACAGGGAGTACCAGCTCCACATGAAATGACAATCTCATAATAGTAAACATGTCTTGAAAATATGAAAAAGTCCTTTCTTGGAGAACCAAGATATAAAGGTCCTCTCCCTAGACCCAAAGCTGGCTATGACTGGAAAAGCTATGAGCAACGTACAGCTTAGGGGAAGTGCATTCAGACTTACACATCAAGTAGGATAGCAGGAGCCCAGGGATGTAGCGGCCCAAGACAGCCAAAAATGTCAGTATGCCACAGCTCAGCAAGCAGAACTGGAGAACCAAGAAGTAGTACTGAGTTTCTGCCACATGGCAAAGGACTCGGGTGAGGGGAGGTGTGGTGGAGGGGTGTGAGTAAAGATTCTTTATGATCAGAGTCAAGCACAAACATGTCAGAATGACAGCTATTAGCTACTCCTGCATCCAATGGTGAGTCTCTGTGGGAGAACAGGGATGCCCCCTTCTAGTCTATCTTCTTTTTTTCATGGCTAACCCCATACAGCTGAACCTTTCATGCCAAGAAATTGGTTTGAGTAGGTTTTAGCCAAAAATTATCTCTAAAAACAAGTACTGGTGGTGGGTTTTTAAGTCAAAGTAGGAAAGCAAAAAAACAAAAATATAAAACCTCTCACATGTTTCAAATGACACAGAATGCACACAAGCAAGCTTGCTTTCCCATTTTGGGGCAAGAAAATGGCCTGCTCTATGGGGTTGGGGATGTACTTCAGTGGTAAAGAGCTTGCCCTGGCTTCAATCCCCAGCATCAGCCAAGAAAAGAAAAAGAATATGGCTACTCCAAATGACAAGCACACAGAGTCAAGCTCTTGCCTTAGTCTTAATGGCCAGTCAGAAGTCCCTTTCTCTACTCCTTTTGTCTCTATAAACCTCGTGTCTTTTCTTTCTCAAATGAGGATACATATTAGTGTTTCAACTTGGCATGAACTAAACTGAGAGGCCAGAGATGAAAGTGAAAAAGGGAAGTCTTACCTTGCCTGGGTTTTGCTTTTTGAAAAGCAAAAGATTCCTTATGAAAATGGTCCCACTAACCCAGATTTCAGCTACATGGTGGCAGAGCTCGGGCACGCTGAGCAACCGAGGGTGCACAAAGCCCCAGCTATGGGAGAGAGAAGGGGGAACTGTGAAAGAAGGGTGTCAGGGTCCCCCCATCTTGCTGTGTAAGCAGCCAATGCTTCCGGGTTTAAACAGGCTTGGGAGTGGCTAATCTTGGGTGCTTTGGAGGTAAAACATGACTTTCTTCTTGGCTTACCAGGTTGAAACTTGAATTCGGGGACTAGGAGGGCAAACTTGTTCTGACAACTCCACCCTATGAGCAAGCAGCACTATCCACATGTAAAAACCTGCCACCAGCTCTTTGTGCTTAAAAACATCTTCACCACACTTAGCCCATTGCAACTCACTATGATTGCAATCCAGGGACACAAGTAAAAGCACAGTCTGACTGACACCACTGCAGCTGAGTGGGAGGCAACGGGGAGGAAATAATGCAAAACCAAAATAAATCACAGCAGAGAAAGTTCCTTGTATCAAACACATGGGATGGATGAATTAAGAAATAAAAGCAAGGGCTGTAAGACACAAAAGGTATTTTTGGCACTGGCTTGGGAATGATGCCAGGAACCAATGTTTTCTGACCAGGTACTGAAAAATAGCCACAGGTAACAGAAAACACTAAATGACGCAGTATAAAAGTTGGGAGACAAATGAAGTTAGTTGCCTTTAAGTTTTCACACTGGGGCTGAATAATGCAGCTATTTCCCTGGCATGTCAGGTTATAAGGCACTATGATGGCTCATCTCCAGAAAGTTTTTTTTTTTTGTCTTTTTTGAGACAGGGTCTCCCAGTAGCCCCAGCTGGCCTGGAACTCACTATGTAGACCAGGCTGGCCTCGAAATCACAGAGATCCGCCTGCCTCTGCCTCCCGAGTGCTGGGATTAAAGGCGTGCGCCACCATGCCCAGCTCTCCAGAAAGTTCTATAAGGATCAGAAGACACTGAGTATCTCAACATATTACTGTACGAACTTTTAATTTCCTATAGTGATTATCTGGAACAGACCAGAGTTTTAGCATATAGTGTGTCCAGAATATGGAGTTAACAACATATAGCAAGAATAATTCAGCAGAATCAATTAAAGCAACTAAAAGGGATGTAATTAGTGTTCCATACCTCTCATTCTCTAATGCGTCAGGTCTTGGCACTGCAATATTAAAACAAATACCAGTATTAGTTGATAGAGAAAATTAAACATGAAAATATTAGGCTGTTGGTCTGACAGTTCAAGTTTTAGTAGGGTTGGGAAAAAAAAAATGGTACTAGCCAATAATAAAAGAGACATCATGTTATAGTGCCAGAGTGAGGGAGCTGCATCAAGGGAATAAAGGCTTACGCTCGCTCGTTTCCTGGAAGAGGGAGAAAGTACAAACGGACCACGAGAGCCACTATTCAACTACTTCAGCTTAAGGTCATGGTGTACAAGGAAATGGTCCATCCCAACCCCTGAGTATCCATGAACTGCTCATACACATCAGGCTTCTGAGGCATGCTGTAACTACTCCAATCTTAGAGATTTGCCTCTTTAAGTCTCTGTAAAATAAGATAGCAATGCACTTACAAGTTATATAGTCTGTGGGGGACCTAGTAATGTGGGCCTTTAATCCCAGCACTCAGGAGGCAGAGACAGGAGGATCTTTGTGAGTTCAAGGCTAGCCTGGTCTACATAGTATCTTGCCAATACTTCAACTTTAACATGTCCAGAACTCATACCAATTTTCCCCATTCATACTCCCACCTGAACCAATCTTTGCCTCTATCTGATATATACCTTTCTCCCAGTCTCTTACCTTCACTCTAAACCCATCTACTATTTATTAGTATTACAGTATCTTCTTCATGGCTCTCTAAGTCATCCATCATTTAGAATCATGGACATCTCTCTGACTTCTCACAAACACTGCTAGAGTTTTCTAACCAGCCTTCTACCTTCCCCTTTTGCTCCTTTCATGCTATCCTATAAAATGCTACCAAATAGCCAGGCATGGTGGTGCACGCCTGTAGTCCCAGCACTTGAGAGGCAGAGGCAGGTGGATCTCTGTGAGTTCGAGGCCAGTCTGGTCTACATAGTGAGTTCCAGGACAGCTGGGGCTACAGGGAGACCCTGTCTCAAAAACCAAAAACTAAAACAAAATTATAAAATCTTAGATGCCTACTTCACTACCTAAATATCTAAGCCTAACTTTTAGGTCTTATAAAATAAATCTAAACATTTTCTTTAATGAACTCATCATTTCCACCAATTGCTTAATCCTCTGTTCTCAGGAGATGCTTTGCAGGCTGTGATTCTTTTTTTGTTTGTTTTATTTGTTTGGTTTTTGAGGCAGGTTCTTACATAGCTCAAGCTAACCTCCAATTCACTATGAACGTTGAACTCCTAATGTGCTGGAATTACAAGTGTGTGCCACCATCCCTCAGTAATTTGCGAGTTATTTTTTTAAAGATTTTTTTTCTAATATGTATGAGTATGTATGTATGTTTTGTCTGTATGTATGTATGTATACTACATGCATGCCTAAAGCCAAAGACAGTGAGAAGAGAGCATTAGATCCCCTGGAACTGGAATTACAGATGGTCGTGAGCGGCCACATGGGTGCTGGAAACTAAACCCAGGTCCTCTGCAAGAGCAGCCAGTGCTGTTAACCACTGAACCATCTCTCCAGCTCCTAGTTCATGGTTCTCCCCCTCTTATTTTTTCAGTCTTTTTGAGACAGGTCTCCCTATAGCCACAGCTGGCTTGGACCTTGCTATATAGACCAGACTGGCCTCAATCTCACAAAGATCCACCTGCTTCTGCCTCCTGAGTGCTGGGATTAAAAGCATGCACCATTATGCCCACCCCCCACCCCCAGCTTTTAGTTCATGGTTCTTTAATCAGGCTACTTGTCTACACAGAAATGTATTTGTCTACATTCCAAGTATTTTGCTTCATTCAAGGCTTGAACTATGGCCAAAATACATGAATATATCAATCACAGACTGTACTATGCTATCTCTGATATTGTTCTATAAACTATCATTAACTTTTCTTTCATTTGTGTATTATTATTATTATTATTATTTTGCCTTTTTTGAGACAGGGTCCTCCTTGTAGCCCCAGCTGTCCTAGAACTCACTATGTAGACCAGGCTGGCCTCAAACTCACAAAGATCCGCCTGCCTCTGCCTCCCAAGTGCTGGGATTAAAGGCGTACACCACCTCGCCTAGCCATTTATGTGTAATTTTTTGAAAAAAATAACCTATATCTTCTTAGAGTACTTAGTGTTTTGCAAATAAGCAATTAAAAACAAATTTCTTAAAAGGCGTATTGATGCTACCTGGAGCTGGGCATAGTAGTACATGCCTGTAACCCCAACACTAAGGAGGTAGAGGCAGGAGGACTAAGGAGTTCAAGGTCATCCTCAGCTACACACCTGAGTTGGAAGCCAGTCTGGGCTACATGAGACCCTGTCTGTGGTAGACACAGATTTGCTGAGCTTAGTGTGACAACAGTAAGACAGAACCCAGCTCTAAGGACCCACAGACAAGGCATAAGCCTTCCAAGTATCTCCCAAAGCAAGCAATTCAGACTTCAAAATTCAGTGCCCAGCAACACAAACCCCTCAAAGTCCCAAAACTAAAGGCAAAATCTCACAAAGTCACTTCCAGTTGAGGTGGTTCTAAGCACTACGAATCTTACCTCTTATCTCAGGCCAAATTTTGTTCTTCCATTGGTCAATACAGACAATGATCATCAGGCCAAATGCAAGTAAAAATACAAAACGAAGGGATGTCAGTGCAAAAAACCTACAGAAAAGGAAAAACATGAGGGCCATTCAATAAATAAGCTAATTTCAGAAAAGATCACATGTACACTGCAGACTGTGGTAAGCAGACTTCAGTTCTAGTTTTGGGTTGTTGTTTGGACATTAACTAGCTAATAGACCTTGGGTAAATAATTTCCTATGAAGATAATAATTTGCTTCTGCAAAGGTAAAGAACTAAATCAAATAACCTCTTTAGGGACCCTTTCAACCCTCCAGTCTATTAACTTCAGGGACAAGTTAAGATGAAAGCAAGTATTTACCAAGTTAGATCCTAATATAAGGCAAGAACTGACAGATATACATTACAAAGTATTTAATTCAATTAGGAATCCTATTATAGATCAAAGAACTGAGGCCTCCTCAAAGTAAAATGACTTAAGGTCACATAAAAAGTCAACACTAAGGGACTGTCAAAAAGGTAATTAAGAATCAGCACCAATATTTCTCAAATTCCTTTAAAACAAATTGAAAAGGAAAGCCAGGTGTTGTGATCTATGCCTGCAATCCTTTTTTTTTTTTTTTTTTTTTTTTTTTTTTTTGAGGCAGGGTCTCCCTGTAGCCCCAGCTGGTGGCCTGGAACTTGCTATATAGACCAGACTGGCCTCAATCTCACAGAGATCCACCTGCCTCTGCTTCTGCCTCCTGAATGCTGAGACTAAAGGAGTGTGCTACCACACCCAGCACTTTTGAGAGAGCGTTTCTCACTGAATTCAGAGCTCATCCACTGGGCAGACTGGCTGGCCAGTGAGCTCAAAGAATTTGCCTATCCCTGACCTCCCAGGATTAGAGATATGCTACCATACTCAGCTTTTCCGTGGAAGGTGGAGATCTGAACTCAGGTCCTATGTTTGCATGGCAGGCACTTTACCAACTGAGCTATCTTCTCATCACCAAGTGGGGTTTACTTAAGGGTGGTAGTTAAACACACAGAAATCAATAAATGCAATGTAGTGCATAGGAATGTTGCTCAGTTGGTAATACTTGCCTAACATATGCATGAGAATCCTGTCTGAAAAAACAACAACGGGCTGGAGAGACAGCTCAGTGGTTAAGAGTACTTACTGGCTGCTCTTGCAGAGGACCCTGGTTCAATTCTCAGGACCCACATGGCAGCTAACTGCCTGCAACTCCAGTTCCAGGGGACCTGACACCCGCCTCTCCTCCTCCAAGGGCACTGCATGACACAGGTGCACTTACATACATACAGGCAATACGTTCAATTCATGGAAGTAAATTTTCCACCAGAAACATGGCTAATATCCTATGGAAGCCCATAAGTTTGTTTATGTCAGCAGTCACTAAGCGTGCTGGGAAGGCTCCAACAACTCAGAAGCTGGTCACCCAGGGGAAGAAATGTTCTTTGGACATAGGGCTAATCTTTTATTCACTTCTGCTTAGTAGCAGATGGATTAGGCATCCTGTTGGGGGCAAGTGCCTGAAAACATTTATTTTCACATGATAATGTTAGCTAATAATGTTTTAAAAGTCTATTTTACAGGCAAACATGAAATTAAATGACAACTCAGATCTGCCTCAAAACAAGGAGTAGGAAGTAGGAAAGAAGTAGGGTTCTGAAGACCCAAAATTAGCCATGAATTGAATTTTAAAGCTGGTCACATGGTGAAACATAACAGTATTCTCTCAACTTATACACGGTTTGAGTTATCCCATAATAAAGTTTTGAAAATGATCCATCATTCACATACATACTCTATAATGCAAGGCTTATTCCCTTTACTATGAAAAATTGACATATCAAGAATATTGGGAGGCCAGCAAGATGGCTCAGAGAATAAAGGTACTTTCCACCAAGCCTGACAACCTGAGTGCAATCCCTGGAACCCACACAGTGGAAGGAGAGAACCGATTCCTGCAAGTTGTCCTCTGTCCAGAACACACACACACACACACACACAAAACCAAAAAAAAAGAAAAGGCATTATTTTTTGTATAACTACTTTAACCATAAAATTGTCCCCTTTTTTTTGTCTTTTTGAGGCAGGGTCTCCCTGTAGCTCCAGCTGGCCTGGAACTCTCTATGTAGACCAGGCTGGCCTTGAATTCACAGAGATCTACCTGCCTTTGCCTCCCAAGTGCTGGGACTAAAGGCATGTGCCATTTTAAGTTATCTAATTCAATAGTTTGAAGTATAGTCACAGAGTTCTGCAACTATCACTATTGCCTTATTTTAGAGCTTCTCCTTCCTCCCTCCTCCTCCGTCTCTTTCTTCTTTGGTTTTTTTGAGACAGGATTTCCCTTCAGTCCCAGCTGACCTGGAACTCACTATGTAGACTAGGCTGGCCTCAAACCAACAGAGATCTGCCTGCCTCTGTCTCTCAAGTGCTGTGATTAAAAGCCCATTTTGGAGCATTTTCATCACCCCAAAAGAAATGCATACCCATGAGCAATCACTCCCTATCTCTCCTAGCCCTAAAAAAGGTATTAGCCAATTATCCTAGTACATGCTGCCCAATTATTTTCCAGAGAAACCATCCAGTTTAGGTTTCTACCTCCCAAGTGCTGAGATTAAAGGTGTTTGTCACCACACCCGGCTAAGTTTTTGGTTTCTTTTCTTCTTTTTTTTTTTTTTTTTTGTGGAGGGGAGGAGAGTTTGAGATAGTCTCATGTAGCCCAGGCTGGCCTAGAACTTTCTATGTAACTGAGAATTACCTGAACTTCTGATCCTTCTGTCTCCAACCCCCTCACCAATGCTTGGATTGTAGGCCTGTATTACTACCCTGGCCTTTTTTCCTTTTGTGAACCATTCCTTGACCTATAAGGGGTTAAACTCAAATTAAACTGTCAGTCTAAATAAAATGTATTCCTGGACTAGCAATCTGGGGTCCAAAAAGATCATGAGAAACTCTAGAAATAAACAGCTTTTTGGAGGTTAACTACAGCATAGTAGTAGTACGAATTAAGTTGGAGTTTGTTATAAGTAATAGAAATAGTTTGCCTGGGTTCAACCCACAGTAACACACACACACACACACACACCACACACCATACACACACTCACTCACTCACAAATAATGACTACACATTTTTTTTTCTCAATCAAAGAAGATGCTATTTCTAGGTCCCTTTGTTTTCCCAGACTAAGCTCATCTCAGTGGCACTTCAGAATAAAGCACCCCATCCTACAGGGACAGTAAGCCCATTATTGAACAGCATTTGTGACTGCCTGGTTAATGAGCCAGTCACTGGTAAAATGAAAAGAAAAAAATTAACCCAACCTGTATCCCATAATGAAAGCTGAGCTGTTGCTTGCACAAAACCAGAAAAGAAACCAACCAGCGGCTCATGACCCACCTGCACGCTAACACAGATAAAGCACCAGCTTCACAATTACCATATAAGAACTGAAGGCAGGGCTGCCTTACAGCTCTTGCCTAGCATTCTTAAAGCACTGCAAACAACCAACCAACTCCCCTGCAAGCAGAGAGGCAAAGCTAACAAGGACACCACTGGGAGCCTTCTAGGTCACCAAAAAGAACAAAAAAGTCCTATCAAGGCAACAAAGCTCTCCAAAAGCAGAGGCTAGCTTGGGCTGCATGGACCCTGTTTTTAAGAAAAAAGCAAAGAAAAAGAATATTTGTTAATTGCTTTCATCTAAAGTTTGATTCTTAACGCTGCGTGGGAGGGCTAATCCCAGTCCCCGGGGAGGCAGAGAGAGGCATGGTCCACAGAGTGACTTCCAGGCAGGCAGGCTGGGACCAGGGACACTCTGTCAAAAAAAAAAAGTTTGATTCCTAATCTTTTTTCATAGAATATCTGTCTGTATTGAAATGGGTCCTCCTTGCCATTTAAAAAAAATTAAAATCTTAAAATCAGTGATGTTTCTTTTTCTAAATAAAACATCTCCAGAATTCATTGGCTGGAAGGGAAGGAAGGAGGGATGAAGGGAGGGAGAAGCCTCTCTTCCATTTCCTATTCCTCACTACTGTTTTTCATTCCGATCCTAACTCTGTAAATCAGAATTGCTGTAAACCCTTAATCACAGCTCATCACTTTTAATTTTTTTGGGGGTAGGGGGCATCTATCTTTTCATTGCTGAAAACAACAGATTCTATGAGACCCACCCCCAAGAGTACTGCATATTTAACATGTGTAAGCCTAGGTGACTGTAAAAGCAGATCCCAGAAGAGAGCTCAACAGGGACTCAGCTGCGTATTATGCTCAATCAACATCCCCAAAGACCACCTAGAATCACAGTGAGCATTACAGGAAGGGAGCTCAGCCTGTCACACAGCCCTCCTTGAACCATGTGCTCTTTGTTGAGGGGGAAGGACAGAGAAGCCTGCAGTGTCCACTCATTTTCAGGCCTCATTTTCTCTCACCTTCTCTTACCACCTGAGTCAAACCAAAGTTGCTGGAACCTGTTCTTTTCTGATCCTTGGGATAATAGTCTTGCTGACTCTCAAATTCTCCCTGCATGCACATCACTCAAGCACAGACAGGGCTCAGGCTAATGAAAGCAGAAGGTTTGGAAGGGAAGGCCTGCCATTGCTGTTATTACCCTAAAGATGGCAGACTGCTAACCTGAAGTTTATCTCGGAAGATTTCTTTTCTTTCCTTTTTTTTTTTTTTTTTTTTTTTTTTTTTTTTTTATTTCCCTGTAGCTCCAGCTAGCCTGGAACTCATAGAGATCCACCTGCCTCACCTCCGAAGTGCTGGGACTGCCTTTAATCCCAGCACTCTTAGGAGGCAGAGGCAGGCAGAGCCTCTGTGAGGAAGCCAGCCTGGTCTACAGAGCGAGTTCCAGGCAGCTGGAGCTACAGGGAGACCCTGTCTCAAAAAAGACATGCGCCACCACACCTGGCTCAAATCTAGGACGATTTCTAATAGGGCCATTGTAATTTCTTTGGAAGTTGAGGGAAAAAAGGAAAATAAAAGTCAATGCCTTGAAATATACTATGGTGGTGTGCAATCTACAGGGATCTTTTTGTGTGCCATCTTTTTTTTGAGACAGGGTCTCCCTGTAGCCCCAGCTGGCCTGGAACTCACTTTGTAGACCAGGCCTGCCTCTGCCTCCTAAATGCTGGGATTAAAGGCATGCACTACGATGCCTGGCAATGGATATCTTTTGTTAACCTTTTTAAGAGGGCATATTCACAGACACAGAAAACTGTGAATACAGAACACTGAAAGTGAAGAGCTATCTCCCTGAATTTGGATGACTTTTTAATTTAATTTTAAATTATTTGAGACAGGGTCTCATTATGTAGTCCCAGCTGGCCTGGAACTCACTATTAGACCAGGTTGACCACAAATTCAAAGATCTGCCTGCCTCTGCCTCTCCAGTGCTGGTATCAAAGGTATGTGCCACCACATCCAGCTGGATAATTTTTTTAAAAAAAAAGCTTTTTAACATTTATTTTTGTATGCATGTGTATGTGCACACCACACATGGGTCAAGGTCAGAAGACAACTTTTGGGAATCAGTTATTGCCTCAGATTTGGGAGATTCAACTCAGGTCGTCAAGCTTGGCAGCAAGCACCTTTACCCACTGAGCCATCTCACCAGTCCTCAGATGACTTTCTGTACTACTATCAAATCTTCTGAGACTTCAAAATGCATAAAAGAGCTCACTTAATGATGTCATTATTCCTAATAAATAATGAAAAAAAAGTTAAGTGGGTCAGATTTTTCTGACCAAAGCTAATGATCCTCATTCTTTTAACATTTAAAATCTAAAGTCATTTTTCCATATTCCTAAGAGAAATGTCAATACTCACATACACTACTGATAAGTAAAACTAACTTCCAAGGAAGCTCATCCCTCCCCCCCGACCCCCATACACAATTCTCTAAACACCAATGTCAGACTACTTTAGTCGCTAGGATCTTACTGCTTGAACCTTTAAAGGTATGAGTCCCTTCAATGAATGACATGCCCAACTGCTCTTTTAGTCTTACTTCACATCCTCATTTTACTGTATCTCTTCCCCAGCTTCTTGAAGAAAGATGGTAAAGTAACAACTATGCTGTGGATACACTGCAGGCAAACTACCAGGAAAAGCCAGTGATAAAGACCAAGCACAATGCTTTAAGAGATCCAGAGCACAAAAGTGATCCTGAGAGCCTAAACACAGACTTAGTAAGCTTAAGTAAACAAGGTTGGGGTCCAGGCCCAGCAAGATAGCGATGTCCTAACCTCAACATTCAGGAGGTGGAAACAGAAAATCAGAAGTTCAAGGCCAGCTACATAGTGTATACCAGGTCACATTTTAAAAACGTGTCCAAGCTGGGTGTGGTGGCGCACGCCTTTAATCCCAGCACTTGGGAGGCAGATGCAGGCAGATCTCTGTGAGTTCGAGACCAGCCTGGTCTACAGAGCGAGTTCCAGGCAGCTGGAGCTCCAGGGAGACCCTGTCTCAAAAAGACCAAAAAAATTTTTTTTTATTTTATTATTTTTATTTTATGTGTAAGAGGTCTGTGAGTTTGAGCCAGCCTGGTCTATACAGCAAGTTCCAGGCCAGCCAGGGCTATATAGTGAGACCCTGTCTCAAAATGAGAACAAAAACAAAAAAATATGTTTCAGTCAGAACAGTTCGTGTACATCTCAACCCCACATTCTACAAACTAGTTTAATGAGCACCAATTTCTTTTTCCTAAGGATACCTCTGTGGGAAATGTTTTTTTTTTTTCAATATTTTATTTTTTTTTGTGTATGAGTGTATTGCCTGCCTGTAGGTAAGTGCACCTGTGTCCTACAATGCCAGCGAGGACAGAAAAGGCCATAGGATCCCCTGGAACTGGAGTACAGACAGTTGTTAGCTACCTTGTGGGTGCTGGGATTCGAACCTGGGTCTTCTGCAAGAACCGTGTTCTTAACCGCTGAGCCATCACCAGCCCCCGGAAATGGTTTTGATTGGACAAACACTCCCAAACAATGGGAAGGAAGTTGGTACCTGAAAGTCCTGGAAGAAACCTTACCAAAACACTGGACAAATTACTGGTAGCAGCTTCACTGGTAGAGTACTTGCCTAGCATGTGAAAGTCCCTGGGGCTGTTCTCCAGCAGCATACAACACACATACAAAAAAACCTCTTTTTGTTGTTGCAGGCTGATCCAAGACAGTTCTCTCAATCAGCAGTCTACAGTAATGTTAGTTGGAATTGGAATTTGATGGGTAGTAGTCCTCTCGTTACTAATAAACCCAAACTATGCTTGGTAGATTCTATGAAGCCTTGAGTCCTCTTAGGTGATGGCAATTCAAGAGAATGAAAGATACTTAAACAGTGCCACTCAGACTCACGATAACTCACACACTCAGTCACCCTCCAATTCCTTGTTTTGAAACCAAAGTTAAGGATGCTTTAATTCCTTGGGAGAAGAATTGCAATCCTAACTGAAACTGAAATCTCATCACTATTTCATAACTTTTTTTTTTTTTTAAAGACTTCATCTTTTCCCTCAAGCTGCAGCTCCGGATCATTCTGACTTCAACTTGACTGGGTGAGAGTAGCATGCTAATTCACGATAACCGCTCCAGCTTGTTTTACTCATCACACCCAGGGATACCGTCTCAAGACCTTACGCCTCTCCTCCCACAGCAACTACTAAAATCTCTGGAAACAGTCTTCAAACCACACTTGAACAGACACGAGAAAAGGAGTGCATGGTCTCAAATGCAATAGCCTGCCCTAGCTCACCGCGAGCGACTCAGGATGTTACCAGAAGCTCCTGCAGAATGGACGGGGCGCGGCTACCGTCGCAGGGAAAGCAGGGAAGACTGGGGCAAGGCCCCGGGAGGAGCTGGGGTACCCAGGCTTGGAGGTGGAATGGAGTGAAAGTAAGAGAGACAGAATCAGGCAGGTGCCAGAAGGAGCCAGTGCAGCGGAGTGAACAGGGCAGGCGAGAGGTAGATCCCTAGAGGGACCTGGCGGGTTCGCGCCGCGGAGGGCTTCCGAGGGTCCTGTTCTCACCAGAACGCCGCGTTCAGCCCCAAGCACCACAGGGCGCTCCGGGCTGGCCGCTCCCACACCAGGGCCGCCTGCAGCCAGCTCAGCAGAGGCTCGTACGGCCCCAGCACCTCCACCAGGGCCCGCTGCACCGCCTCCACCTGCTGCTCGCGCTCCCAGGAGCCGGACATAGCTCGGCGGCCCCTAAAAGCCAACCCCGAAGCTGGACCCGGGGCCGCGGCCACCCCTCCGGCCTCCTCCATCTCCCCAGCGCCCGCAGCCACAACATCCGGGGCCGCGGCCCAACAGTCACAATAACAGCAACTGCGCAGATGCGCGGTTTGGCCGCGGCGGGGGCCAGGCCGCACAGTGCGCATGCGCTCAGCCTCCAGCCGGCGTTCCCTGGAGGGAGGCGCAGAACGCTGGGTCAAAATACATCATATGTCCCCGCGCCCAATCACCGAGAGCGATACGGAATAGCACATGCGCAGTCTACACAACTGAAGCCAAATGAATGCGGAAATGCCATCTGCAGAGCTTAGTGTTCATTGGAGCGCTGGGAATTCAGGGGCGGAGCGGGTTGTTGGCGCCTGCGTCTCGGCGAGCGGCGGCGTTGCTGGCGGGAGCGGCTGCAACGCCGGTGCCTGAGGAGCGATGCCGAGAGAAATCATCACCCTACAGTTGGGCCAGTGCGGCAATCAGAGTGAGCCAACCTCAGGCCCCTAGCCTAGCCAGGTTCTTTAGAGCCAATGGGATCGCGTGTGGAGGCCTAGATTCAATCTGTCCTTCCCAGAATCGTGATTCCCCGAAAGGCGGGACGTCCCGGACCCTGAATCCAGCTAGCTAGCGGCTCTAAGGGGCCTTCCTCTGCCTGCCCAGTGGCTGGCGTGCAGACACTGAGGACTCCTTATCCCCGGATCCAGGCGTTCTCCCCTCCCCCAAGCCCCCGCCTCCAGCTGCTAGTTGGATCCTACCCAGACCAACATATCCTCTTTCTCCGCTCGCTATCTCACACAGTTGGGTTCGAGTTCTGGAAACAACTGTGCGCCGAGCATGGCATCAGCCCCGAGGGCATCGTAGAGGAGTTCGCCACCGAGGGCACTGACCGCAAGGACGTCTTTTTCTACCAGGTGCCCCCAGTGACTTGTCCAGGGCTGGCTGTGACCCAGGAGACGTGAAGGGAAGGGTAGCGGGCTGGTACTGAGAAACCCACCCAACAGATGGAACTAGGGTGGCAGGGTTGAGGAGGGAGGGCCTGTAGGAGCCCGAATTGTAAGGATTAAGGCTTGACCCATCCTAGCTCACTGGACCCATTCCTGACTTTCCTTTGACAGGCAGATGATGAACATTACATCCCCCGGGCTGTGCTGCTGGACCTAGAGCCCAGGGTGATCCACTCCATCCTCAACTCGTCCTATGCCAAGCTCTACAATCCAGAGAACATCTACCTGTCTGAGCATGGAGGAGGAGCTGGCAACAATTGGGCCAGCGGATTCTCCCAGGTCATTTGCTGTTCACCCTAAAAGGCTCACAACTCCCTCGGTGGGCACTAGAGAGAGATGAAATTGGTTCAGAGATGTATGGTTCCTGAAGCAAGAGAGAACTGAGAGTTAACTGTAGAATGTTAAGAACCCACCAGAGGTGTGTGCCAGGCAGTCTAAGTACTTTATATGTTAATGTTTTAAATGTCTCAATAACCCTAGAGGTAGGTACTACAGGCCCACAGTCTTTTATCTGCGTTTTCGAATCCAGAAAGCTCTGAAGCCTAAAAGTATTTCATAATTTGCTTAGAAAAACCAAAACCCAGCCGAGACAGGCTGTTTTATTGTTTGTATTCAGCTTATTGTCATTACTCATACTTTTTATTGCAGAAATATTAATGTTTGATCCATGCACCTCAGACCCCTGTGGTTGTGTTTGTTTGGTGATTTGGTTTGGTGGTCCTAGGGAGTGAACCCAAGGAGTTACACAACACATGCCAGAAAAGAACACTGCTACTGAGCTACACCTCAGCCTCACCTTAGGGTTTTTTGTTTTTTTTTTTTTAATATGCATTATATACACCAAGCTACGTTTCAAAAATCTGCAATATTTTGAGTTCCAAAAAAACTGGCCCACAAGAATTTTAGATGAGGGGCTGTGGACCTGTATTATTACCTTCATTTTACAAATGAGGAAACTGAGGCGTAGAAAAATAAATCTGCCCAGAGTTGCATAACTGTATAAAACTAAACTACAGTAGTAGAGCACAGGCAGGCAGCTCAGTTGATGGAGTGCTTGTCTGGTATGCATAAAGCTCCACTTCAGTCCATTACATAAAAGTGGATGTGGTTGCATGTACCTGTAGTCCCAGAAGTCTGGAAGCAGAGACAGGAGGATCTGGACTTTGAGGTCATCCTCAGCTTGTATATTGAGTCTGAGGCCAGTCTCACTTACATGAACATGGACAGGTTATCTGGGCTGGTATATAAAGATTGGATATAAAGTGTTCCTTGTAATCACTGCTGTACTGCCTCTCTGTCCAAACCAAGGCAGCCATGATCAATACAAAGACTTCTAGAGTTAAGGGTGGCTACTCTGAAGTCAGATCTTGTCCATGGTTCTGTCCCATCTAACCCTTCTCCATGTTTGTTCAGGGAGAAAAGATCCACGAGGATATTTTTGACATCATAGATCGGGAGGCAGATGGCAGTGACAGCCTAGAGGTGAGTGTCCCAGGATTGT
Source organism: Nannospalax galili (assembly GCF_000622305.1). Taxonomy (NCBI): domain Eukaryota; kingdom Metazoa; phylum Chordata; class Mammalia; order Rodentia; family Spalacidae; genus Nannospalax; species Nannospalax galili. Next base: position 2,282,106 of record NW_008340203.1, read on the forward strand.
TGGTGGGGACATTTGTTGAACATAGAGAAGACTGGCAATACCCTTTAGAAGCCACCTGTTAGGAGCTGCAAGATGGCTCAGTTGGTAAAAGTGCTTGCCAGCAAGCCTGATAACCTGAATTTGATCACAAAATCCATGATGGAAGGAGAGAACTGATTCCCAAAAGTTGTCCTCCGACCTCCATACATGCACTATGGCACATGCACACACCAATACTCAATGCATACACCATACATACACATGATACTAATAAATGAAAATAATTTAAAGCTACCTGTTAGGCACAAGACCCACTCATTTATCCTTTGCACTGGATGGACTGGGCCTTAACTGAAGACAGAGCATAGTTTCCTAAGCTGTATGTAGGAAGGGCTTGGCGAAGACAAGAATCCAAGAAATTATGGAACAGAGATCTAGTTTGAAATTTTCCCACTAGACATCTGAACACTGATGTCCCTTTCCTATGCAGGGCTTTGTGCTGTGTCACTCGATTGCTGGGGGGACAGGCTCTGGCCTAGGCTCCTACCTCTTAGAACGGCTGAATGACAGGTAAACCTGTGTTTGGGGGGCTAGTTAGAGTAGGACCCTCATCTTCATTTCCTTAGGGACTCAGAGGCCCAACAGACATACCTCCCTATTTGCTAGAGCTGAAAAGAGCCCTTCCTAAAATGGAGAAACTTGGCCGGGCGTGGTGGCACACGCCTTTAATCCCAGAGGCAGGTGGATCTCTGTGAGTTCAAGGCCAGCCTGGTCTACATAGTGAGTTCCAGGCCAGCTAAGGCTACAGAGAGACCCTGTCTCAAAAAGACAGAAAAAAAAAGGAGAAACTTGATACTACCCCCAGAGGTCAGAGGCAGAACCTAGAATCTAGGCCCTGCTTTGAAAGTCCAGGGAATATGTTCAGGTTTGGAGTTGAAACCTAAAATTCTACATTATCTCTTCCCTTCCCCCTTGAGGGTTACAACCTTTCAAAAGTCAAGTCTTTTCTACTGGTTTTATGACCCCACCTGAATTTCCTGATTCATGGGTAACTGCGTCTAGATTTGTTGAGAAGATAGGTGTTCACCAAGTCTCTAATCTGTAGCCCTCTTCTCCCAACTCCCCAGATACCCCAAGAAATTAGTGCAGACGTACTCAGTGTTTCCCAACCAGGATGAGATGAGTGATGTGGTGGTCCAGCCCTACAACTCGCTCCTCACACTAAAGAGGCTGACCCAGAATGCTGACTGTGTGGTGAGTCTTTGATTCTCCCTGTCCCTACTCCTATTGTCTGTTTAATCATTTTCATATAGAACCATCCTGTGCCCTAAGCTTTGGAAAGTCCCTTTTGGATGGGTCTTTCTGTCCATTAGTCTCAAGGCTAGACGCAGGCAGACCTCCTGATATTCTTGTCTCCATAAGTCTGTAGCCCTTTTCTATCCCCCCAGGTGGTGCTGGACAACACGGCCCTGAACCTGATTGCCACAGACCGACTGCATATCCAGAACCCATCCTTCTCCCAGATCAACCAGTTGGTGAGCCTCCTCCTGGAATGGAAACCCTCTAGAGGGTCCTTATGAGAGGGAGGTCCCACCCATGTCAAGGCTCATAACATGGTATCCCCTGTTCTCAGGTATCCACCATCATGTCAGCCAGCACCACCACCCTGCGCTACCCCGGCTACATGAACAACGACCTGATTGGCCTCATCGCCTCGCTCATTCCCACACCACGACTCCACTTCCTCATGACTGGCTATACCCCCCTTACCACGGACCAGTCAGTAAGGGCTCCTGCAGCGAGGCGTCCCAGGACAAGTGACCCTGACTGTGCCTTTTTCTCCCTGCTGCCCCTGGAGTTGCCCTTTGCAGCCCTCCCCACCCTACCCCACCACCACTTTAACCACTGTGCTGTATATCCTCTCAGTCTCTCAGTGCAGAGACTGGGACAGAGCCTGCCACTTACCCTCTAGTCTCTCCCATCTTTTCTCTGGCTTTTCTGTGGCTCCGTTGGTCCAGGAGTTGGGCGGGACCAGTAATGCTGCTGCACAAGGGCATGAGTTTCTTGAAGAGAAGGGCTAAGATCCTAATCCTGGACCTAGGGATATTGCTGTTGGTAGAGTGCTTGCTTAGCATGCATGAAGCCCTGGGTTTGATTCCTAACACTGTAAACTGGGCATGGTGGCACACACTTCCAGTCCCAGCACCTCTCTAGGTGGAAACAGGAGGATCAGAAGTTCAAGGTTGTGGCTAGAGAGATGGCTCAGCAGTTAAAAGAACTGGCTGCTAGGCAGAGGCAGGCGGATCTCTGTGAGTTCAAGGCCAGCCTGGTCTACATAGTGAGTTCCAGGACAGCTGGGGCTACAGGGAGACCCTGTCTCAAAAAGACCAAAAAAAAAAAAAAAAAAAAAAGTACTGGCTGCTCTTGTAGAGGACCCAGCTTCTGTTCTCAATGGTGGTTAACAACCATCTATAACTCCAGTTTCAGGGGATCCAACTCCCTCTTCTGGATTCTACAGGCATTGTATAACACAGGCGTGCTTACATGCAGGAAAAACACTCATACATGACCAAAAATGGTAGCACAGGCCTTTAAACCCGGCAGAGGCAGTTGGATCTCTGAGATTGAGGCCAGCCTGGTCTACATAACGAATTCCAGGCCAGCTGGGGCAATAGGGAGACCCTGTCTCAAAAAAGCAAAGCAAAACCAAACAAAAACCATTCCTACATATAAAATAAAAATTAATGAATAGGCTGGAGAGATGGCTCAGCACTTAAGAGCACTAACTGCTCTTGCAGAGGACCCAGGTTCAATTCCCAGCACCCACATGGCAGTAACAACTGTCTGTAACTGCAGTTCCATAAAATTAAAATAATAAATAAAATATTTTTTTTCTTTTTTAAGTTTATTGTTTTTTTTTTTTTTTATTTTATGTGTATGAGTGTATTGCCTGCATGTATGTAAGTGCACCCATGCATGACATGCTTGAAGAAGTCAGAATAAGGTTAAGCCATCATGTGGGTACTGGGAACTGAATCTGGGTCCTCTGCAAGAGCATCCAGTTAACTGCTGAGCCATCTCTCCAGCCCTAAATAAAAAAAATTTTTTAATAAAGTTTTTTTTTAAGTTCAAGGTCATCAGCTACATAGCAAATTTGAGGACACCTGGGATATATGAAATCTTGTCTCAAACAATAATAAAAGATCTTTTTTAAAAATTTTTTATTATTTATTTTTTGTCTTTTTGAAGCAGGGTCTCCCTGTAGCCCCAGCTGTCCTGGAACTCACAGAGATCTGCCTGCCTCTGCCTCCCAAGTTCTGGGACTACAGGCGAGTGCCACCATGCCTGGCATATTTATTATTTTTATTTTATGTGTATGTGGGTATTGCCTGCATGTAGGTAAGTGCACCTGTGTCATGCAATGCCCTCAGAGGTCAGAAGAGGCTGTTGGATCCCCTGAGACTAGAGTTATGGACGGTTGTTAGCTGCCATGTTGGTTCTGGGATTTGAACCTGTGTCTTCTGCAAGAACAACCCATGTTCTTAACTGCTGAGCCATCTCTCCAGCCCACAATAATAAAAGATCTTAATCCCATGGCAGAGACTTAGCACAGACCTGATCTGAAGACATTCCCCAGAGACCACATCACCCCAAGTTGATGGGGACATAATGGTGACCATTCTCTGTCCATGCATCTCTAGATTTTCCCGAGTGCTGACCTGGTCCCTGTGAACCCTCTTCCCCTCAGGTGACCAGTGTGAGGAAGACCACTGTCCTGGATGTCATGAGGAGGCTGCTGCAGCCCAAGAACGTGATGGTGTCCACAGGCCGAGACCGCCAGACCAACCACTGCTACATTGCCATCCTCAACATCATCCAGGGAGAGGTGGACCCCACTCAGGTAGGTGACGCCCCTACATCCTACCCTTGGGACCACAAGGTAGAGGAGAAGCAACCACCACCTGTCTGTGCCCACCCCAGGTACACAAGAGCCTGCAGAGGATCCGGGAACGGAAGCTGGCCAACTTCATCCCCTGGGGCCCAGCCAGCATCCAGGTGGCCCTATCGAGGAAGTCCCCCTACCTACCCTCAGCCCACCGGGTCAGTGGGCTCATGATGGCCAACCACACCAGTATCTCCTCGGTGAGTGCGGTCTCCTGGTCATCTTTGGGAAAAAAAATTATCTGTGTTGCCAGGCCTCCTGCGTGCTAGACAAGCACGGTACCGCTGAGCCACACCCCGGCTTCTGGTCTTCTCTGACCACTCTGTTCCACTGTCTGCCATCCTCAGCTTCCCCTAGTGCATTCCTAATTCCATGTTCTACACAAGATCCCATTCTGAAGCATTCCTTCTCTCTAGCTGTTTGAAAGTTCCTGCCAGCAGTATAGCAAGCTCATTTCTGCTGCCCCTACTCCTGGTGTCTTGCTGTGGGGATAACCCATTGGTGCCCTGGCTCTCTGGGCCATATTGTTCCTTGATTTCTTTGACTCCTGCTTTCTTTATGCCCTAAGCTCTTTGAACGGACCTGTCGCCAGTTTGACAAGCTACGGAAACGGGAGGCCTTCATGGAGCAGTTCCGTAAGGAGGACATCTTCAAGGACAATTTTGATGAGATGGACACATCCAGGGAGATTGTGCAGCAACTGATTGATGAGTACCATGCGGCCACACGGCCAGACTACATCTCCTGGGGCACCCAGGAGCAATGAGTCTCCCAGGACAGGGACCCTCATCTGCCTTACTGGTTGGCCCAGGCCCTGCCTGACTGACCACCCCTCAGAACACAGATCAGGGACCTCACAAATCTTTCACACACACATACATGCACTCTGTTGGCCTGGGGACGTGTTTACTTCTCTTCTGAGAGTATTTATCTTTAATAAAGCACTGGATATAAATCAAGTCGCTGGTCTCTTTGAAGCCTTCAGAGCTGGGGGCAGAAGATGCCTGTTCTTTCTTCATCACCTGCAGGTCCTCCCCCACTTCTGTCATCTTCAATTCTGGACAAAAACCTCCCCTAGCTTTTCCTCTGACCTAGTTTTAGAGGACACAGGTGGTTTTTGACCCACCTGAAATTCCTTTCCTGAGTAAAAAGGCCCCAGACAGGATCTTATTCCCTGCTGACTTGTCTGGTCCCTGTTCCTCCTACTATAGCAGGTGAACATTCCAGCACTTCCATATTTCCGTATTTCCACATTGGAGTGTCCTGTTGATTGCTACAACATGCCTGGGGCCACCACTACCCCTAGGCCCAAGGCTAGCAGTCATCCTGAGTGCCTTTCAGTTTCTGGCCAGCTGGGCCGGGCTGGAAAGCCAGTCCCAGAGAACCACTGGTTCAGAGCCAGAGTCTAGGGAACAGCAAGTCAAGAGAGCATATCCAAAGCCTAGACCAAGCAGACCTAAACATGGTTCCATAGCTAGGCTCCCTAATTCTGTTCTCAAGTGGTCTCTAGTTGTTTAAAAATTGTATCATATGAGCTGGGCGTGGTGGCGCATGCCCTTAGTCCCAGTGCTTGGGAGGCAGAGGCAGGTGGATCTCTTGAGTTCCAGGCCAGCTGGGGCTACTGGGAGACCCTGTCTCAAAAAAGACAAAAGAAAAAAAAGTATTATATTTTTATTTGTGTGTCTGCATGTGAGCATGCATGTGTGTCACAGTACCTATGTGGAAAGCAGAGGACAACTTGCAAGAGTCATTTCTCCTTCCACCATGTAGGTCATAGGGCTCCAACTCAGGTGGTCAGATTTGGTGGCAAGCACCTTTACCCACTGAGCCATCTTGCTGCTCACCCCCACCTTTTTTTTTTTTTCAGGTATTTAAAGGGCTAGTGGGGGAAGATCACAAACAAATAGTGAATTTATGGTGATTATGTCTTCAGGATCCAAAGTGCATAGCAGGTTCTCCCTAGGTTATGGTGAGTTGTCAGGGCTCCACTGAGCTCATATACCCCACAGGTATTATTGCAGTGACAGTAAACACACATACATGCATCAGTACATTATTGTGTTTAATCTTCATTATAAATCTACAAAGTGGTTGATATTTTATCAATCTCGTTTTATAAGTAAGCAGAGAGTAACTTACTAGTCCATCTAGCTAAGTGACCTTAAATGGCAGAGTTGAAGGAAGCTCTGCTTTGACTGACCGGCATTTGTTTCTTTTTTGAGACTGTCTCAGTATGTAGCCCAGGTTGGCTTCAGACTTGTCTACTGGCTCACCTCCAACCCACAAGCAATCCCAAGGCTCTCCTTTGCAGGATTCATTTAAGGCAAGTGTGGACTCCCAGGCCGAGGAAACACCTAAGTAGTCCAGAGTGGAAAGTTAAGTGTGGATAACAATACAGTCATTCACCAACCCAGAAGGATGAATAAATTCCCTAAGAGAGAAGAGGCAAAGATGCCTCCTTTTTCTGACTGCTGAGTACCAGGTGTTTGAGCTTGGACCAGCATTTCAACACCGAATCCCAGCCATGCCCCTCCCTGAGGCTATTTCCAGATCACCCATCACCCCACACTTGGACAGCTTCTTGTTCTTGGCCAGTAGCAAACCCCAAACTGTGTCAACCAGAGGACAGTGCAGAGGCCAGGTGGAAAGAGAGAGAGGCCCCTGGGAATCAGGGCAGCAGGTGGTGCTGGTAGTGAAAAGCCCCTGTGGTCAGAGATACTGCAAGCCACAGATTTAACTGTCCCTGCTGAATGACAAGGGCTGCTGTAAAAAAGCTGGAGAGATAGCAGAACACCAGAGCCTGGAACAGGTACCTCTGACTAAAAGAATAGGAGAAACTTCGCCATTTGAAGGTGATGTTCCCAGAATACACTATGTGAGGTGATGTGACCCCAGGGGTCCTGGAACATGGGTGAGACAGATCTCATGCAGGAAGCACACACCCAAAAGTAGTTGTGTAAATGAATCTGAAATGTGGAGAATGTGTTGAGGTTCGGTTAAGAGGTGAGAAGCACAAGCACGTACTGGACTAGGAGTCGGTGGGTTACTTAGTCCATTTGGGCCTCATCCAGGGTCTCCACCAGCCCTTAACATTCTAGATCCCCCTAGAAATGGACACTCCTCAGTGGAATCCTGCAGCAGCGACGCCCACCTCCAACACCTTCCCTTCCCATTCCCCCTACAGTATCTTAAACAAGGAAGGAAATGCCCACAAAAATAACCAAAGCATTTAAAATTGACACTCTGCTTTTTCAGTGTATGGCTTACAAGTTATAAGATTACCCTTCTTTTTTTGTGTGACAGGATCTCACTGTTTTGCTAGACTTACTTGAACTCATAATCCTCCTACCTCAGCCTCCCAAGTACTGGGATTATAGGCACAGGCCTCCACACCCAGCTGACACAGCATTTCTTAAAAACGGAAAGTGAGGGGCCAGCCAGCTGGCTGAGCAGATAGAAACACTTGACATACAAGCCTGACAACCTGAGTTTGATCCCTGGAATTCAAGTAGGAGAGAACCAACTCCCAAAAGTTGTCTTTTGACCTCCACCTGTATGTCATGGCATCTGTGCCTGCATGCTCACACATCACACGCATACACATACAAGAAAGAGAGAAAGAAAGAAATTTGAAAAGATTATCAAAATGGAAAAAGAGTTGCCCAGTTCAGCTTCATAATGGGCCCTAAAGAGGTTCCAGGGTAACTGGAGGAGCAAGTGTGGGGTTGCTTACATTTGTACAGAGACCCCTTTACCCTGCATGGTGCAGGCCAACTTGGTACAAACTAGAGACACCTTGGGAGACAGAACCTCAGTTGAGAAATTTCCTCCATCAGGTTGGCCTATGGGCATGTCTGTGGGGCACCTTCTTGATTGCTGATTGAGGTAAGAGTGCCCAGCCCACTGTGGGCATAGCCATCCCTGGGTAGGCGGGCCTAGGCTGTATAAGAATGGTAGCTGAGAGCCGGCATGGTGGCACATGCTTTTAATCCCAGCACTCAGGAGGCAGAAGGAGGGGGATCTCTGAGTTCCAGGCCAGCTTGGTCTACATAGCGAGTTCCAGGCCAGCTGGGGCTACAGGGAGACCCTGCCTCAAAAAAAAAAGCCAGGAAGCAGTGTTTGCCCCCATGGTCTCATCTTCAGTTCCTATCTCCAGGGACCTGCCTTGCTTGAGCTCCTGCCTTGGCTTCCCTCGATGATGGACTGTGATCAGGATGTATAAGCCAAATGAATCCTTTCCTCCTCAAGTTGTCTTTGACAGACTTTTATCACAGCAACAGAAATCAAACAGGAACAATGCACTCCCACATGCATTAACTACCTAGGCCCTTTGAGGAAGGATATTTTCCATTTATCATCAGAGGGAAATGAACTCAGGAAGGTTGAGGAATGCCCCCAAGTTCACACAGCTGTACACTGCTCCTACTAACCCAGTGCCAAGGAAGTGCTCAGAAGCCTGCACTGTAGTGTAGATTTTTGTTTTGTGAGACAAGGTCTCACTATGTTGCCCAAATTTGCCTCAAATCCCTGAGCTGAAGTGATTCTTCTACCTCAGACCCCAAGTATTAGAAATACAGGCATGTGCCACCATGCCTAAGAAGACTGTCTATAAATAAATAAATAATAAATACTTTTTTTTTTGAGACAGGGTCTCACTATAGCCCCAGTTGGCCTGGAACTCACTATGTAGACCAGGCTGGCCTTGAACTCACAGAGATCCACCTGCCTCTGCTTCCCAAGTGCTGGGATTAAAAGCGTGTGCCACCATATCTGGCTAAATAAATACTTTTTTTTTGTCTTTTTAAGACAGGGTCTCCCTGTAGCTCCAGCTGTCCTGGAACTCATTATGTAGACGAGGCTGGCCTCGAACTCACAAAGATCCACCTGCCTCTACCTCCAAAGTGCTGGGATTAAAGGCATGAGCCACCATGCCCGGCTAATAAATACATTTAAAAAAATATTTTTTATTTATTATTTTTATTTTATGTGTATGAGTGTATTGCCTGCATGTATGTGAGTGCACCCGTGTCATGCAGTGCCTCAGAGATCAGAAGAGGGTGTCGTCGGATTCCCCTGGAACTGGAGTTAAGGACAGTTCATAGCCGCCATGTGGGTGCTGGGAATCAAACCCGGGTCCTCTGCAAGAGCGGTCAGTGCTCTTAACTGCTGAGCCATCTCTTCAGCCCCAATGAATACATTTTTAAAGGTTTGATAATACACACTTGTAATCTTAGATTTAGGGAGAAATCCTGTCCAAAAATTAATTAATTTAAAATACTTAAAATAGGGGCTGGAGAGATGGCTCAGTGGATAAGAACACTGGCTGTTCCTACAGAAGACCCGGGTTTGAATCCCAGCACCTGTATGGCAGCTAACAACTATCCGTAACTCCAGTTCTAGAGGATCCAACAGCCTCTTCTGTTTCCCGCAGGCATTGAACGACACAGGTGCACTTACCTACATGCAGGCAATACATGCATACACATAAAAAATAAAAATAATAAATAAAAGTTAAAAAAATTAAAATACTTAAAATACATAAATAAGGTGGAGAACAATTGATAAAGATACCCGACATCAACTCTGGCCTCTATGTACACACACACACACACACCCTCACACATTCACAAACATATGCCACATACACACAGAGATACGAAATCACATGTGGAGGCCTTGGGTTCAATCCCCAGAACCACAAAAGGAAAAAAAAAAAAAGTAGTGTACTTTTCTCAAAGGCATATTTGTGAAGTTTTGTTTGTTTGTGGTTTTGGTTTTGGTTTGGTTCAGTTTTGGTTTTAAGACAGTCTCGTGTAGCCCAGGGTGATCCCCAACTTGCTGTACAGTCAACGATGGTCTTAAACTTATGATCTTCCTGCTTCTACTTTAGGAATACTGGCATTACAGATATATACAACCACACAGAGCTACATGTCAAGTTTTGACTAATTCAAAATTCAAACCTGTTTAAATGCATGAATGACTAAACCCACACAAATCTGAAAGGAGAATGGAGAGAGGACTTTTAGGGACTTTAAAATAAAAACCTTTAGGACCAGAGCTATCATTCTGACAAGGAGAGAAGAGAGAAAACAAAATTACAAGCTGTGGGGAGGGGAAGTGTGCTAGTGTGTGGTTCACTGGTGGAGTGCTTACCTAGTATTCATAGGGCCCTGGGTTCAATCCCCAGCAATACACACCCACACACATAATACAGATCAGTTGGCTTAGGGACTAACATACCTTCAAAGAAGCCTAGAGCAACACAGCAAAACACAAAGGCTGATGCTGGTAGTTTGTAAGAGCTTTTATGGGCTGGGACAGTGCCGTTATTTATTATTGAGTGGGTATGTGTATGCTGACATTCATGTGCTATGGTCTATGTGTGGAGGCCAGAGAACAGCTCTTGGATGTCAGTTCTCCCCTTCCACCTTGTTGAGCAGGGTCTCTGTTGTTGTCTATCGTGATGTGTATTCCAAGCTAGCTGGCCCTTCTGGGTGATTCTCATCTCAGCCTCCCATCTTGCCATAGGAGTACTATAATTACAGATGCACACCACTGCATCAGGCTTTTTTATATGGGTTCTGGGGATCAAATCCAGGTCATCAGGCTTGTGCAGCTGTGCAGTTTTTATCATCTGAGCCATCTCACCAGCCCCACAGTGTCTTTTATATTTCTTTCTCTGGAGGTACCACAGGACAGAATAGCTATTCAGCAAACATGTATTGAACAAATGAATGGATACCATCAAGGCCATGGCTGCATCTGACTTTTTCTTTAACAAAAAGACAGTAGATTTGCCACAGGGACTGGAGAGATGCTGCAGGAGTTAAGAGTAGTACTTGCTGCTCTTCCAGAGGACCAAAGTTGGGTCAGGTGGGTCACAACCATTTGTTTTGGTTTTTGTTTTGTTTTTGTCTTTTTGATGTTTTTGAGACAGAGTCTCCCTGTAGCCCCAGCTGGCCTGGAACTCGCTATGTAGACCAGGCTGGCCTTGAACTCACAGAGATCCACCTGCCTCTGCCTGGGATTAAAGGCGAGCGCCACCTCACCCGGCAAATCACAACCATTTGTAACTGCAGCACCAAGGGGGAATCTACTGCCTCTGACCTCTGTGGGCTCCTATACTTACATGCACATATCCACACACCCACACATAATTAAAAAATAATAAAAATATCCAGGCATGGTGGCGCACACCTGTAGTCCCAGCACTTGGGAGGCAGAGGCAGGCGGATCTCGGTGAGTTCAAGGCCAGCTTGGTCTACATAGTGAGTTCCAGGACAGCTGGGGCTACAAGGAGACCCTGCTTCAAAAAGATTAAAAATAAATAAATAATAATAAAAATAAAATCTTTTTTAAAAAATAAGACCTGGACCAGGCGTGATGGCCCACACCTTTAGTTCCAGCACTCAGGAGGTAGAGGCAGGCTAATCTCTGTAAGATTGAGGCCAGCCTGGTCTACATAGCAAGCTCCAGGTTGGCTAGGGCTACAGGGAGACCATGTGTCAAAAAGACCAAAAGAAAAAAAAACTTGGGCTGGAGAGATGGTTCAGCGTTTAAGAGCACTGACTGCTCTTGCAGAGGACCTGGGTTCGATTCCCAGCACCCACATGGTGGCTAACAATCATTCAGAACTCCAGTTCCAGGGGATTCAACATCCTCTTCTGACTCCCCAGGCATTGCATGACATTTTGCACCAACCTACATGCAAGCAATATACTCATACACATAAATAAAAATAATTTAAAAACTGCTTTTAGCCAGGCGTGGTGGCACACGCCTTTAATCCCGGCACTCGGGAGGCAGAGGCAGGAGGATCTTTGTGAGTTTGAGGCCAGCCTGGTCTACATAGTGAGTTCCAGGACAGCTGAGGCTACAGGGAGACCCTGTCTCAAAAAGACCAAAAAAAAAAATGCTTTTAAAAATACTATTATTTTTTGCGGTTGGTAGCACACACCTTTAATCCCAGCACTTGGAAGACAGAGGCAGGCAGATCTTTGTGAGTTCAAGGCCAGACTGATCTACATAGTGAGTTTCAGGACAGCTGGGGCTACAGGGAGACCTTGCCTCAAAAAGACAAAAAAGACCCGCCTATAGATGGGGCTGGAGAGATGGCTCAGTGGTTAAGAACACTGGTTGTTCTTGCAGAAGACCCAGGTTCGAATCCTGGCACCCACATGGCAGCTAACAACTGCCAATAACTCCAGTTCCAGGGGATCTGACAGCTTCTTCTGACCTCCTCAGGGATTGCACGACATGGGTGCAATTACGCACCTATGTGTAGGCCCTACATACATACCCATAAAATAAAAATAATAAATAGGGGCTGGAGAGATAGCTCAGTGATTAAGAACACTGGTTGTTCTTGCAGAACACCTGGGTTCGAATCCCAGCACCCACATGGCAGCTAACAACTGTCCATAACTCCAGCTCCAGGTGATCTGACAGCCTGTTCTGTCCTCTGCAGGCATTGCACAACACAGGCGTGTTTACCTACATGCAGGCAATACGCACATACACATAAAATAAAAATAATAAAATATGAAAAAAATAATAATAAATAAATAAAAAATTTTAAAGTACTATAGAAAATATCGACTCTCCCTCACCCAGCAGTGAATGAAATGCACAAAATTTCAATAAAAAATTGACAAATTTAAAATCAATAAATTAAAAAAAACTAAAAACAGGTGTGGTATGCACACCTTTAATCCCATCTCTTGAGAGGCAGTCAGGAGGATCTCTGTGAGGTTGAGGCCAGCCTGGTCTACATAGCAAGTTCCAGGCCAGCTAGGGCTACAGAGTGTTCTTGTCTCTAAAAACCGAAGTAATAATAATAACAAATTAAAAAATAAAAATTTGGGGCCGGGCTTGGTGGTGCACGCCTTTAATCCAGCACTTGGGAGGCAGAGGCAGACGGATCTCTGTGAGTTCCAGGCCAGCCTGGTCTATATAGTGAGTTCCAGGACAGCTGGGGCTCCAGGGAGACCCTGTCTCAAAAAGACCAAAAAAAAATTCATTTAATGCACTATATAAGGAAAACTAACCCCAAATTCTTATGCTGAATAACTTACGGTGTCAGGAACCAAATAGCTTGATGTAGTAGAATTTTTCATTTGGAAATGTTCCCGATGGTTACATTATACAAGGTATCATTAGCACCCGAAGGAAACAAGCTGGTGATTACAAGTATTTTCCTTCCTCTAGCATCAAATCATAGTATGAATCATGACCTGGCTCTGTAGACAGCTATACCAAGCAGATTACCAGCAGAAGGTATGAAAGTTCCAAGACCTGATGATATGAACTCAGTTGGGCAAAAAGGGGCGGTCAGAACTGTCACAGCTGGAAGGCCATCCTCAGAGTCAAACAACGTTACCAGCTGGATGTATTTCTCTGAGATGATGCTGCAGTGGCAAAGGAGTCCAGGCAAGGTCAAGAGCAGGGCAGAAGAAGGTGGTGAGGATTGAGAGCACTGCTCAGGATCAGCAGCCGCTGGGCCAATGAAGGAAACATTGGACCCAACAGCCCAAGTCCAAAAGCTTAAAGAGGAGCTATTTTCTTTCTTCTAACCCACAGTCCTTCCTGATGATTCTCATTCTTTCTATGTTCCGTATTTCCTTAGGATTTCTGAGCCTCTAGAAATTGGCTCCCTGAATCTTTTCTCTCTTGCACATGTCAATGTCCAGTTTTGGGGATAGCTTTACCTTGAGGATCCCATCAGCCTGGGCTCTGAATGAATCACAAATGAACTAGCTATAGAGATAGTGATTTTTTGGGTTTTGGTTTTTTTTTTGTTTTTTTTTTTTTTTTTTGGTCTTTTTGAGACAGGGTCTCCCTGTAGCCCCAGCTGGCCTAGAACTCTCTATGTAGACCAGGCTGGCCTCAAACTCACAGAGATCTGCCGGCCTCTGCCTCCCAAGTGCTAGTATTAAAGAAAGGCTTGCACTACCACACCTGGCTTAGAGATAATATTTTTAAAATATCAGATCCTCAAGGATTTCATAAAGAATGAAATAGAGTTAGACCAAATAGGATCTAGGTCAATTAGATCAAGGAATTAAACCATGCCTGACCAAGACAACCCCCTCCCCCTCCCACTGCCCCCCCTCCTGGTACAATGGACTAAACACAGGGCTTCATGTATGCTAGGCAAGCAGTCTTCCACTGAGTTATATCTCTAACCCTCATTTTTTTTTATTTTGAGGCAGTGTCCCCCTAAATTGCTCAATCTGGCCTTTAACAAACTCCATAACAGAGGTAGATCTTGAACTTACAATCTTCCTGCCTCAGCTTCTCCAGTAGCTGAGATTACAGTGTACTACAGTGCCAGGCCTAGCATATTTTTGTTCCAAAGACATTACTATAGAAAATACAGTTAAAGGAGACCTCCTGCCCAGAGCCAGGGGACAACCTTCAAAGAAGTCCAGTGGGGCCCTTGGAATCCTTGTTACCTGGCCCTTTCCTGAACTTTTTATTGAATAGAGCCTAGGATCCAATTGTGTTTGGTGATCTCCCCATAATAAAAACAAAACAAAGAAAAAAAAATTCAAGACCTTCTTTGATATGAAGCAAGGTCTCATGTACCCTAAGCAGGCCTCAAACTTCCCATGTCTCCAAGGAGGATCTTGAACTTCAGATCTTCCTTCCTCCACCTCCCAAGTGCTAGGATTACAGATGTGCAACACTGCACCTGATTTTATGTGGTGCTGGGGATGGAACCCAGGGAGTTGTGCATGTTAGGCAACTACTCTACTATCTGAGCTATATCCTCAGCCCAATTTCAAAGACATTCTTGACCCATAAAGCCCATCATTTTTGGAGCTGGAGAGATAGCTCAGGGCTTAAGAGCTGCTCTTCCAGAAGGCTGGAGTTCAGTTCCTAGCACCCGTGTCAGGTGGCTCATAACCACCTATAACTCCAGCTCCAGGAGATTGACACTCTCTCCCAGTCTCGAAGAGTATGTGGCATACACAATACATACACACACACAGAGAAAATTAAAAATAATTTTTTGAAAGTCCATCCTTGGCATCTCAAATCATTAGTAATAATTCCTACTGACAAGAAATTGAGGGCATTTCCTAATGGACAAGCAAGCTAAAGAAGAAAAGCCAGGGGCTGGAGAGATGGCTCGATGGTTAAGAACACTGGTTGTTCTTGCAGAAGACCTGGTTCAAATCTCAGTACCACATCGCAGCTAACAATTGTCCATAACTCTAGTCCCAGGGGATCCGACGGACTCTTCTGACCTCCTCGGACATTGCACGACATGGGTGCACTTACCTAAATGCAGGCAATACACGAATACACATAAAATAAAAATAAAATATTTTTTAAAAAGAGAGCCTAATTTTATTTATTTTACTTTATACTTACAACTTTATTACATGTATGTATTTAGTTAGTTTATTGTGTTTGTGAGTGTGCATGTATAGTGCCATGCTACACATGTGGAGGTCAGAGGACAAACTTTGGGGCATTAGTTGTCTCCTACCGTGTAGACCCTGGGATCCAACTCAGGCTGTCAGACCAGGGGACAAATGCTTTTACCTACAGAGCCATCTCACCAGTCAGAAAGTCCAATTTTAGCCAGATGTGGTGGCACGCACCTTTAGTCCCAGCACTTGGGAGGCAGTGGCAGGTGAATCTCTGTGAGTTCAAGGCTAGCCTGGTCTACATAGTGAGTTCCAGGCAAGATCCACTCCAGGAAGACCCTATCTCAAAAAGACCAAAAAAAAAAAAAAGCCCAGTTTAAATTCTTCCTTAATTGTTAAGACATTGTTAGACATAAAACCTTGCAGAGAACTTGAGAACAAAAGCCAATCAACTAATCCAGATGTTGTGGCACTTATCTATAGTCCCAGCTACAGGGAAACTGAGGCAGAAAGTACACTTGAGCCCACGGTTTTGTGCATGTGTGTGTGTTGACTGAACATGAAGCTCAGTTGGTAACATGCTTGCCTGGCATGCCAAAGCCCTGGGCGCCATCCTCAGCAGCACATAAAACAGAGCATGGTGGTGCATGCTTGTGATCCTAGCACTCAGCCAGAAAATCTGAAGGTCAGGGTCACCCATGGCTACATAGGAAGGTCAAGGCCAGCCTGGACAACATATCAAGACCTCGTCTCAAAAAATAAACAAATTAAGGAGTTGCCCAATGTGATCCCCGCAGTTCAAGCTGGGTGGTGTTTGTCCACAAATCTCAGTCATGGGTACAACATGACCAAATCAGGCAGCAGCTCCTCTCTGAGACTGACACAGGCCCCTCCTTCTGCCCTCACCTGTACCCTCCCACCTATGGATCCAGCCCAGACCTTATGCACCTTTCCCTGCAGCCAGCCAGGCCAGCCAGGTGACCCTGGTGCTCACTTGGTCACTCTGCAGCCATGGGTGTAAAGGACTTCTGGCAGGCTGGCCAGTCATGCCTTTCAGTGTCTCCCCCTCCTTTCCTATCTGCCTCAGTTTCATACACTCCAGCTGTCATAGAAGAGCCAGGAAGCTAGAGCAGGTTTTCTGGAATCTATATTCCGGGAAAACTGTGCTGAACTTGCTGAGGACTGCCACCAAGCCACTGGCCAGATGACATTTCCTGGGTCACGTTGACCTCCTCAAAGGCCAGAGTCACCAGTGTTCTCTCATGCTGACATCCTACTCTAGCTCTTCCTTAATAAAACCAAATAAGCCTTGATTCTGACACCAACTTGGGTGCTTATCAGTTGCATGGAGTTCACCCTAGCCTTCCCCAACCTATGCCATAAAGGACTATAGCAGTCTCCCCTTTATTCAGGGTTGGCTTCCCTGTGGTCTAGGCCAATGTGGGGGTGTGTGCCTGAAATCTCAGCACTCAGGAGGTGGAGGCATAAAGATCAGAAATTCAAGGCCAGCCCTTGGCTACATAGAGTCTGAGCCAACCTGGGCTACATAGGACTGTTTCAAAATAAAGCAAAAGAAATCAAACTTGTAGTCTAAAAAAATTAGATGAAAAATTCTACAAATGAACAATTCATAAACATTAAAATTATAACATATTGTTATAATTATTCTATTTTATCATTAATTACTGTTATTAATTAATTATTGGGCCTGATTTACAAATCAAACTAGAGGGGCTGGAGAGATGGCTCAGCAGTTAAGAACTGCAGTTAAGAACTTCTGTTCTTGCAGAAGACCCGGATTCAAATCCCAGCACATACATGGCAGCTAACAATAGTCTGTAACTCCAGTTCCAGGGGAGCCGACAACCTCTTCTGTCCTCCGAGGACACTGCATGACACGGGTGCACTTATCTGCATGTAGGCAATAAATAAATACACATAAAATAAAAATATTTTAAAAAATTAAACTAGAAAAGATATGTGTGTATAAAAAAAAAACCATAGGGGCTAGAGAGATGGTTCAGTGGTTAAGAGCACTGGCTGTGCTCACAGATAACCTGGGTTCAGTTCCTAGCACCCACATGGCAACTAACAACATCCAGCTTTTTGTATGGGTCCTGGGGATCCAAACTCAGATCTTCATACTTGCACAAGCACTTTCTTTACACACTGAACCATCTTTCCAGCCCTCTTTTTACTTAAACATATTTATAGCCAGGCATGATGGTACACACCTGTAGTCCCAGCACTTGGGAGGTAGAGGCAGGTGGATCTCTGTGAGTTCAAGGCCAGCCTGGTCTACATAGTGAGCTCCAGGCCAGCTGGGGCTACAGGGAAACCCTGTTTCAAAAAGACCAAAAAAAAAAAATTATTAAGGTTGAGCTCGCCCTTAATCCCAGCCCTCGGGAATCAGAGGCATGTGGATCCCTGTGACATGAAGACCACCCTGGTCCATATTGTGACTTCCAGGCAGGCTGGGACTAGGGAGACCCTGTCCACACACACACACACACACACACACACACACACACACACACAGAGTATTCATTTGTTTTTATTTTATATGTATGAGTGTTTTACCTGCATGTATGTAAATGCACCACAAGCCTACAATGACCATGGAGGCCAGAAGGGGGCATTGGATCCCCTGGAACTAGAGTTACAGTTGTTAATCACCGTACCAGTGCTGAGACCCAAACCTGGGTTCTCTGCAAGAGCAGCCAGTGCTTTTAACCACTGAGCCATCTCTCCAGTCCTCTCATTTTATTTTTTATTATTTTTTAAATTTTATTTATTATTTTTATTTTATGTGTATGCATGTGCCTGCATGTAGGAAAGTGCACCTGTGTCATGCAATGCCCACAGAGGTCAGAAGAGGCTGTCGGATCCCCCGGGACTGGAATCACAGACAGTTGTTAGCTGCCATGTGGGTGCTGGAATTAGAACCCAGGTGTTCTGCAAAAACAATCACTGTTCTTAACTGCTGAGCCATCTCTCCAGCCCCTCATTTTACTTTTTATTTTAAGACAGATTCTCACTAAGTTGCCAGGCAGGCTTTGAAATTACTATTGTCCTGTCTCAGTATCCTGAGCTGGAATTAAAGGCCTGTGCAACCAAGTCTGACTGAGACTCCCTCCTTCTCCTCCTCCTCTTCTCCTTCTTCCTCCTCCTGCTCTTCCTCTTCTTTCAGTACTGGGGTTCAAATCCAGGGCCTCGTACATACTAGGCAAATGTTCTGCCACTGAGCTCCATGCCCCTGCTGGAGTTCTATTCTGGTCTTTCTCAATTGTCAGAACCCAGCCAAGGTAGCTTTTTCTGCAAACATGTGCCTACCATTCCTCCAGGTGGAGACAGACCCCAAGAGGTCACCTTGGATGATAAAGCTTATCACATAACTTTTTTCTAAGACTTGTACATTTAAATATGTGGGTTTTGTTTTTGGTTTTGGTTTTTTTTTTTGTTTTTGTTTTTTTTTTGAGAGAGAGAGAGAAAGCCATAAGTTCCCAGGCTGGCTTCAAACTCCCTCTGGAACCATAGCCTTGAATTCTTGATCCTCTTGCCTTTACCTCCAGAGTGCTGGGATTACAAGAATGTGCCACTAAACCCAAGTCTTTATTTTTATTTGTTTGTTTTCAACAGAGTCTCATTCTCTAAACTAGACTAGCCTGGAAGTCATTATGTAGCCAAGGCTGACCTCTGACTCATGGCAATCCCCTTGCCTCATGCAATTCCCCACAGGCCTCTTTTTTATTTTCATTTTTATTTTGTGTGTATGCGTGTAATTGCCTGTATGTAGGTAAGTGCACCCTTGTCATGCAATGCCTGCAGAAGACAGAAGAGACTATCAGATCCCCTGGAACTGGAGTTACGGACAGTTAGTTGCCATTGGGGGCTGGGATTTGAACCTGGGTCTTCTGCAAGAACAGTGTTCTTATGTGCTGAGCCATCTCTCCAGCCCTGTAACCCCACCACTGGCCTCTTAAGTACTGAAATTACAAACATGAGCCACCACACCTATTTTACAAATTTCTAATTCTGTGAAAAATCTATTACTAAAATTTTATACCAAGATAAGATCCATGTAACTTTCCTTCCCTCCCTCCCTCCCTCCCTCCCTTTCTTTCCTTTCTTATTCCTTGAAACAAGATCAGACTATATACCCCAGGCTGATCTAGCAAGTATGGTCCTTCTTTTTCAGCCTTCCCAGTGCTAGGATTGTAGATGAGCACTACCACACCCAGTGTTACTGCTCGGTTTCAAGCAGTGCAATTGATTTCAAATGTCATGGTAACCTCCCTCTCAAAATGTTGTTACTAACTAAATTTGTGATGTGGCAGGTCATTTCCTGTCCCTGGCTCAGAGGCTGGTAATTTGTAGACAACTGTTAAGTGCTGAAGACTACAAAGATCAACAAGATACCATGAGCCCAGGATTTCTCACCCTATTGTTTCTGTGTCAGTGTGAACAAGTCATCATGTTACTGTGTGATTCGGGGCCCCAATGAGGAGGTTGGACAGGACACCTATGTATGATTAGGGTTACAGGGGTCTGAAAAATAAGAGATTAGACCTTTGGAAGAGGCTGTTATTGTAAGATTGTGATGCTTTCCAGAGGAGCACAGAGGCCATTGAGATATTCCACTTCCGGGAAATTAGCCTACACTCGTGCAGGTCAGGAATTTGCCAATGGCAGCATATCATTATAAACCAAGATATCTTTCGAGTAAAATAGAAGCCACGTCTTCTTTGTCAGTGTTTTGCACTATCCGTTCTAATGGTGAACCACAGAAACATAACAGTTTGTAAAACCTTCCCTTTCCAAATCAATGTCAGAAACAGGCTTATCAGTTGACTATTAACTTATCCAGTTGGAGAAACAAGTGCATCATTTGCTGGAGGAACCAAATCTAGATACACTTAAATCCATCATACTATTTATTTTTTAATTATGTGTGTGTGTGTGTAGGAATGTGCACCTGTGAGTATAGGTACCCACAGAGTCTAGAAGAGGACTTTGGATCCCCTGGAGCTTGTCTTATAGATAGTTGTGAGCTGCCTGTGCTGGAAGCTTCAGTTGTCAACCTGACACAGCTGGGAAGAGGGAACCTCAATTGGGAAATTTCCCCTATCTGATTGGTCTGTGGACAAGTCTGTGAGGTATTTTCTCGATTATTCAGTGATATGGGAGGGCCCAGCCCATAGTGAGTGCTGCCACTCCTGGACAGGTGGTGCTGAGTTGTACAAGAAAGAGGGCTGAACACAGGCCAGGGGAGCAAGCCAGTAAGCAACATTCCTCCATGGTCTGTACTTCAGCTCCTGCCTCCAGGTTCCTGCTTTGCTTAAATTCCTGCCTTGGTTTCCCCTCAGTGATGGACTGTCACTTGGAAGAGTAAGATGCAATAAACCCAAGTTGGTTTTGGTCAGAGTATTTTATCACAGCAGTAGAAAGTAACTAGACTATTGCCTAATAATGGGTGCTGGGATCCAAACTCAGGTCCTCTGCAAGGCATTATGTGCCACTGAGCCATCTCTCCATGTTTTCTTTCAAACAAGCTGGGTGTGATGGCTTATGCTTCTAATCCCAGCACTTGAGAAGTAGAGGCAGGAGATCAGGAGTGCAAGTCAAGCATCAGCTAATACTATGCAAATCCTTAAGGACTGAAAGAAATAGTTATGTGCTCCCTAAAGGTCATCCTGACTCCTCCCAGGTCATTTCATTTTCTTGCTTTCTATACTTAGTATAGTAGATATTCTTTGTTGTAATATTTATTTATTGACTGGTTTATTGATTTTGGCAGTGTCGGAAGTTGAACTCAGGACCTGGTACATGCCAGGCAAATGTTCTGTCACTGAGGTAAATCCCTAATCCTGTCACAATACTTAAAGGTTGAGGAGGTTATTATTTTTCTCAGAATAAAGTATGCTTTTACTTATTAAATTGTTATTAGATTTTTTTTCTGTCTTCCAAAATAAATATATGTTTAAAGATTTAAAAAATTATGTGTTGAGAGCTGGAGAGATGGCTCAGCGGTTAAGAACACTGACTGTTCTTGCAGAAGACCCAGGTTCGAATCCCTGCACCCAGCTAACAACTGTCCGTAACTCCAGTTCCAGGGGATCCAATGGCCTCTTCTGTCCTCCGCGGGCATTGCACGATGAAGGTGCACTTACCTACATGTAGGCAATACACGCATACACATAAAATAAAAA
>NW_008340203.1:2303627-2328710 GCF_000622305.1 Nannospalax galili
AAATAAAATTTTTAAAAATTATGTGTTGAATCAGGCATGGTTGCACATGGTGCCAGTATGTGGAAGGCAGAGGTAAGGGGATCTCTTCAAGATTGAGGCCAGCCTGGTCTACATACAGAGTTTCAGGCCCAGGGCTACAGGGAGACCTTGTCTCAAAACAAAACATAACAAACATATACATATATATTGCATGGGCATTAAGGAAGACATAAGGAAAGGATGATACTAGACTCCCTAGAGCAGACACAAGCTTCTCAGGAGAGAATCTCATAAATTCTTTGGTTTTGGAGACAGGGTCCTGCTATGTGGCCCAGGTTGTCCTTAAGTTCTTGATCTTCCTGCTTCAATTTTCTGAGTGCTGGGCTTACAGGCATGCACCACCAGGCCTAGCTCTCTTATAACTTTCATAACCTCACATACCAGTTTTGTTTTGTTTTCTATACGCCTTGAGATTTGTACTGGATACTGTCAGCTGTAGCTTGACACACCTGGAAAGAGGGAAGCTTAATTGGGGAATTTCCTTTATCAGATTGGCCTGTGAGCTTGTCTGTGACACATTTTCTTGATTGTTGAGTGATGTGGGGAGGGTCCAGCCCATTGTGGATGGTGCCAACCCTGGACGGTTGGTCCTGTATTGTATAAGTAAGCAGGCTGAACACAGGCTAAGGGAGCAAGCCAGTAAGTAGCATTCCTCCATGGTCTGTGCTTCAGCTCCTACCTCCAGGTTCCTGTCTTTCTTAAATTCCTGCTGTGGCTTCCCTCCATGACAGACCAGAGTTTAAGGTGAAATAAACCTTTCCTCCTCCAAGTTGACCAAAAGGTCAGTGTTTTATTCCAGCAATAGAAAGTAACTAGGACAAGCTGGGCGTGGTGGCACACGCCTTTAATCCCAGCACTCAGGAGGCAACTAGGACAATTTTGGGGGGCTGGAGAGATGGCTCAGTAGTTAAGAGCACTGACTGCTCTTGCAGAGAACCCGGGTTCAAGTCCCAGCACCCACATGGCAGCTAGCAACCATCCTTAACTCCAGTTCCAGGGGAATCCAAAGCCCTCTTCTGAACTCTCTGAGCAATGCACAACACAGGTGCACTTACATACATGCAGGCAATACACTCATACATCTAAAATAAAAAAATAAATTTTTTTTTGGTCTTTTTGAGATAGGGTCTCCCTGTAGCCCCAGCTGTCCTGGATTCACCATGGAGACCAGGCTGGCCTTGAACTCACAGAGATCCACCTGCCTCTGCCTCCCGGGTGCTGGGATTAAAGGCGTGCGCCACCACGCCCAGCCAAAATATTTTTTTTTAAAAAAAGAAAATAACTAGGACAATTTCCCATGTACAAAAATGTCTTCTCTAAACAAAATGTTTTTATTTCTTCCTTTCAAAAGCAGGAAGACAACTCTACATTAGAAAGCCAAAAGTCAGTGTACCTTTTTTTTTCTTTTGCACCCTCAGACATTTGTAGACCGGTTCTGGAGGAGGAAGCATATCACAAAGATGTCAACTCAGATCAGGGAAGATAAGATGAAATCACTTTGGTTCCAACACTTGAGAACACTTGGCTTCAACATGTGATTAGCAGAAAAACACCTCAAGCTACGTGTCACTCCAGAGAGGACATGTATATCAGAAGACTTCACAGGCGTGCGTGCACGTGGCTGTGTTTCCAGGCTTTCTTGGTTGATCAGGTTTGAATACAGGGTGATTCAACCAGGGAGCATTGTTCCAACTTGCTTGGTCTTGGTCCATCCTGAAAAGTTACTAGTTGGCTCACCTTATCACTAATGTACAGATGAAGTGGATGCAGGAGTAGGGATTATAACAGTTTTCACTGGAGGTAATCACAGATTCGCTGTGACAGTCTCTGTAGGGATTGTCTGAGACCTGCCGAGCTCCAGGGTCAATAGCCAAAGTCTTAAACAAAGGAGCTGGGGAGGCAGGCAGGCCACAGCTCAGGAAGGAGAGCTCTAGAATAATCAAGCATAGTGGTGTAAAACTGTGATCACAGCACTTAGGAGAGGGAGGAAGCAGGAGGATCAAGAGTTTAAGGTCAGGCTACACTACAGGAGACCCTGTCTAAAAAAAAAAAAAAAAAAAAAGCGGGCACATGCCTTTAATCCCAGCACTTGAGAGGCAGAGGCAGGCGGATCTCTGTGAGTTCAAGGCCACCCTGGTCTACATAGTAAGTTCCAGGACAGCTGGGGCTACAGGGAGACCCTGTCTTAAAAAAGAAAGAAAAAAGCCCATGTTCTTATTCATGAAATAAAAGGTGAACTAGGCTTGTGAGCTGTATTGGGCCCCTTGCTTCTGAGGCAGGACCTTTCAGATGACCCATCCACGCAAACTGCTTCTCCTTTCCTTCTTGGAAGCAGCATTTCTGTGTGGACACTGTTGGGGAGGGCTGAGAAGGCCTGACTGCAACACATCTTCAAGTCCCACCCAGCTGTAGCATGTTGTCACTGCACCTCCAATAAATCAACAGCACACTGCACAGAGGCTGCCAGAGAAACACACTGAATCCCCAACAGAAACAGCCATCTTTCCACAGGGTGCATTCAAAGAATATCGAGATGGTGAAAATTAAATACATTCTGAAGAAGGTCTTCTTAGCAAAATATGCTTTCTGTAGCAAACTCAAATGAATGTTGAGGTTTCATATGTTCTGCAGCAACATAGTTGAGAAAGAGAGAATTTGGATCTGAAGGTAAAACTCACAGAATCCTAAAAATGCCACCACAAAATACATAACACATCCAGAAATAGTATAAAAAATAGATTCAAAGGGCTAAGGAGATGGCTCAATGGGTAAGAGAGCTTGTTTTACAAGCATGAGGACTGAGTTCAAATCCCCAGCACCTACATATAAAGTTAGGCATGGTTGTGTGTGTCTGTAATACAAACAGAGAGTGGATCCTGGGAGCTCGCTGACTAATCAGCCTGGCTGAAAGTGAGCTTCCGTTCAGTGAGAGATCCTGTCTCAAGCTGATGAGGCAGAAGGCAACAGAGGAAGACAGCATCCTGCTCTGCCTCTGTATTGCAGCTCCACACACACTACATATACCACACAACGCACACATATCCACATACCACACATCACATACACCTGCACATTCAATGTGCATGCACTACACACACTATACATATCATACGATACTACACACACTACACATATCATACAACACGCACAAATACACACACTGTGGTGGATAGCTTTACTTGTCAACTTGACACACTTGGGTAGTGGGAGCCTCAATTGGGGAATTGCCTTCATTGGACTGGCATGATTTTTTAGTGATGTGGGAGGGTCCATCCCACTGAGGGCGGTGCCACCCCTGGGCAGATTATTCTATATTGTATAAGAAAGCAGGCTGGGGCTGGAGAGATGGCTCAGCGGTTAAGAGCACTGACTGCTCTTGCAGAGGACCTGGGTTCAATTCCCAGCGCCCACATGGCAGCTACGAACTGTCCTTAACTCCAGTTCCAGGGGAATCTGAAGCCCTCTTCTGACCTCCGTGGCATTGCATGTCACGGGTGCACTCACATACGTGTAGGCAATACATTCATACAAATAAAATAATAATAATAATAAATTTTTTAAAAATTTTAAAAAAAGAAAGCAGGCTGAGCATGGGCCAGGGGAGCAGCCAGTAAGCAGCGTTCCTCCACGGGCTGTGCTTCAGCTCCTGCCTCCAGGTCCCTGCCCTGAGTTCCTGCCTTGGGCTCCCTCAGTGATGAACTGTGACCTGGGAGATGTGAGATAAAATAAACCCTTTTCTTCCCAAGTTGGTATTGGCCAGAGTATTTTATCACAGAAATGGAGAAACAAGCTAAAACACATATCAAACACCACATACACACACCTGCATATTCAGTGTGCATTCACAATATATAGTACACACATCACACATACTACATACTTCACACACCACACAACATACACAGACACACACCACACACCACACACCTACACTACATACCACATATACACACACTACACACACCATACCATACATATATACTACACACCATATATACATATACATACCACATACCATACACATATACTACACATCACATACACTATACGTATATACACTACATACCCACACACCCCAAAAATACATTAAAAATGTAAAATCAAAATATTTTTCTGGGCATGGTGGCTCATGCCTATAATCCCATCACTCAAGAGGCTGAGGCAGGAGGATTGCTGTGAGTTGGAGATCCATGTAGTCCACAATGTGAGACCCTGTCTCAAAAAAATTCAAGAGCCAAAAGGATGGCTCAGTGGGTAAAGATACTTTCTGCCAAGCATGATTACCTAAGTTTGATCCCGGGGATCATGTAAAGAGAGAATTGACTCCTGCAAGCTGTCCTCTGATCTCTGATCTCCACTCAATATATACGAATAAATTGCTTAAAATATTTTTAAAATTTAAAGACTGAACTGGTGGTACATGCCTGTAGACCTTATACTTGGGAGACTAAGATAGAAAGACAGTAAATTCAAGATCAGCCTCTGCTACATAGCAAAGTTCTAGGCCAATCTAGGCTACACAGCAAGATTCTGTCCTTAAAAAAAATGCAGGGCTGGGCGTGGTGGTGCATGCCTTTAATCTCAGCACTCAGGAGGCAGAGGCAGGCAGATTTCTGTGAATTCAAGGACAACCTGGTCTACATAGGGAGCTTCAGGCCTTCTGGGGCTATAGGGAGACCCTGTCTCAAAATGACCAAAAAGAAAAAAAAATTAAATGCAGCCTGGAGAGATGGCTTAGCAACTTAGAAAACTTGCTGTTCTTGCAGAGGACCCAGCTTCAAATTCCACCACTCACATAGCAGTTAATGACCCTCTGTAACTCCAGTTCCAGGGGGTCTGATCACTGTCTTCTGGCATCTGCAAGATTGCATGACACAGGTATACTTACATACAAGCAGGAAAAACACACACATAAAATAAAATAAATAAAATATATTTTTTTAAAATTAAATGCGGGCTGGAGTGATGGCTCCGCAGTTAAGAGAACATACAGAAGACCCAAGCCTGGTGTCCAGCACCCACATCAGGTTGCTCACAACTGCCTGTAATTCCAACTCCAGAAGAATCCAGCACCTCTGGCCTCTGCAGGCACCTGCACTGACATGCACACACACCCCCACATGCACATAAAAATAAAATCTTTTTAAAAGATTTTATTGCTGGGTGTGGTGGCGCACACCTTTAATCCCAGAACTTGGGAGGCAGAGATAGGAGGATCTTTGTGAGTCTGAGACCAGCCTGGTCTACATAGTGAGTTCCAGGACAGCTAGGGCTACAAGGAGATCCTGTCTCAAAAAAAGACAAAAAAAATAATTTATTATTTTCATTTTATGTAAATGAGTATATTGCCTGCACGTATGTAAGTGCACCCACGTTGTGCAATGCCCTTGGAGGTCAGAAGTGGGTGTTGGATTCCCCTGGAACTGGAGTCATGGACAATTGTTAGCCATCATGTGGGTGCTGGGAATTGAACTCAGATCCTCTGCAGGAGCAGCCAGTGCTCTTAACCACTGAGCCATTTCTCCAGCCTCCAAAATAAAATCTTTTTAAAAATTAAATGTGCCAGGGCTGGAGAGATGACTCAGTGGTTAAGAGTACTGGCTACTCTTGCAGAAGACTTGGGTTTGAGTCCAAGCACCGACATGATGATTAACATGTAACTACAGTTCCAGGAGACCTGAGGACACTCTCTTTTGGCCTCCGCAGGCATGAGTATACTTACATACATGCAGGCAAAACACTCATACACATAAAATGAAAATAAAATAAATAAAAGTGCCTTTATTCTCTGATAGGTATAAAGGTATCAAAATACTATCCTTGCTGGGCATCATGGGATATGCCTAAAGTTTCAGCTTTCAGGAGGCTAAGACAGAAGAACTGAGTTCTAGACAGTCCTCAGCCACATAGCAAGACAGACCCTGTCTCAAAACAAACAAATCCAAAATCCTTTATTTTAAAACTATAGATGGATTTTTTTCACAGAGACACTGGTGACAGACATTTACCCCATCATTCAATTGATTGCTGAAAGGATATCCTCAAACTCATACTTAGGATAAATTTTTTTACTTAAAATCAATTTTGTTGTTCATTTGTTTTGTTTTTAACAGTCTTGTATGTAATTTGAATTTTCCTGGAACTCCCAATCCTCCTGCCTCAGCCTCTACAGTGCTAGAATTGACATGTATGTGGCACCTCGTCTGGTTTTTGCTACCTAAAAAAAGATCCTGGGGGCCAAAGAGATGACTGCCATTAAGTGTATTAAGTGTGCAAGTCTGGTTCCCAGCACTCACATCTGGCAGTTCATACCCACCTATAACTTCAGCTCCAGGAGATTGATGCCCTTTCTGGAATCTTTGAGCACTAGCACATGCACACACATACACACACACACACACACACACACACACACACACACATAAATAAAAAGAAAAAAATCTTTAAAAATAAGTTCTGGCCAGACATGGTGGTGCACGCCTTTAATCCAAGTATTTGGGAGTTAGAGGCAAGGCAGATCTCTGTGAGTTTAAGGCTAGCCTGGTCTGCATAGTGAGTTCCAAGCTAGCTGGGACCACAAGAGAGGCTGTCTTTAAAAGATGAAAAAAAAAAATGTTCTTAAATGCCTATCAGTCAGGCATAATGGCACATGCCTGTAATCCTTGCACTTGGCAACTTGGCAGGCAGAGGCAGGAGTATCAGGAGTTCAAGGTCATCCTTGTCCACACAGTGAGCTGAAGGCCAGCCTAAGCTACAAGAGACCGTCTCAAAAAGAAGGAAAAAAAGCATTCTCTGGAGCAGTGGACATGCATATAATAACTTAAGGATGTCCTAAAAGTGAAGATTTCAGATTCAGGTCTGAGGAGGCACCTGAGATGAAATGGTTTTGGGGAGACCCTTGGAGATGCTGATGCTGCTGCTGGTCCAGAAGCTCAGCACCCCCAGCATGGCTCCTTAGCCCCACCCTAGGCTTCCTAACTTAAAAGGCCTGGGTGGAATATACAACACTAGCCTTCTAGCATCTTCCTAGGTGATGATGATGCCTTCCTGGGATCACACTTAGAACCATTGCTGTCCAGGAGAGATTCCAGACTGTAAGAATAAAAACCTGGGATTAGCCTTGCTTTTTTACCAACTGGCCCAATGACTCTGTCAGGCAGGAATGCATTCATCTGCAATCAACAAAATGCCCTATTAACAGTAGCTTAAGCAAACAGCACACTGTGCCTTGTTTTTCATACTTGTTAAGTCCAGGAAGTCAGCAAGAACATGTGGTCTGCTAGAGTTTGGATCTTGAATGTTCCCTAAAGGCGTGTATGTGAAAGCCTGGTCCCCTGAGTGCACTGTTGGAAAGTAGTAGGGTCATTAAGATTAGGGTTAATAAACCCGAGAGAGACATGCCTCAGTGGGTGAGAGAGCTTGTCCTGCAAGCTTGACAACTTGAGTTCAATTCCTGGAACTTATAGAGGAGGAAGAAAGAAAATTGACTTCTTTTTTTTTTTTTTTTTTTTTTTTTTTTTTTGTCTTTTTGAGACAGGGTCTCTGTGTAGTCCCAGCTGGCTTGGAATTCACTATGTAGACCAGGCTGGCCTTGACTCACAAAGATCTGCCTGCCTCTGCCTCCCAAGTGCTGGGATTAAAGGCATGTGCCACCAAACCTGGCTGAGAAAACTGACTTCTAAAAGTTGTCCTCTGACTTTCACATGTGTGCCATGGCATAACACACCCTCACTCACAGACAATAATTAATTAATTAATTAATTAAAGCAAAATAAAAGTATGTAGGAAAACTGAACCAGGCCTTGTAGTTTAAGGCCTGTAATCTTAGCACTTGGGAGGTGGAGACACAGGATAACTTCAAAACCATCCTTAGCTACATAGCAAGTTTGAGAACCTATGCTATGTAAGACCCTGTCTCCAAAAAAACAAAAAAGGAGCTGGAGATGTAGCTCAGTGCTCAGTTAATAAATTGCCTGCCCTAGAATGCACGAAACCCTAGGTTTGATCCCTAGCACCAAGTGAAAACTAGATGTGGTGGTGAACACTTATAATCCTAGTACTAAGTAGTGGAGGCAGGAGATCCGAAGTTCAATACTGTCTGGCTATATAGTAAGATTCAAGCCTCCCTTGGCTACATGAGACCCTGTCTTTTTTCTTTCTTTTTTTTTTTTTTCTTTTTTCCTTGGTCTTTTTGAGACAGGGTCTCCCTGTAGCACCAGCTATCCTGGAACTCACTATGTGGACCAGGCTGGCTTTGAACTCAGAGAGATCCACCTGCCTCTGCCTCCCAAGTGCTGGGATTAAAGGTGTGCACCACCATGCTCAGCCTCCGAGACCTGTCTTTTAAAAATGTATTTATATTTTATTTATTATTTTTATTTTATGTGTATGAGTATTTTCCCTGGGTGTATGTAAGTGCACCCATGTCGTGCAGTGGCCTCGGAGGTCAGAAGAGGGCGACAGATCTCCCGGAACTAAAGTTTATAGCACACTATTAGCTGTAACTGCTGAGCCATCTCTCCAGCCCCTGAGACCCTGTCTTAATAAAATAAAAAGACTAGAGTCACATCTTGACATGATTACTTGTCCTGGTGTGCCAGAGTTCTCAAAGAGGATCTGCTGGTCTTGGTTCACTGGTCGGGGCAGTCAGTACCCCTATTGGTGCCCTGATCAGAAACATCCTACCTGAATCTAGAGAGTCTGGATGGCAGCCTCCTTACTCAAGCTTGTCAGGGAGTTGGTACCTACTGTATTGTGCTATAAATCTTGTTCTTTTCTTTGAGGGCTACTACAAAGTTCTGGGGAAGGGAAAGCTCCCTAAGCAGCCTGTGATTGTGAAGGCCAAATTCATTAGCAGATGAGCTGAGAAGATTATGGGTGCTGGGGGCACCTGTGTCCTGGTGGCTTGAAGCCACACAGGGAGGTTCATTAAATGCTAACATTGCTTTAAAAAAAAAAAAAAAAAGCCAGGGCTGGACATGCCTTTAATCCCAGCACTTGGGAGGCAGAGGCAGGCAGATCTCTGTGAGTTCAAGGCCAGCCTGGTCTACATAGTGAGTTCCAGGACAGCTGGGGCTACAGAGAGACCCTGTCTCAAAAAGAACAAGAAAAAAAAAAAATGTCAGGGCTGATAGGAAGTCATTAGGGCATGGAGGTACGCTCTTGAAAGGGAATGTGGGAACCTGGCTCCTTCCTCTATTGTTCCTTTACCATGAAGTGAGTAGGCTTGTTCTAACTCTAGCTTCCACCATGATGTGCTAGCTCACCACAGGCCCAAAACCATAGGGCCCAACCAGTTATGGATTGGGTCCTCGAAACTGTGAGCCAAAGTAAACCTTTCTCTTTATAAATTAAGTTCTCAGTTATGTCACAGTGTGACTAATCTAGGTTGCCAACTTGACTGGATCTGGAATGAACTGAAATGAGAGAGCTTTCTTGATTGTATTATTTGAAGCCAATAGACCCACCCTAAATGGGGGGGATACCTTCTGCTGTCAGCTGATATAAAAGGTCGTGGCAGAAGGGAGCATTTACTTTTTCCCAGCTGCCTTCCTACGCGATAGCAGTTTCATCTTGTTGCTGTGGCATTCCTCTGCTGATAGTAGAACCAGCTCCTTTGTATTCCAACATAGACTGAAGACTAGCAGACCTCCAGAAATCCTTCAGGCCTTCAGGGCCAGATTGGGACTGCTGAGACATCCAGCCTCATGGACTGAGTAACTACCTACCTTATTCTCAGCCTCTCCAGTGTGGTACAGCCATTGTTGGGCTACTCAGACTCTATCCTGTAAGCCAAGCAATGAATCCCCACATATTCAGATTCATTTTATCAGTTCTGTTTCTTTGAAGAACTCTGACCAATTTATACACACGGCAACAGAAAGCTGACCAACACACAATTGTGCCATTATCACTGACATGTGAATTTAGTGCTCATAGGCATGATATGGCTATAGAACCAAGTTCCAAGCAGAAAGAGGGCAGTGGATGGAGCAAAGGGTGAAGGGGGACCCAGCTTCACTATTATTGTTGTTGTTGTTGTTGTTATTTAGACAAGGTCTTGCTATGTCTCCCAGGCTGGCTTCAAACTTGTAATCCTCCTGCCTCAGCCTCCCATGGCCACCACGCCCAGTTTTATTGCTACTTCAAACCGATACTATTTTGTTTTGTTGAAAAAACTCTCCCCCTTCGAGGCCCCTGCTACCCAACCCTACCACTTTCTGTGTCAGACTGTTCTAGTAATCTTTTTCATTTTTTTTCAAGGAGGGCAATTACAAGCAGAATCAAGTACCAGATCCTCTGGCAACAGAAGCTCATACAAGTTGAGAGAGAGAGAGAGAGAGAGACTGGCCAGAACATTTCAGGCATTTGAGTTCAAACAATGCAACTGTGAAGGTTCCTAATTGGGAGATGTTCTAGTTTGTTTCTCCATTACTGTGAAAAAATACTCTGACCAATACCAACTTGGGAGGAAAGGGTTTATTTGTCTTACATCTCCCCAGTCACAGTTAAGCAAGGGAGCCCAAGGTAAAAACTCAAGGCAGGAATCTGGATGCGGGACCTAGAGCACAGGCCACAGAGGAACGCTGCTTACTGACTTGCTCCCCTGGCCTGTGCTCAGCCTGCTTTCTTATACAACACAGGCCCACGTGCCCAGGGGTGGCACCACCCACAGTGCCTGGGCCCTCCCACATCACTCAATAATCAAGAAGATGCCCCCCAGATGTGACCACAGGCCAGTCCAATGGAGGCAATTCACCAACTGAGGCTCCCTCTATCCAGATGTGTTAAGTTGACACTAAAGCTTTCCAGCCCAGGAGAAAAGGAAGACAGCTGGGGCTTTCTACTTCCTGAACAGGCCACCAGTGTGGCAGGGGATTTGTGGGTTGATGAAAGGGTGTTGCCAACCAGAGAAGAGAGAAGACAAGTTTAGTGCCCTTCAAAGAGCAGAGGGCATGGCAGTAACAGAACTGCCTGCCTGCCGCACCTACCTTCAAGTCACTCCTCATTCACTGGAGACTTCCCACACTAAGCCTCCCCTTCAGCCTTGGTGACTTGCACATCCTCATGGGTAGTTCTGGTTGGACTGGCTGTTTCTTGACCTTCTTGCCTCCGATGCCCTTCACAACTTCTCTCCTTCAGTGACCCACACTGTGGCTTGATCCCGATACTGGCCTTAATACTAGTCCTTGACCCTAAGCTTTCAAACTTTATTTTATAGATTTGTTTATTTTAAAGATTTATTTATTTATTATTTATTAATTTATTTATTTTGAGACAGGTTCTTACTGTATAGGCCTGGCTGGCCTGGAATTGGAAATTACCTCAAACTTGTAGAGATCTGTTCACCTCCCAAGCACAGGCGTATAATCCTCCCAATTACAGGAGTATGCCACCACACCCATCTTATTATTATTTATGTGTATGTATGTGTATCTGTGTGGGGATATGTGCATATATGTTAAAGGGCCCCTGGAGGCCAGAGAGTGCTCTAAAGCTGGAGTTATAGGTGGATGTGAGCCACTTGATCTGGGTACTGGGAACTGAACTCAGGTCCTTTGGAAGAGCAGCAAGTGCTCTTAACCTCTGACCCATCTCTCTTCTTAAATTTTAATTAATTAGAGTGTATGTGTGTGTGTGTGTGTGTGTGTGTGTGTGTGTGTGTGTGTGTGTGGTGTGCTGGGAACCAAACCCTGGTCTGTGAGAGCAGCCGGTACTCTTAAGCACTGAGCCATCTCTCCAGGCCTTACCCCAGCTCTTAACCTTCAACTTGACAGGTTATTCCTGTGCCTCCACTTCCTGCACCTCCATTTCCTCCTCCTTCTGTTCTTCCCAGCATTGCTTTCCTGCTTCTAAACCATCTGCAGCTCCCTGGTTTCACATTCTTCTCCCTGAAGCTACACTGACCCAATCCACCCCTCCTTTTTTCCCTTCACCCCTTCATCTTCGACTTGCCCTCCTGATGAACCCCAGGATCTGGCTCTAGCTGCCTGCCAGCTCTCTTACTCCTCCACTTGAGCAGCTGAGCACAGATCAAGACAGGGCACACCCAAGCAGCAGGCGGTTGCCATGCCAACACGGTCTCTAACCTCCCATCCTCCTCTTTGTCTACTCCCTGGGCTAGGAGTCCTGAGCTGTCCTTGTCAGCTCTCTTCGGTTTCCTACCTTTTCATCCCTCCCCTCTCATCCTCTCTAAGGAGAACTTCACTCCTACTTGACAGTGAAAATAGAAGCCATCAGGCTGAAGCCCCCTCAACTTCCTGTCCCCCACCACCACCCTACTGAATCCTTTATTTTTATCCACACTTATCCTTTCCTCCCTTTGATTGTGGGAAAGATTTCCTTCCTGTAGTTAATCCCTCCACCTGAGCCCTCCATCACAGCAGTTCCACCTCCTTAGGGACCTTGGTGGCGCTCCCAATCATGTCATGGAAGTCTCTCCTGTGTTCTAAAAAGCCAGGTTCCCAACACCACATTCCTGTTTCTTCAGGACACACCTTCCCTTCTTGTTTCCTTTAGAGTTAACTTTTTCAGACCATAGAAACCTTCTTCTGCAATTTGGTGGATACTATTTGACTGCATAAAATAATAGACATAGAATTACCATGGAAACCCACTGTATTGTAAATACTGTTACAATATTTGTAAATTTTATGACAGTCTCTTTGTCTCTGTCTCTCTCTTTGTGTGTATAAGTGTAAGCCACAGGATGGCTTGACTTTGGGTGTTATGGTCTTCAGGCACAGTCTACTTTGTTTTTTGAAACTGGCTACTTGCCAGTTTAAGCTAGCTGTCTGGCCAACGTGTCCCAGGGATCCTCCTGTCTCCTCCTTTCCAGCACTGGAATTGCAAGTGTGCACCACCATGCTTAGCTTTTTATCTTATATTATTTGCATGTGTGCGTGTGTGGTACATGTGTATGTATGAGCTCCTTTATGCAGAGGCCACAAGAGAACATCAGGTGTCCTCTATCACTCTCTGCCTTGTTCCTTGTGTGTGTGCATAACATGGCACACTTCTGGAGGTCAGAGGACAACTTGCAGGAGCCAGTTCTCTCCTACTATGTGGAACTTGGGGATCGAACTCACATTGTCAGGCTTGACAGCAGGCACCTTTATACACTGAGCCATTACCTTGGTCCCACAACAAGCTTTTTAAAAATGTGGGTGCTAGGAATTTGAACTCACATTTGCACAGCAAGTACTCTTACCTACTAAGCTATCTTCCCAGCCAGTCCCCATGCCCAGCTTTGTACATGGGTTCTGGGGATCAAATTTGGGTCCTTATGTTTTTGTGGACAGTTGTTTTACTTCTGTCTATGCTAGCTCCCCAACACCACAATGTTTTGATATGATAATAAATAGGCTTCTTTTATTTTTATTATTTTTTTTTATTTTTTATTTATTTATTTATTGGTCTTTTTGAGACGGGGTCTCCCTATATACTCAGGTAGCCTGGAACTCGCTATGTAGATCAGGCTGGCCTTGATCTCACAGAGATCTGCCTGATTCTGCCTCCTGAGTGCTAGGATTAAACCACCTGGCTTATTTTTAACATTTATTTTGTTTTTAATTATGTTCAGGTGTGTGTGTCTCAGTATGTGTGTATGTGTATGAGTGCAGATGCCTATGGAGTCCAGAAGAGAGCATTGGATTCCCTGGAGCTGGAGTTACAGGTGGTTGTGAGCTGCCCAGCATGGGTGGTGGGAACCAAACTTGGGTCCTCTGGAAGAGCAGCAAATGCTTTTTAACTCCTGAGCCCATCTCTGCAGTCCTGCTTCTTTTATTTATGTGTCCTTCCTTCCTTCTTCCCTCCCCCACCTCCTTCTCCTTCTGCTTTCCCTTCCTCTCTCTCTCCCCTTCTTCCCCCTCCTTTTTTTTTGACAAAGTCTCATGTAGTCCAGGTTGCTCTTGAACTCATTATGTAACCAAGGATGACCTTACTTGAACTCTGCAATCATCTTGTCTCTCTCTGTCCTACCCTGCCCACCTCACCAAGTTTAATCTCTTATTCTGAACTCAAGCCTAGTACTTCCAAATGTTTATTTCTTCCACAAGACCGGAAGCATATTGGTCTGTTATCAATACTTACTCAGCTCAAAACAGAGCCCCCCCCCATATAGTATAGGTACATAAACAATCAGCCAATGACCCACAAACAGGATTATTTTCAGGCTTATTTTCTTCGTCCTATTCCTTGAGAACGATACAGAAAAATCCAGTCTGTTTCATAGCACGACTCCGTTTATTTATTTGGTCTTCTTGAGACAAGGTCTCCCTGTAGCCACAGCTGGCCTGGAACTCACTATGAGGACCAGTCTGGTGGTGAACTCACAGAGATCTGCCTGCCTCTGCATCCCCAGTGCTGGGACTAAAGGCGTGTGCCACCATGCCTGGCTTTATTTATTTTTATTATTTTTATTTTATGTGTATGAGTGTTATGCCTACAAGTAGGTAAGTGCACCCGTGTCATGCAATGCTCATGGAGGTCAGAAGAGGCTGTCGGAGTCCCTGGAACTGGAGTTACAGACAGTTGTTAGCTGCCAAGTGGGTGCTGGGATTCGAACCTGGGTCTTCTGCAAGAACAGTGTTCTTAACCACTGAGCCATCTCTCCCAGGCCCTATTATATTTTTTATTTTTTATGGGTGTGAATGTATTGCCTGCATGTGTGTAAGTGCAGCCATGTCATACAAAGCCTGTGGAGGTCAGAAGAGGGTGTTGGATCCCCTGGAACTGGAGTTATAGAGGGCTGCTAGCCACTATGTGGGTGCTGGGAATCGAACCCAGGTCCTCTGCAAGAGCAGTCAGTGCTCTTAACTGCTGAGCCATCTCTCTAGCCCCACAACTCCCTTTACATAAGGAACTTTGGCTCTTTATCGTCATTTTTTTAATTTTTCATGTCTTAATTAAAAAATTTTTATTATAATTTTATCTATATATGGGGACTTGTATACGACAACATGCTTGTGGAGGTTAGAGGATC
Organism: Nannospalax galili; assembly: GCF_000622305.1. NCBI lineage: Eukaryota > Metazoa > Chordata > Mammalia > Rodentia > Spalacidae > Nannospalax > Nannospalax galili. Next base: position 2,318,650 of record NW_008340203.1, read on the forward strand.
ACTTATGGAAGTTGGTTCTCTCCTACCATGTGGGTTCCCAGGATCGAACTCAGGCTGTCAAGTTGCTGGCAAGCAGCTTTACTTGCTGAGCCATCTCTCTGGCCCTCATGCTTTAATTTTGAAAGTTAAACTCCTGAGCATCCCAGTCTCAAGACTATAAACAGCTCTATGTAGCAGAGCTACCCTGCCTCCCTTCTTCCTTCCACACCCTGGGAAACAGCCTCATTTTCCCACCTCACACCTCCATCTCCTCACCTCCACAAGATACCTGAGTTATCTGAGTGACCTGTAGGCCAGGTCAAAAGTGAAGGTGCATCTGAAACTATTTTTATTCACCCTGGGATGTTCAATAAATGTCTGAATGTTTAACACACTTGTTAGTTTACAAATGCTATATGTATTATGAAAGGCAGGTCAAGGCCTCAGACAAAGGAAAGCCAAATTACCCTAATTATAAACTGAATCAGAAAACCTGGAGCCAAGTCAACATTCAATAACTAAGCAATGGGTAAATGACCGCTTGAGACCCTGGAGCAAACCATGTGAACTGTGAAGCTAAGCTTTCTCCTTAGCTTGATCTGAAACCCATTTTGTAGAATCATAAATATCTGAATTTTAGTGTTTGTGGATTTTTGTTATTGTTGTCATCATCATCTTTTTTTTTGGTCTTTTTGAGACAGAGTCTCCTTGTAGCTCCAGCTGTCCTGGAACTCACTATATAGTCCAGGCTGGCCTCGAACTCACAAATATCTGCCTGCCTCTGCCTCCTGACTGCTGAGACTAAAGGTGTGTTCCACCACACCCAGCTTATTCTTTTTATGTGTATGCATGTATTGCCTGCATGTGAGTAAGTGCATCCAAGTTGTACAATGCCTGAGGAGATAAGAAGAGGGCATCGGACCCCCTGGAACTACAGTTAACAGTTGGTTGTTAGCTACCATGTGAGTGCAGAAAACTGAACCTGGTCCTCTGTAAGAGCAGTCAGTGCTCTCAACCACTGAGCCTCTCTCCAGCCCCATTGTTTTTTGTTTTTTGAGACTAAGTCTTGCTATGTAGACCAAGCTGACCTCAATCTCACAGATATCCCTCTGCCTCTGCCTCCAGAGTGCTGAGATAAAGAGCATGTGCCACCACGCCCAGAGGGTTTTCAAAAGTTACTTAACTCATTTTGCTTGTCTCCTAAATAAGATCTATCACCAGGTGTAGTGGCGCACGCCTTTAATCCAGCACTTGGGAGGTAGAGGCAGGCAGATCTCTGTGAGTTCAAGGCCATCCTGGTCTACATAGTGAGTTCCAGGACAGCTGTGGCTACAGGGAGACCCTGTCTCAAAAAGACAAAAAAAAAAAAAAAAAAAATCTATCATCTATAGCAACAGCCAAGCTAAGCTTCAGTTCCCATTGCATCTAGGGGGTAACAGCAGCTAAGTTCCCACTGCATCTAGGGGATGATAACAGCAGCTAAAGTTTGTGGAAGGTTTACTCTGCTAAGTACCCATCTACCATTGTATTTAATCCAGATGGTCAGTTCTCTGCAGAAGGAGTCATAACCCGCTAAGGACAGGAGATTTACCCTCAGCTGTGCCAACACACAAGTTTCTCAGTGTCAGCCCCAGGGGAAAATCCACAGGTTCTAACCTGTGCGCCTATAAACTGGGATTTGGAGAAAGTTTCCCCACTTCTGGCAGACTACAAGTTGGAGTAAGGCACTGTTAATCACAAAAAGGTGAAATTTAACTCTCCTGTTTCCCAAGCCTTTCCTAAATTGCTTAAGGCTTATTTTCAAGGCATCAGTAAACTGAGCCCCACCAGGCTCACAGAGTTGGGAGGCAAGTTCACTCCCATTTCCAGGCACCTGGGCACAGGCCCTGGAGGCACAGTTCCTCCAAGCTAACCAAGGCGCCCCAACCCCACGCTTAAACTTCAAAGGGAGCAAGCAGCCTGACACTCCCTCATGGCACCTTATGGAGTCTCTTGCTAAAGAGTGAGAGCCAGGGAGGTCTGGTGGGGTGAATGAAGGCAAACAGCAGGGGCAGGGAGGGCCTTGGGGGTGATCCAGAGCCTTCTACAGAAGCCCAGACAATTCTAGGCAGAAAGGCTGGACGGCAGCCAGAGTTCTCTTTAAAAAAAGAGAAAGACAAGAAAAGAAAACAAAAACCTCGTCTGAGCATGACTTGGCAGGCACGCTTTTGCCAGCAATTTTCAGTGGCTCCTAGAGAAAGGCCTCACAGACCCGGGCAGCCAGAGCCAGGCAGCCCAAAAGAGGCCAGAAGCTGGCCCACAGCAACAGCTCAGCCAGCTAACGGCGAGGGGGAGGGGCCTGGAATGTTCTAGCGGGTGGAGAAGGCTGCCCTACTCTTCAATAATTGGTTCAGAGACAATTGGCTATCCATATGGAAAGAATAAAGTAGATCCCTATCTCTCAGCAGGCCTCCAAATAAATTCCAGATGAATTGAAGACCTACAGGGAACAGAGAGACTATCACCAAACAGCTGGAAGAAAGCATCTGATAGCTGGACCATTCACTGGGACAAAACACCCCAAATACAGAGGAAAGAAGAGGCTTGTCTACAAGAACGTTTAAATGGAAGCTGGAGTGCAGGGATAGTGGGTGCTGGGCTCTATGTTACTCTAGCACTAGGGAAAACATCCAATTTTGTTCTCCTTTTTTAAAAAAGGGTTTTATTGTTTTGGGTTTATTTGCTTACTTTGTGTGTGTGTGTGTGTGTATGTGTGTGTATGTGTGTGTATATCTGTGTGTATGTGCAGGTCAGAGGACAAGTGTGTGGGATAGTTTCTCTCCTACTTTAAGTTCTGATGATGGAACTCTGGTCACCAGGCTTAACCAGCAAGCCCTTTACCCACTGAGCCATAAATTGCTAGCTTGGTGGCATAGGTCTTTTAATCCCAGTCCTTGGGAGGCAGAGGCAGGTGACTGTCAGTTTGAGGCCAGTCTGGTCTTCATATAAAGTTCCGGAGCAGCCAGGGCTACATAGTGAGACCCAGCCTCAAAACAAACAAAACAAAACAAAGACAGAAAAGAAAAAGAAACAATCCAGAAAACAGCAATTCAGACAAGAAGAATCCCAAGTGGTCAGCAATGAAGGTAGAACTGGCACCGTAAGTAAGTCCTCTTGTTATTGCCCGCAGCCTGCCCTGTGCAGTGCACGCAAAAACTAGTTTTATTAAAAAAGAAAGAACTAAAGAGAAAAAGGAAAGAGAAAGAGAGAGAGAGAGAGAGAGAGGGAGAGAAAGAGAGAGGGAGAGAAAGGAAGAGGAAGGGAGGCAAGTTGATTGATTTCACTGCAATAACTGGACATTTTCCAATAAATTCCATCCAGCACCCACAGAATTAACCACGGATAAAGTTAACATCTGGTAACCCAAATGTATATGCAGATCTAAGAAAATGAAAGCTCCATAGCTAATAATAGTATAAATAGGTAGAGCCTTCTAGAAGAAATTGTGGGAAGTCTGGTAAAACTAAAGCACCACATCTCCCTAGACATTCTTCTTTGTGCTTACAAATGAACTTGTTTTAGTCATCCAATGAAATACTATAAGGCAGTTAAAAAGAATGAAACAGGACTGGGAGTGTAGCTTGGTGGCAGAGTATTCCTTAGCCTATGTGAGGCCCTGGATGCACCACCACCACCACCACCACCACCACCACTAAAACAAACAGGGGTCAGCAAGATGGCTCAGTGGGTAAAAGTGCTTGCCACTGCAAGCCTGAAGCCATGAATTTGATCCTCAGAACCTACCTGGTGAAAGGAGAAAATGGGTTCCCAAAAGTTGCCTCTGACCTCCAAAGGTGTGCCTTGGCATGTACAGGCCTGTCCACACTGAAACATACACATTATACACAAATACACACACAATAAGATAAAAATTATATATGTGTGTGTGTGTGTGTGTGTGTGTGTATGAAGGAAAAAGAAAAAAATCTATATGTATAAACAAGGGTGAATTTCAGTCTCAGTAATTCTAATGTAAGAAGAAAAAAGTAGGGTTTTTTTTCTGCTGGTATAGGCTGATGCCTTATATGAGATTTCAAGACCCCCAAAATACAAAATCATGTTCGTATGTTTAAAATTTCCTGTAATTTAAAATAAAATAGAAACCAGATATGGTGGTACAGGCCTTTAATCCCAGAACATAGAAGGCAGAGATAGGTGGATCTCTGTGTGTTTGAAGCCAGCCTGGTTTACATAGTGATACCTTGTCTCAAAATAATAATAAATAAATAAAAATTGCATGGGGTGGTGGTGCAAGCCTTTAATTCCAGCACTTGGGAGGCAAAGGCAGGCAGATCTCTGTGAGATTGAGGCCAGATTGGTCTACATGATGAGTTCCAGGCTAGCTGGTGCTACAAGGAGATCCTGTCTCAAAAAATCAAAGAAGAAATGAATGTGGGCTGGAGAGATTGCTCAGCAGTTAAGGGCATGTATTGCTCTTGCAGAGAATCTGAGTTTGGTTCCCAGCAACCACACCAGGTGGTTCATAACCAGCTGTTAACTTCAGCTCCAGGGATGAAACACCCTTTTCTGGCCTCCACATGTACACATACACATAGTTTAAAATAAAAATCTAAAAAAGGAAAGATCTTTGTGAATTCAAGGCCAGCCTGGTCTACATAGTGAGTTCCAGGCCAGCCGGGGCTACAGGAGACCCTGTCTCAAAAAGACAAGGGAGATAGCGGGGCATGGTGGTGCACACCTTTAATCCCAGCACTTGGGAGGCAGAGGCTAGCTTGGTGAGTTCTAAGACAGCTGGGGCTACAAGGAGACCCTGTCTCAAAAAAGGAAAAGAGAGAGAGAGAGAGAGAGAGAGAGAGAGAGAAATCGATTTTCAAAAGTAGTACCTATGTATGGTGGTATATTATTCTGCTTTAAAAGTCAGAAGAGTCCTGACATGGGTACAGACTGGAGGAATTCTAAAGACATTAAGATAACTGAAAGAAACTAATAGACACAAAAGGATGAACACTAGACTCCACTTAGGTACACAGAGAAGTCAAATTCATATGTCAGAAAGAGGGGTGACTGTCAGGGGCTGGGGAGAGGAGGGAATGCAAAGTTGGGGAGTATAGAGTTTCAGTTCAGGAAGATAAAAACGTTCTGGAAAAGCAGCTGTGGTGGCACAGGCCTGTACGCCAGCACTTGGGAAATGAAGGCAGGAGGATCAAGACTTCAATGTCATCCTGGGCTACAGAGGAGGTTGAGGCCAGCCTGGGTTACCTGAGATCCTGTCTCAATCAATCAATCAATCAATCAATCAATCAATCAATCAATCAATAAAATCAAAACAAAAAGTGATGAAAGCATGATGATCATTAGAGAACAGGGTGAATGCACCTCATACCATAGAACAGTATACTTACAAATGGTTAAAATGGTAAATTTGATTTTACTTTAAAATTATGTTTATTTATTTGGGGGAGGTGAGTGGATGAGTGCAGGTGCCAAGGCCCACGGGTTGGAGGTCAGAGGACAACCTGCTGGGAGTTGATTTTTCTCCTTCCACCATTAGGATTCTGGGTATGGAACTTGGCAACAAGTGCCTTTACCTGATGAGCCATCTCCCCAGCCCCAAATGGTAAATTTTATAGTGTATATACTATAACAAAATAAAAATAAAACAGAAATCCAAAAATGAAATTTGGCTTGGACTGGGGGGTGTAGCTAAGTAGTAAAGCTCGCGCTTGCGCAGCATTCTCTAGGACCTGGGTTTGATTTCTTAACACTGAAGAAAATAAAATTGGCTTAAATCTAGCCCCTCGACCTGACAGAGAGGGCATAGTTGCTCACCTACTTGCACGGGTGACTATATACTTGGAGCATCGACCTGGCCATTTCTCCCTCCCCCGCCCCCGACCTACCTGGGAACCCACCAGCACTCCTCCAATGTCTCTCTGCGCAGGCGCACAACAGTGGCAGGAGGGGGCGTGGCCTCGCTCTGCGCCTGTGCTGAATTCCAGCTGCGATTGCTATGAGAGAAAACGATGCCCAGGATGGGCTTCGCTGCCCGGCCGCAGCCGGGAGGCCCACACTGCACAGGCGCAGACCGAGCGCTCGCGTCAAAACACCGAGAAGCCGCGCGCTCCCCGCGTCCTGCGCACCCGGGTGCCAGGCGCTCGTCTCAGCGGAGACTCCCGCTAGGACTAGGCGGGCGAACTCACGTCTGAACCGCAATGCCCCGGGAGATCATCACCCTGCAGCTGGGCCAGTGCGGCAACCAGAGTGAGCAAGCAACTGCCGGGCCCCTCCAGCCTCTGGTTCTACCCCACAGGCCGCACTCAAATGCCTGGCACCCACCAGTCCCATTTTCCTGCCCGTCAGTCACCTTCCCTGCCCTCTTGCGCGTGACGAACCAAGCAAGAGCTGACTCTGCAGCCCTGGGCTGTGAGAACTCCCAGGTGTCTTGGGTCCACCCTCTTGAATGCCTCTGAGTCTAACCCTGGGCTCCTTAGGCCTTAGGGCTCTAGTAGACCTGGGCATCTCCCCCCTCCCCCAGTTGGGTTCGAGTTCTGGAAACAGCTGTGCGCCGAGCATGGCATCAGCCCCGAGGGCATCGTGGAGGAGTTCGCCACCGAGGGCACTGACCGCAAGGACGTCTTTTTCTACCAGGTGCCCCCAGTGACTTGAGCAGGGCCCAGGGGGCCTGAAGGGAAGGGCCTGATACTGGGAAACCTACTGGGCAGATGGGACCAGAGTGACTGTCTTAGGGAGGGAGGGCCTGCAGGAGCCAGAATTGGGAGGATTTAGGGCTTGACCCATCCTAGCTCACTGAGCCTATTCCTGACTTCCCTGTGATAGGCAGATGATGAGCATTACATCCCCCGGGCTGTGCTGCTGGACCTGGAACCCCGGGTGATCCACTCCATCCTCAACTCTCCATATGCCAAACTCTACAATCCAGAGAACATCTACCTGTCTGAGCATGGAGGAGGAGCTGGCAACAACTGGGGCAGGGGATTCTCACAGGTGCCCATCTCAGAGTTCTTGATAGTCCCAGCCTGGGGCAAAGCAAGGCTGAAACAAATCTGGGAATTTGACTAGACTAGATTGGCAATAAATAAGAGACAAATGGATACCATGGCAGAGGGACAGCTAGGAAGAGGTTTATGCAGATTTCGGGGAAATCATTCACAAAGTAGCAGCACTTCTGGGTTGAGAAGGATTCTGGAGCTCTGCTTCAGGGTGACGACAGTGGTCAAGGGCAAAGTTCTTGGATCTGAGACGGGAACCTTTGGCCTGACGTTCCCTTCTCATGCCTCTACAGGGTGAGAAAATCCATGAGGACATCTTTGACATCATAGACCGAGAGGCAGATGGAAGTGACAGTCTGGAGGTGAGGTTTTTCTGCATTGAAGCAAACAGGGGGAAAGATCAGGTGGTGACCAGAACAACATCCATTTGGGGGCATCAGATATAGAGTCCTGGGGAAATAAAGTCCTGCCTTGTTCTCAGGGAAATCAGAATCTCAGCACCACCAGCTTCTTAAGACTTGAGTTGCTCAGCTTCTGTTTGGTCCTGGATGAGTGGGGAATGAGACAAGCCTCAAGTTTCTCTCCCAATCCCTGAACATCCCTCCATCTCTCCCCATTCAGGGATTCGTGTTGTGTCACTCCATTGCTGGAGGGACAGGTTCTGGTCTGGGCTCCTACCTCTTGGAAAGACTGAATGATAGGTAGGTAAGCCTGTGTTTGAAGAGAGGGCTTTAGGTCCAGTTTCCTGGTGTGCTGATTAGTTTTAACTGTCAACTTGACGCAATCTAGAATCTTGAGATTGGGTCTCCTTGTAAGCTCACTATGTAGACCTTGAACTCACAGAGATCCACCTGCTTCTGTCTCCCAAGTGCTGGGATTAAAAGTGTATGCCACTATGCCCCGCCTACAATCTAGAATCTTTTTTTTTTTTTTTTTGGTCTTTTTGAGACAGGGTCTCCCTGTAGTCCCAGCTGACCTGAACTCACTATGTAGACGAGGCTGGTCTTGAACTCACAGTTATCCGCCTGCCTCTGCCTCCTGAGTGCTGGGACTAAAGGCGTGCGCCACACCCGGCTACAATCTAGAATCTTTAACTCTACATTGTTTGGGGTGGGCACTTATGTCACTGTGCAGGTGTGGAGGACAGAGGACAACTTGCAGAAGTTGGCTCTCTCTTTCCCCAATGTGGGTCCCAGGGATTGAACTCAGGTCATTAGGATTGGTGGCAGGCACCTTTACCCACTGAGCCATCTCACCAGCCCATGGGAAGAGAGTTTTAATGAGTAATTACCTAGATCAAGGTGACCTGAGGGCATGTCCTTGGGGGATTGTCTTAATTATTATTTGATGTAAGAAGACCCAGCCCATTGTGGGCAGCACCATTCCCTAGGCATGGGGGTCCTGAACAGTGTGCAAGAGGAGAAAGCTAGCTCAGAGCGAGCAAGCAAGGATCCATGCATTTCTTCTCTCTTGATCTTGACTAAGTATGATGCTTTAGGTACCTGCCTTGACTTCCTCACAATAATGGATGGTAACCTGGAATTAATTGCAAGCCAAATAAACCCTTTCTTCCCTAAGTTGCTTTTTGTCAGGGTATTTGTCATAGCAAGAGAAAGGAAACTAGAATACCTGGGTAATATCTTTCTGTGTTGCCCCTCCCCCAACCCCCCTTGAGCTGGAAGGTTGTTTCTACTTTCCTTGAGTCACAGGGACAGAACCAGGGTTCTCCTTGGAAGCAATAACCGTACAGGGAGACAGAGGCTACCTAACAAAGGAAGGGGACCTGTAGAGTTTGGTGCTTGTGGTTTATCCTTTTGGATGCTAAAGATTCAGCTCTGACACATGGAAAGGAATGGTCCCCATTATCCCTAGAGAGGAGATTGGTGTGTGTGTGTGGGGGGTGTCCTCCAATTCCCTGTGCCACTGTCTCCTTTTCCCTCTTCCTTGGTGGAAAGGAATGGTCCCCATTATCCCTAGAGAGGAGATTGGTGTGTGTGTGAGGGGGGTGTCCTCCAATTCCCTGTGCCACTGTCTCCTTTTCCCTCTTCCTTGCCCTTAGGTACCCTAAGAAATTGGTACAGACATACTCAGTGTTTCCCAACCAGGACGAGATGAGTGATGTGGTGGTCCAGCCCTACAACTCACTCCTCACACTAAAGAGGCTGACCCAGAACGCTGACTGTGTGGTGAGCAGAGTTTAGGCTGCCTCCTGGGGCTGACCCTTGCCCTTCCCTAGCCCTGGCTCACATAGAGCACCCAATAAAACCCATGTTGGCCAAATTATGAACTGAGATCCCAGCTTCCAAATTGCATCCAGGCCTTTTAGACAGTAGGACCTTCAACAAAGAGAGTACACCCCTACCCCACTATGTACCCCATTTTGCCTACTCAGTGTCTTCTATGGTCAAGTTTTGTAGCAAAATTTTCTTCCGCTATCCAGGCAAGGTTAGATTGTTTTGTGTATATTGTTAAACTTGTTTTAATTTTTTTAATTATTTAGAACCAGGGTCTTAGCTGGATGTGGTGGATTATGCCTATAATCCCAGTTCTCAGAAGACTGAAACAGGAGGATCACTGTTAGTTCAAGGTCAGCTTAGATTACACAGTTAACTTTTAGTCTGGGCTAGAGTAAGACCTTGTCTCAAAAATCCAAAACAATTGAAACAGAAGAAAAAGAAACAGTCTAACTAAATTGCTGGAACTTGTCTCAAATTTGTGATTCTCCTGCCTCAGCTTCCTGAGTAGCTGAGATTACAATGAATGCCACCATGCCTGGTGTACGTAATCGGCTGATTGATGATAGAGACTGAATCCACTCTTTTGTATTGAGTACATGTTCTACCACTGAGCTATACTTCCAGCCTGGTTTTAAGATTAAAAAAAAATTTATTCTATGTGTATTTTGCCTGTATATATGTAGATGCACGGCGTGTATGCATCCCCAGAGGTCAGAAGAGGGCATCAGATCTCCTGGAACTGGAGTTATGGATGATTGTTAGAGCCTTGTGGATGCTAGGAACTGAACCCAGGTCCTCTTCAGCAAGACCCAGTGCTCTTAACCATGGGGCCATC
>NW_008340203.1:2328992-2340793 GCF_000622305.1 Nannospalax galili
AGCCTTGTAGGTGCTAGGAACTGAACCCAGGTCCTCTTCAGCAAGAGCCAGTGCTCTTAACCATGGGGCCATCTCTCCAGCCCCTTATGTTTTATTTTTATTATTTGTGTGTGTGTGTCTGAGAGAGAGAGAGAGAGAGAGAGAGAGAGAGAGTGTGATGTGTGAGGTTGCTCACAGAGGCCAGAAGGTGTTGGATCCCTTGAAACTGGAGTTATGGACAGTTGTTAGTTGCCATATGGGTGCTGAACCTGGGTCCTCCTCAAGAGCAGCCAATGCTCTTAACAACTGAGCCCGCTCTCCAGCCCCAGTAGCCTGCTGTTTAAAGTAGCTTGTCTTTTTTCACTAGACTGTAGGCCTGATGGTGGAAAAGACCATGTCTGTTTTTCTCTGTGGTCTCTCCAGAACCAAAGCTCATGGGGGCATTCACATATTTGTTTACTGTCCTGTGGGGTCCAAAAGTATCTCATGATGTCCTAAAGAGAGTACTTTCTGCTGAAGTTAGCAAACCTACTTCCTGGTTTTTGGAGTTTAGCAGAAGCTAAGCTATTATCTTATTTCAATGTCCCCTTTTCCTCAGATGGTATTACAACCCCCCTTTGCCTCCTGACCCCGCCCCAGGTGGTGCTGGATAACACAGCACTGAACCGGATAGCCACAGATCGACTGCACATTCAGAACCCATCCTTCTCCCAGATCAACCAGCTGGTGAGCCTCTTCCTGGAATGGAAGGCTAGAAGGCTACAGTGGGGTGGGGTCCCTCCCAGGCCAAGGCCTATAACACAGACTCCCATCTCCAGGTATCCACCATCATGTCAGCCAGCACCACCACCCTGCGCTACCCCGGCTACATGAACAACGACCTCATTGGCCTCATCGCCTCGCTCATTCCCACCCCACGACTCCACTTCCTCATGACTGGCTATACTCCCCTTACCACGGACCAGTCAGTAAGGGCTCCCACAGTGTCCCAGGACAGGTGGCCCTGACCTTGCCTTTTTCTCTCTGCTGTCCCAGGAGCTGCCCTTTGCAGCCTTCCCATCAGGCCCTGTACTCAAGGACTCACATTGTGTTGCTTGCTGCATTGTCTCCATCTTTACTGCCTTTGGCTCCTATGGGAGCTGTGCTGGCTGGAGTCAGCTTCTGCTGATGCACAAGGGCATGGGTTTGCTGAGCTGAGAGCCAAGATACTAATGCCATGACACAGACTTGGCATAGACCTGATCTGAAGACATTCCCCAAAGACCACATCATCCCAAGCCAATGGGGACATGCATCTCTGGATTGTCCCGAGTGCTGACCTGGTCCATGTGAACCCTCTTCCCCTCAGGTGACCAGTGTGAGGAAGACCACTGTCCTAGACGTCATGAGGAGGCTGCTGCAGCCCAAGAACGTGATGGTGTCCACAGGCCGAGACCGCCAGACCAACCACTGCTACATTGCCATCCTCAACATCATCCAGGGAGAGGTGGACCCCACTCAGGTAGGTGACGCCCCTACATCCTACCCTTGGGACCACAAGGTAGAGGAGAAGCAACCACCACCTGTCTGTGCCCACCCCAGGTACACAAGAGCCTGCAGAGGATCCGGGAACGGAAGCTGGCCAACTTCATCCCCTGGGGCCCAGCCAGCATCCAGGTGGCCCTATCGAGGAAGTCCCCCTACCTACCCTCAGCCCACCGGGTCAGTGGGCTCATGATGGCCAACCACACCAGTATCTCCTCGGTGAGTGCGGTCTCCTGGTCATCTTTGGGAAAAAAAATTATCTGTGTTGCCAGGCCTCCTGCGTGCTAGACAAGCACGGTACCGCTGAGCCACACCCCGGCTTCTGGTCTTCTCTGACCACTCTGTTCCACTGTCTGCCATCCTCAGCTTCCCCTAGTGCATTCCTAATTCCATGTCCTACACGAGATCCCATTCTGAAGCATTCCTTCTCTCCAGCTGTTTGAAAGTTCCTGCCAGCAGTATGATAAGTTGTGGAAGCGGGGGGCCTTCCTGGAGCAGTTCCGAAAGGAGGATATCTTCAAGGACAATTTTGAGGAGATGGACAGGTCCAGGGAGGTGGTTCAGGAGCTCATTGATGAGTACCATGCAGCAACACGGCCAGACTATATATCCTGGGGCACCCAAGAGCAGTGATTACTCTCTGCTGCCACCTGGATGGAACGCATGGCCCCCCACTGTGCCTGGACCCTCGACTCAATCCTCACCTTGTCACACTTCTAGGTTTATTTCCAGTGCAGGAGCTGGTTCTATCTTCTTCCTTCCATCCCTGGCTCTTGATATGCTTGTTTCATTCTAATTAAACAATAAAGCTTGATGGTGAATAAAGTCAGAGCTTGATCTGTGAATATGGGGGCTGGTGAGGGGAATCTTCCATTTCTGGACATGTGAAAGTAGGCTGACCTTCCCTGGCTCCAGCTTCTTCTGTTTTTTGAGAAAGGATCTCACTATGTAGCCCTGGCTGGCCTAGAACTTGCTATGTAGACCAGACCTGCCTCTGCCTGAGTGCCGAGATTAAAGGCATACACCCCCATGCCTGGCTCTGCTCCAACTTCTTACTAATTAGTCAAGACCTTAGTGTGTCTTTTCTTTGCACTGGCACTCCTTGCCTTGAGCCAGCCCATTTTATTGGGCAGTAGGGGTCAGTCCCTCTCTCAGAATTACTGAAAGTTCCTGATAGTTGATTTGTCCTCAGTGCTTAAGCTCCTGCTCCTACATGTGCCAAGATGCCCCAGTATCCTCCACTCAAGACAGATGTAGAGTCTAGGGGAGAAAGGTCCACTGTGTTTAGACAGGACTTCAGAGTCTCAAGAACTTAATATTACCTAACCCAACCTGACAGGGAACTCAGGAGTAGGCCTGAGCCCATCCTGAATTGTTTTTTGTACCCGAGATGTTCTTACATCTGCAAGCTGCCCCACATACCTCTCCATTTCTGTCTCAAAGCATGGACCCAAAGAGGGCCCAGAAGCTGAGCACCAAGGGCCCATCCTGATGATTCACTGCCCTCCAGCCTCAGGGATGACAGGAGGTACCCTACACCATTCAGTTGAATACCAAGGGTGAGTAATTGCCAGCACTTCCAGTACTGCCCTCTTGCCTGCTCCACCCACCATCCACACTGGCCAGGAGAAGGTTAAATCCAGAAGGTCAAGGAGGGTGGAGCCCTGTGGTATCCAGACTACCTTCAGTGCCTGGTAAAAGCCCAGTGTGTAGGCGTCCCCAGGGGCAGAGCTCTGAGCCATGGGCTCCAACTAGTCCCACTGACAACACTCCCACAGGAAAGCTTTGTGTAAATATGGATTTTTTTTCTTTTTCCTTCTACAAATAAATTAAGAAACAAACTAGAAAACTGTCCACACCCAGTGCAGCTTGTGAGTGTGAGTGTACCCTGTCCCTGCAGGGCCAAAAAGGGTTCATGGTTTCCTCAAATCTCAGAGCAGTCCTGGCCCAGGCTGGAGGCAGGAGAGAAGTCATGACCTCTTGGCAGGCTCAGTCCTGCAGCTGCCCCAAGCAGCCAGACTGTCCCTGGGGCTGGTCCAGACCTTGGTGCTGGCTGGGAGGGGAAGTGTCTGGCAGGTCTTGGCATGGAGGAGCAGGGCTGCTGCAGGACCTCTCTGGGGAGGGGTTGGCCAAGTAGGCATTCACCAGCTGCATGATCTCTTCCACCTAGGAGAGGGCAGAGGTTAATGTGCAACAGCGGCCGCTGGGCTCTTTTCTTTCCCTCCTCTAGCCAGGCTCTAGGGCTCCAGCTTTCTGCACCAGGATTCTGCATGCTCTGTCCTGGCAACCTTCCGTTCCTTTTCACCACTCTGTTCTCCCACAGTGTTTCAGTCTCACTCCTTTCTGCCCTCCTAACATGCTAAATGCTAAGCTTGCTTCTTTCTGCCTTTGCACTTGCAATGCCCTCTACCTCCATCTCTTCCCCCACAGCTTCCTATGATTGGAATCCTTCCCTGACTACCCAATGCTAAGGGCCCCTCTAGTCAATTGCTGTCTGGTTACGCCCTTTGTAGAGTTTATCTCTACTTTTGCTTTGATTCCTTGTTTGTCTTAGGACTCCCTCACTTAAATGTAAGCTTGCCCTTGACCATGGCTGGACCTCTCAGCTCTGCCGGCTGTCAATGTAACTTCCCTTTTCCTTACACACTCCCACTTCTCACCTGGGGACTCTGCAACAGGAGCTGGCTATCGCCCACTCTTAATGCTAGGATGTGGGGGCCGATTAACTGGCAGGCGGCCACATGGCCATAGTTGACACTATGGATGGGCTCTGTCTCACCAGGCCTGGAGAGGGACATGGCCTTGGCTCCCAGGCCCAGGCATAGCTTCTGTGGAGCACCTCCACCAGGCTCCTGCAGACAGATGAGCAGAGTCAGGGTCAAAGGAGGGGAAGCTGCATCATTATTTTTAATAGGGGAGATGGCTAAGATCAGGAAGCTTCCTGACCCTCCCCTGTGATTCACGGAGCACACCCTTGAGGTGGGCCCAGACTCTGGGGGGTGCAGGCCTAAAGGCTGATAAGTCTTGAGGTTTGACATGGGCAGCTAGCTGTTCTAGATGTGGGGGGCCTGCGGCTCTGGGACAAAGGTGTTGGGGCTTAGGCCATCAGAGTCCCCTTCTCCCTTCTCCCCCTCACCGTGCTCAGCTCCAGAACGTCATACCGAGCAGCTCCGAACCCGGGACACTGCGCTGCCAGAGCCAAGTAGGCAGCCATGGCCTCAGCTCTGCCCATGCCCCGCAGCCGCTTCCAGCCGCCCAGCACCGCCGCCGTCGTGTTGGCGCCGCCTCCTCCTTCATAGGTCGCGCTTCCAGCAGAGCGGCCGGCCCGACCGCGTCGAGCTCGCTCCGCCCGCCTCTTGGCCAGGCCAGGGTTCCAGAGCGCCCCGGCCAGCAGGGCGGCGGAGGGCGGCGGCCTAGGGGTAGGACGAGGTGGGTCTTCGTGGGGCGGGGTAGGGGGCGGCAGCAGGCGGTCGAGGCGCGGCAGAGGCACCCGCGGGGAGAAGTCCCGGTGCAGACTCTGCAGACGCAGCGCCGCCAGGGCGCGCAGCGTGTCGTCGGGCGGGGACGGCCGGCCCCGCAGCAACAGAGCGTGAGCCTGCAACAGAGGTACCCGCAGTCAACGTGTGTGCCTCGGGGTACAGAGTCTGAGGAAGTCCAGGTTCGGGGAAAGTCTCCCACGGGGTTGTCATAATGATTAAAAGAAGACCATCCAGAATAAGAGGAGTTCAGGTTTAGGGGATCTGTTTGGAGAGCCTCACCTGTTCAAAGAGGAAAGGCAATTCGTGACCATCTGGGGATAGCCCTTCTGGGTGCAGAGGTCCGTGAAGACGTAGACACAGTCTCCACCCGGAGTCTGGCGAGTCCTCCAGTCCGGATTCCTCCGAGGTCAAACTGTAGGAGAGAAAAGGATGAGATGAGGAGACTGGGAAGCGGGACCCTAGCGAGCGGGGGAGAGGGGCGGGACCAAGACCACGTGCTTGGGGGCGGGACCTGGCGGAGGTGGAGCCTTGACTGCACACAGCTTGCGGGTAGGGACTTGTCTTGTAAATCCGCAAGCAAGTGGCTAGCCTGGAAACACGTGGCCTTAGTGGTTGGCAGGAGGTAAGTATGTGGGCTAATACAGACAGAGCTAGGGCTGGACATTTACTTCTCAAACCTGGTGAGCACGTCGGCCACGAGGGTGCCCCCAGCCAGGGCTCGCTCCTGAGCCCCTCGCTGTTCATACAACGCAAATGCGTTCCGGCTCCGGGCCAAACCCAGCCGCCCCACCAGCTCTCGAGCCACCTGGAGGGGAGAAAGAGGAAAGTCAGACCGCTCAGGAGACTTGCCAGGATTCTGGAAAGTGCTGATCCTACTGGAGGAGTCTCAGTACTGTCACCACTATTTCTTTCCTTGCCGATGCGAGGAATCTGGACAAACCTAATGCCAGGAACCCGGGGAGGCAGGCATCAGAAGCTGGAAGGGTGCCTAGCATGCTTGAGGCCCTGGGTTCATTCACCAGCATCGTGCATAAAGAAAGCAAAGCAAAGCTGGAAGGGCGGGTGGCGGTAGCAGGAGGAGGGCTTTCTCTGGCCTCACCTCTCCCGCTGTGGTGTGAGAGTCGATGGCCACAGGACAGGCGCCAGCCCCAGGGCAATGCACTGTGCACAATAGCTCCTGCCGTCGGCTCAGCGCAGAAATCTCCGCCAGCGAAGGCACCAGCTCTCGGCCCCGCGTCCGGCCCAGAGCTTTTCGGATAAAGCGAGCATATTCTGCCAGTTCTGAGTCCGGGAGTGCCTGCTCCGTTCTGGATTAGAAGGAATCCAAGGATCAGTGTTCCAAGGGCCTTTTTCCATCTTTTATTGTAATTTATTTCATACGGTCAGGGCTGGAAATATATAGCTCAGTGGTAGAGCGCTAGCTTAGAATGCCTGAGGGCCTAGGCATGATTCCCCAGCATAGAAAAAAAATTCATTGCATTTGGTCAGTTTCCTCTTCTCCAACTCTAGTTACTTGAGGGCAGCCTAATGTATCCTCCGTGCTTTGTATGGAGCTGAATTATTTTCTAAGCCTCCAGCCAGCTCCCTTACAATTGCCCCACCCACTTCACACATCTTCCAGAGGCCATGTGGAGCCAAATTACTATGCTTTCTTAAATCCTGCCTTTATTATAATTCTTCTACTCAAAGGAGTTGCCTTATTATAATTCATCTGGTCACAGGTGGGATGTGATCTTGTAATTCCCACAAAGGCACCCAGTATGTTATCACCAGGCCTGATCTTGGGCATGTCTCTTCCCTTCTCTGGATCTAATTTCTCCATTTGCCAAACTCTTTGCAAAGGTCTGCCCTTCTCACCCAGCCCCATATCTCCTAGGTGGAGGCCTCCCCCTCTCACCTCTCCAAATGCCCCAGCAGGTGCCCTCGAACAACTCCCCCAGGCCGGAAGGTGCAGCTCATGCAAGTGAGAAGCTGCCAATACCGCAGAGTCGCAGGGTCTTGAGTAGCAGGGAGCCCAGGGGGCCCAGCAGGACCTGAGGTCTGCTTAGCCAGCTGCAGGAAGAGTTCGTCCTGGAGTGCAGGCAGGTCCCGGCAGGTTTGGAGCACACCCTGCATCAGGGGCCCAGGGCGCCGCGCCCCCTCCAGTGCCTGCAACGCCAGGAACAGCCGCACCGCCTCCTCACGCAGGGGTGCGTAGCCTGGACCTGCGGGAGGGTGGGGGCGGAGGGATGGTTTGGAGAGGGGACACAGAGCTTCGCCCTGGGGGGAAGGCACGATCCAGAGGAAGGTCAGGAGTATAAGGGGACAGGAAATGGCAAGGAGAGGAGGGTACCAATGACAGGAAGAGTGAAGGGAAAGCAGTGGTCCCACAGAGCCAAACTCAACCCTTGCCTCCCAGGAATCCCTCTCTGTATCCTACTAGACTTTCTTAGTAAGGTGGAGGGAAAGTAAGGGACATGGATTTAAACCCCTGATTCTATAACTGAAAGCCACTGTGGGCCAATAAAAGGTTGCTCTGGGCACCAAAAACCAGGGTTCTCCTGGCATCCCTTAAGCCTCTAGCTTTAGGACTTGGGCCAGTCAATGTTCCCTTTGGGGGAGAAGAATACCTGAATTGAAGCCTAGCACAATTTCCCCAAGTGGTGGTTTTCCCACCACTTGTAATATGACCTATCCTTAAGGGTGTAATGAAAAAGCTAGGAGAGTGTAAATGGGTCTGAAAGAACATCAGTAGTCATAATATGAGCCTTAGAGGTGGCTAGAGGGAGTGAGGCTTTTATTCTGTTCTGATTTCCCTCTCTTCCACCCTAGTCAGCTTCCAGTTTCACCTACATATTTGAGAAGTCAGATGGGTAGAACCCCTAGGTCCCTGCCAGCTACTGCACTGGGATTCTTACCACAGATCCACCCCATCCCATCCAGGACACTTGGGCTTAGGGTCCACTCATTCACCTGGAGCGCTGACTCCATAGGGCAGAGGCAGGAGGGGGGCATACAAGGCTCCACTGGTGTGTCTCAGAATCGGGTTCCGCCGGTAGATGAGGGCCACTGCCTCTGGATCCCCACAACTCTCCTAGAGGTCAGGAAGAAAGTCACCTTGATGGGCGAAGGGGGCTCTCTACAAGCCCAGAACCCTTTTAGGCCCACCGCCCTCCGGGTTCTCACTAAAGACTTTTCTCACCTGTATGTCCCTGAGCAGTAGTTGGGTGGGGGTCTCTAGTGGAGCCTTGGAGGCAATCACTTCACGCAATGCAACCCCCCATCGCTCTGCCTCTGCCTGGCGCGGGGAGCAGAGACGGATGCTGTGTTTCCGGCCAGACACAGTCACTGACCACAGACCTGATGGGAGAGGCCGTAGAGGGCAATCAGGGATTGTTGGGGCCCCTGCCGGGAAGGCAGGAGGATTCCCGAGAAGTCTCACCGGTCTCCTTGGGCCTGCGCTCTGGGCCAGTCACGGAGCACAGGCTAGTGAGTACGAGGCTCCCAAGGCGTCTCGCCCCCTTTCCACTGCTGCTGAACTGGTCCAGGGAATCTCGCGTGAGCACAAACCAGGCCCGGCGCGGAGGCAGCCAGGGCCGCGCCCCTCCCCCGCGGGGTTCCCGATACAGCCAACCTGAGAGGAGAGGGAGGAAAGAAGAGATTAGCAAGAAAGAACATTATCCCCAGGAGGGCTGCGTTTGAGGGCCTCCAGATTGCACCCAGGGGTCCCCACCTTTCACAACGACGTCGGGGTCATCCTCCGGTAGCCCCTTTTCGGGGATGAGGCTCCAGGTCTCTTCCCAGCTGTGCAGCCTGGGCCAGAGATGAAAAGTTGGGCGAGGCTTCTGGGCCTCCACTCTGCCTCCAGGGGGCTCCTCAGTAGGGGCTCCCCAGACCGCGAGGGGTGCATGCACCCAAGCTGAGCAACCATCCTCCAGGCTGTGGGAACCGCGGGGCCGTTCTGACCTTGCACCAGAAATAGCCAGGAACCCCCCCCTTCCTCCCCGCGCCCCCAGCTGGACCGCCCCCCCGGGACCCCGGCCAAACCACAGCGTCCGGCGGCGCAGAGCCTCTCCCTTATTGCACAACCGACGGGGATAGGGGTCCTGGGAACTGGCTGGGGGTCTCAGAACTTAGGGATGCAGAGTCGAAGCTCACCTGTCTGAGACCTGCCCGCTCCTTGCCGGCTGAGTGAGCGTTACGTCCAGGTCCAGGGGACCCTGGGGAGATAGGCAGGGAAACCCTCAGCGCAGAGTCCTCCTCCCGCAATCCCCGTGGTTTCGCAAGCTCCTAGGACAGCTCGAATCAGTGGGTTGAGGAAAGAGTCCAGGAGTCGGGGGTCACGACTGGGCTGGAAGAGCCAGAGCCGCTCTGGGATCGTCTCTCCTACCGAACTCTATGGAACACTATAGAATGGCCAGGAGCTAAGACGCCAAAGCTCCAGGCTTGTCTCCGCTGCCCTTTGAAAACGCAACTATGGGAGGGGTGGGGGAAAAGAGCACTGAGCAAGGAGTTAGGAGACCTGGGTTCCAATACCGGCTGGACCACTAAGTCACTCTGGAACCTGGAGCAAGTCCCCTCCCATCTCTGGGCCTCCTTTTCATTTTTCCTTCACCCTCTCTGCCTTGCTCAGAACCTCTAGAAAAGAGGTGGATGTTCTAGGGAAAGTGTAGGACCCAGGATGGGGCAAAAGTGGGAAAAGAGATGAATGAAGGGAAGAGGGCTTTTAGCATAGGGCTTTCTCCAAGCCCTTTTGCAGTCAACCTTGACTCTATCCCTCTGCTGGGGCTTCAGGAAGCCAGACCAGGCTGAAGAGCACACACTCTCCAGGGAAGAGGCAGCTTGAGATTTTGCCCTTCTCTCATACACAGCCTACCTCAACCCCTGCCCCAGAACTTAAATTGTAACCTGGGGTCTAAGGAAGGCTTTAAATCCAACCCAGAGCCAGACTAGACAGGAACTGTGCCATGGTCTCATTGCACCCAGACTGCTAGAGCCAGGAGGGGGAAGGGAGAAGGGGGACCAGGGACACCTGTCCCCAAGTTCCTAGGAGGAGGTGGAGCTGGAGCTTGAGGAAGGCTGTAAACTGTTTGACAGAGCAGATCCTGCCCATGCTGGAGGCTTGGGGACTCCTGGGTCCTGCACCTTCCCTGGGAGCCCTTCCCTGGGAACCTCTTACCTAGAGGCTCTAAGCAGGGCTATCTCCCACACCATCAGAGGCCAGGTACTGATCTCCCCTTAGACCAGCTCCCCTAATCACAGTCCCCTGTGTCCCTCCTCCTCCCCTCTATATTTATCTGCCCTCTGCCTCACCACGTGCTGGTGCCGGCGCTGGCGACGGTGCAGCCTGCCCCACCCGGGCATAGAGCCACCGGGCCTGCTGGGGACCCCCGAGCAGGGGGATTGGGAACCTGACCCAGGCCACAGCACACTGTAGTCTGATTGCCCGTGGTGGATAAGGACATGAGAGGTCTCCTCTAGGGATGGAGGCCTCTTCATCAATCATGCCTCCGTTTCCCCACGGGGAGATTCGATTTTTTAAAAAAACACTAGCAGCCAAGTGACCCTCACCATCCCATCAGGGGTTTCCCCAGGAGCCTCACCGGAGGAGGAGAATTCTGTCCTAAGTGGCTGGATAATGAGGAGAAGTCCTCAAAGGGCCACGGTCCCCAGCTCTTTCTCTGTGGGGTCTCCGATGCAGACCCCAATTCTAGGATGCCTTTTCCCCCTGGCCCAGGTTCCCGCGGTGGTAGCTCCCGCATCTGGCCCCAGCGCTCACGAACTGTGAGCAGAGCGGACCCAGGCGTTCGAGCTGCCCAGCCGGCCTCGCCACATTCCTTGGCGCTGGCGGAGGCGGAAGGAGACGGGA
Organism: Nannospalax galili; assembly: GCF_000622305.1. Taxonomy (NCBI): domain Eukaryota; kingdom Metazoa; phylum Chordata; class Mammalia; order Rodentia; family Spalacidae; genus Nannospalax; species Nannospalax galili. Next base: position 2,339,823 of record NW_008340203.1, read on the forward strand.
TGGGACGCGGGCCCGGCAGGGAAGGGAGAGGCAGGGCCAGGTCGGGCCACGCGTGACGCCTCCCCTGCCTCAGGGCCCCCAGCAGGTGGACAGCGCCCAGTGCGCGGCGCGAGGCCCACAGGCACATCCCAACTAGGGCTGCTCTTGGAGCAGCTGGGGGCTCTGGCCTCCAGGCAAGAATTTCCCCCACGGTCCCAGTTCGCCCAAGAGGACAGCATTTGGCCGGAGCCTGGAGCAAGATCAGGGGCGACGGCCGGTTGTAGTGCGGACTGGACATGGTTCTAAATCCCTCCAGACTTACCCTCCCTCCGCCCGCTGGACTCGGGGTCCGTAGCTCAAAGGTCTCGTCGTCCTCGTCCTCGTCCCCGTCCCCGCTAAGCTCGCCGTCCCCGTAGTCCCGGTGCAGAAGAGTGAAGCCTCGACGGCAGCAGAGGAGCCACCACAATCCCCCGGGGAGAGGCATCCGGGCGAGCAGCCGGGGGATGGGGGCTCGGGCAGCCTTGCCGGAGCAGCAGGGGATCGAAGAAACTGGCGGGGCTCCGACCCCAACAGGGCAGCGATGAGGCGGGAGGCGAGGGGAGAAGGGGACAGGGAGGAGGCAGTATCCAACGTTAGGGTGTAAGAGGACGATCGCTGAAGCCTACTGGGGGTTCAATGTCCGGGCCCCCGGAGAGGGAGGGGGAAAAGCGTCCAGGGCCGGGGGAAGGGAGCAGGGAGCAATGTCCGGAGCTGGGAAGTAGTGTCCAGCCCTGTGGGGGGCAGTGTCCGGTGCAGTGTCCGTGGTGGGCAGTTGTCCAAGCTCCAGGGAGGGTCGTGTCCGGTAGGGCGTCCGGTGGCCGGGGCCCGGGCGGCGCGCGCTGCGCTCCCTGCAGCCCCGGGACTGGCGCGCTGGGGGCGCGAGCAGAGCTCCCCGACCCCGCCTCCTGAGCCCGCTCCCCCCCCCGCCCTAGGCTCCTCCGCCCTCCCTCTTC
>NW_008340203.1:2340911-2381913 GCF_000622305.1 Nannospalax galili
CCTCCTGAGCCCGCTCCCCCCCCCCGCCCTAGGCTCCTCCGCCCTCCCTCTTCTTTCTCTCCTCCCTTCTTTACAGGGCAGGGTCCACGTTTCGCCATAGTCTCTTCCGTCCAATCCCTGTGCCCGGCGCCGGTCGGGGCTACCAATCCCAAGCTTGCGACCGCAGCGGGTTGCATCATGTGCCTCTGGCTGGGTGACAGCGAAGAGGGGCGGGGGAAGTCGGGAGGGAGGGGGCGGAGCCACGTTAGCCACCCCCCACCCCCCCCAGCCTCGGAGGTCGGACGCTGGGTGCCTGTGGCGTCATTGGAAGCCCGCCTTCGTGCTCTAGTTTTAACTCTTGGTTCACCAACCAGCAAATTTAAAACCCTCTTGAGAAAGTCTGAAGAAGGAAGGTCATATGGCTGGAGAGAAGTCTGGTTGCTGCCCTGCGATCGCCTGTCACATCTTGGGGGCCCTGAGAAAGGGAAGAGCCTTGTCTGCCATGAGGGGGCCCCACACGTGCAGAAACAGCCCTCTACCCCTGGAATTAAAAGGGTGCAGTTCCTGGATCTTAAGTCACCCCACTTTTGAGGTGTAGTTAGGTGTAGAAGCTAAGGCAGGGACTCTGGGAAGGCTCAGATCTGGGCCAGGAAGAAAATCGAATTTAGAATGCACTGAACTGGGACTAGGGAGAGTGGCTTGGCATTCTAGAGAATTTTGTGATGTTGGGGTAGACAGAAGGCCTCTCAGGGCTAATATCCTGCTGTTCTGAGCAAGAAGGGGTTAACAGGGGAGCTAGGCGTCCAGGGCGGGGCCAGGACTACAGCTGGATACCGCGGGCGCGCGCGCGTTGCTGACTCAGCGGCGATTCCCGCAGTCACTGGTGGAGGGTTCCAGGTCCGCTCCCGAGGGCTAGCGTGCGGCACCCTTTGAGGATCTGGGCAGTTTCCTGGCCTTCCTTGACTCCTGGCTTCCAGAAGCCGAAGTTTTAAATCGCTGCCGCCTGAGGCTCTTGGAAACGACTACCCAAGCTAGGCTGGGAAGGACAGGGCAGAGACGTTAGGCCAACGCCTTCCCTGAAGACCTCTACGACCCGCCCTTTTCACCCCTAGACTCGGGCTGGAGCGGTGGGTACTGCTTTGCAGACCGGATACTAAACTGAGAAAATTGTCTCTTTTGAACACCACCCTGCTCGTTGTGATTGTGTAAAACAAAGACCAGAAATGAACGCACCTCTAGAGGCCATCATGACTGTACCTTCACACTAGATAAAAGGGGCCTGTACTGAGATTTCCTAGGGCTAGAGACATCACAACCATAATTCCTTCTGCTTCCGCTTCAGGATCCTAGACTCTTGCCTGCAGGAGAGGTCTTTCTGATAATCTAACCTCCATGTTTCCTGGAAAGCACAGTGCATTTCCTCTGACTTGGTTCCCAGAGAAAATGTGGAACAGCAAGCATCCTTCCATCTCCCTACAGGCCATCTTGTTTTTTCTCCTAGGTGAGAAACTCCAAAACTCAACTTTTTGCTCTCTCTGTCTCTGTGTCTCTGTCTCTCTCTCTCTCTCTGCAGGATATCCTCCTGCCACAGCTTCTATAGTGCTGGAGTTACAACATCTATCTGTACATGGAGGCTAATTCATACTTTATTAGTTTTTTTTTTTCTTTCCATCGCAGAATTTTACAAGGGATCCAAAAGCTCACTCAAAGCAGGAGTCTCCGGTCCAGTACCCCTACCACCAGACCAGAACCAGGCATATACAGTGCCAGATGGTTTCAGCTTGTACAATCCAGACTCTGGGAACTCAGTACTTGCTAAAGCAGCTTTACTGGATAGCGCTAGGGTTGTTAGAAAGCCCTTTCTGACACTGGCTCCAGAGGAACCCCTGCCCCTCCTCTCCTGGCAGCTTTCCCATCTCACCTCGGTTGGCAGAGACTGGGTGAAGGCAGAGAGTGTCAGTCAGTACTCAAAGCTTTAGCTGACTCAGCATCCCCCCCCCCAGCACCTCCCGCTCAGAGTCAAGCACTGGCATGGGGGTTGAGGGTGTTAACCCACTGCCTCTGACCTGCTACAACTCGTTTCCAAAGTTGGTGATTCAAAAATAGTAACAGTGGTTGGGTTGCAACTCATTTGCATGGTATCAATTTAATTAGGTGCAGAGATAATAATCCCTTTAGGTCCTTACTTCTTTCTCAGCGTTTCCCCACCTACTATCCCTTTTCAGTACCCTCCTTGGAATCCTTTCCTTAGCCCTCCCCCCTACTCTCCCTTTTCAGTACCCTCCTTGGAATCCTTTCCTTAGCCCTCCCCCCTTCTCTGGAATCCTAGCCTTAGTTGTCCCAGGAGAGACTGTGGGTCTCAGTGGGAGCCGAGCAGGAAGAAAGGCGGAGTCGGCGGCGGGGACAGCGGCCGCGCGGGTTAGGCCTTGGGCTGCATCCCCCACCTTGGAGCAGCCTCCGCAGGTCCTGGCGGAAGCGCAGGCCCAGAAAGGCATACAGCACCGGGTTGAGGCTGCAGCGGGCGAGGGCCAAGCCGCCGGTGACCAGCAGGGCCAGATCCTTGCGCTTGCTGGCAGGACAGCTCCGCTCGCGGGCTGCCAGGAGATCGGCCGTGTCCAGCAGCAGGGCGAGGCTGTACGGCAGCTGCAGCACTACGAAGGCCGCCACCAAGGCCACCACCACGCGCAGGGCGCGCCGCCGCTCCGGCCCCCTGGCGGCCAGAAGTGTGCGGCCCAGGAGCGCATAACAGGCTGCCATGACGCACAGCGGCAGCGCGAAGCCCAGGACCACCTGCGCCACTGCGCTTGCCCCCTTCACGGTCTGCGCGAGGCCTTCGGGGAAGACCAGGCGACAGCGCCGCTGACCTTCCCTTTGCCCGTCCCGGCTGAAAAGGAGTGCAGGTAGCGCCAGGAGCAACGAGAGCAGCCACACGAAGGCTGAGACCAAATGAGCTCGACCAGGCGTGGAGGAACGTTGCCCGGCTGGGAGAGCTCGCGCGATGGCCACATAGCGGTCGGCACTGATACAGGCTAGGAAGAGGAAGCCGGCGTGGAAGGAGGCCGAGTAGAGGCCCGAGATGGCTCGGCAGGTGGCACTTCCCAGATTCCAACCCTGAAGAGCCCCTGCTGCAGCAAAGGGCAAGGTCAGGGCCAATAGGAGGTCGGCCAGGGCTAGCTGGAGCAGGTGGGCGGATGTGGGGGAGCGGGCAGTGCGTCGGGCTGCCAGGTGGGTGGCCAAGACTAGGCCATTGCCCGCCAGACCCAGCACAGCCACCATCAGGGAGACACTGGGTTGGAAGGCCCGACTGAAAGCTTGGATATCCGCCTTGTAGCAGAGCTCCGGCATCGGCTCAACTGAATATGCCTCCTCATCGAACCCAGAGTAGGAAACCTGGGGACATCAAAATATAAGACATCTTCTCACACCACTCTCTTTCCCACACATGCATTCCTCCTTTGGAGTCCTTATGCGACCAGGGACAACAGTATACCAGGAGAGGACAGAAACACCTTCAGATTCCTTCTAGCACACCCTGAACAGGTCGTGGCTTCCCTTACACTCCTCCTGGCTCTGCTTCCAGTTTCCTCCTGGGTGACCTTGAGCAAGCCATTTGCTCTTTCTGGACTTCAGTTACTTAATATTATGCTGGGTCTAGCTGTCTTATCCAGCCCACCTGGCAAAGTTTGCAGTGAGGACTGTTTAAAAGAGGGAAAGAGAACAGATAATGGAAACATCTAGCTCTCCATAGATGGAGCATTTGTATTATTAATAAATCCTTGGCTCACCTGTTCCCTTTGCAGCGCCCTCTCCTGGAGGGATGGTCAGATGCAGGCTCTATCTCACACTTGGACCATGGACCTTGGCTTAGTCTGCAGGGCGTTTCTGTCACCTTTCCCTTCTGTACTCACCACCCCAGCTCTACACCAGCACAGACATACTGAAACACTCATGCCAAGGGGCCTCTAACAGAGTGGGCTTGAGTTCAAATGGGCTCCTGCACAGATCATTGGTTGGCAGAAGCCTGCTGTCAGGTCCCATGCCTTCCCCCTTCCCCACCCTCTCTGTAACCCTTCTCCCCCTCCCTGCCCCCAATCCCACCTGCTCTGTGGGCTCGGTCCCCATCTCTGGCTACAAGCGTTTCTGAGGTATAGCCACAGAGAGGTATAAAGTTAAGTAACTAGTGGGACAGGAAGGAAGGGGTGGGGAGAGGTACCAAGGGGGGTGGAGATGGTGGGGATTAGGGTCCATGTGTTCACTTTTCCATTCCACCTTGCCCAAAAGGATTTCTCTTAGCCTTGCCAATGGAAAAAGAATGGCTGATCTTGAGTAAGATTTGGTTTTCCCTCTCAGCCTCAGACTTTCCATCTGTAAAGTGGAGTAAGATGAAAATGCTGAATTCACTGTGTTATGAAGGTACCCAGTACCGAGCTTGGAGCATCATTTTGAAAATAACGTTTGAAGGTGGGTGTGGTGGTGCATGCCTTTAATCCCAGCACTCCGTAGGCAGAGGCAGGCAGATCTCTGTAAGTACAAGACCAGCCTGGTCTACATAGTGAGTTCAGGTCAGCTGGGACTACAGGGAGACCCTGTCTCAAAAAGACAAAAACAAAAAACAACAAGAAAATAATGTTTGAGAAAGTATTATTTTATTTGCCCTTCATCCCATCAATTGCCCCCCCCTCCTGAAATTTTTGGGGTCTATTTGTCTCTTGAATCTTTTTTTTCCACCCTGCAGTTGTCAGTCTTGGGGGTTACTGGGGTATTTCCCAGTGGCTTCAGGTTCTTTACCCCCGCCCCGCCCTTTCGCATCAGGGCTGAGGCACGCGCTTGCGCGGGGTCCGGGAAAACGCGCGTGCCAGGAGAGAGAGAGAGGCTGGGGAAGTGGGGGAGGAGAAAGGAAGAGAGGGTGGAGAGGAGAGGAGAGGAGAGGACAGGACAGAGAGAGAGAGAGAGAGAGAGAGAGAGAGAGAGAGAGAGAAGAGAAAGACGGGGGGCTAAGGAGAGACGGGGGGGTGGGTAAGGACGAAGAAACAGCGATCTGCCGCGAACCCCAGGAGGAAAGCTGGGAGCCTGAGCCAGAACTGAAGCCCTAGCCGGATCAGGACACAGCGAGGCGGCAGCCACCCCAGGGCTGGTCAGCCCTGCATGATGAGTCTCCGGTTCTTCTGCATCCTCGCCGCGGTGGTCTCCGGAGCTTGGGGCTGGGGCTACTGTGAGTGCGTCTCGGAGACAGGTGGGATTGGGCCCAGGAGTTCAGAGTCTGCAGGGCGAGTCCCTCACCGCATTGCGGCTGGGTGGTCGCCGGTCGTTCCCTGCCACCGCCTGCCGGCTCGTTCCCATATTTTTCTGCCTCTCCCCCGCTCTCCGCAATGCAGTTCAGAGACAGCTGCGCGCGCCCGGGGCCGGGGCTGGGCTCTGAGCCGAGCATCCAGTCAGCCCAGGTTGGGATTTGGAACTGTTAATCCCAGCGGGAGCCAGTGCCTGGGTTTGAGGTTAGGGTTAGCTATAAGTGTGGTACTGGTGACCTAGGCTAGAGTTAAGGTTTTTCACCGAGGGGCTTGTGCTGGAATTTGGAACCGACCCTGGGACTGAGTAGGGTTTGTGGCTGGGGCTAGGTTTTATGGCTGGAATCCAAATAGGAGTTGGTGATCCTGACTGAGGCCAAGGATGGCGTTAGGAAAGAGATTGGGAAGTGGCCCGGTTGGGAACAAGGCTTGAATTGGGGGGGGGGGGGTGTGCAGGGTTTTCTTGTGGTGAAGGACTGATGAATGGTAAGACTGATATAGATTGGGGTTCTGGACAGGTTTAGGTTCTTTCTTAAAGATGCTGAAGTTTGGGGATTGTGTTTGTGATACAGACCAGGTACTGGGGTAGGAAGGATCTGGCTTTGGATCCACAGATCTAGCCTAAGACTACTAAGCAGAAGGCAGCCTCCCCTCTGGGAGCAGCTGTTGCTGAAGCCCAGGTTGAGTGCACTGCTTTAAGGTAGGGCTGACTCGGCCACTGGGGGGCAGAGAAGAGGCGCTTCCACCACCAGTGGGCCTAGCCTTAGGAAGAGGGGCCATACTAACAAGTTCATTTCCTCACCCCAGATGGATGCGATGAGGAGCTGGTGGGGCCTCTGTATGCGCGCTCCTTGGGCGCCTCCTCCTACTATGGGCTCTTCACTACAGCCCGCTTTGCCCGGTTGCACGGTGAGCTGGCCCAACCAGGGAGGGGCGGAGGACTCCAGAGAGCTGGGAGAGAAGGGCAGTAGGTGATAAAAGCCCTTGCCCCTTCTGTAGGCATAAGTGGATGGTCGCCCCGGATTGGGGACCCGAATCCCTGGCTTCAGATAGACTTAATGAAGAAGCATCGCATCCGAGCTGTGGCCACACAGGGCGCCTTTAATTCTTGGGATTGGGTCACACGTTACATGCTGCTCTATGGCGACCGTGTGGACAGCTGGACTCCGTTCTATCAGCAAGGGCACAACGCGGTACTCTCGGCGCCCAGGCGCGCACACTTGGGGAGTCTTCCCTGCTTTGGGCCCTGGGCTTGGGCACTAGCTTGAAGGGAAGGGGAGGGAACAGCATGAGGCGCAGGTGAGGACTCTCCTCCTGGGCTATATCCCAAAGGAGATTGTTACTCTCCCGATCACAAGGCTTAACTAAACACTTTAGGGTAAAATCTAGGAGACCTTCCTATATAGGATGGTGGCAGAGGACATTCTAAGAAAACTATACGCATAGTCATGGAGGCAGGGGAGTTGGAGGGACACCGCCCCTTCCCCAAGTCAAGACTGGGGAGGCTTGAAGGCCATGTAGGCTGGGAAGCTGAGGACAATGAAGCTGAGGGTGGGGACGTGGTTACTACTTTCCCCAACCCCTGCAGACATTCTTCGGTAACGTGAATGAGTCCGCGGTGGTGCGCCACGACCTGCACTACCATTTCACCGCCCGCTACATCCGCATTGTGCCACTAGCCTGGAACCCGCGTGGCAAGATCGGCCTGCGGCTGGGCCTCTACGGCTGTCCCTACAGTAAGGGTGTGGAGGTCTGGGGGACCGGGAGCCTGAGAGACAGAGGGTCTCCCTGGTCCTCCGCCCACCCACCGTCCTTCGCAGAGTCCGACATACTGTATTTCGACGGCGACGATGCCATCTCCTACCGCTTCCCGAGAGGGGTCAGCCAAAGTCTCTGGGATGTGTTCGCTTTTAGTTTCAAGACCGAGGAGAAGGACGGACTGCTGCTACACGCCGAGGGCGCCCAGGGTGATTACGTGACGCTTGAACTGCAGGGGGCGCATCTGCTGTTGCACATGAGCCTGGGTGAGCACGCCCAAGCCTGGTCTTCCCCATTGCTGTCTGGACCAAACTGCCCTTTTCTAGAAGCACTTGGCGCTCTCAAAACAATGGGCGAGGGGGTCAGGAGATCTGGATTCCACGTACCTGCTGTGTGACCTTGAACAAGGCGTTATAAACACACACAAACACGTTTGCTTTTTCCCCTAACATGCTGCTTTCATGCTGAGTTTTACAGATAGCAAAATGGAGGCTGAGTTAAATGGCTACCTCTCCCCCTTCCCGCCCCAGGCTTCAGTTTGGTCCCCGGAAGCCACTCTGTGTTGCTACCCTTCTGCTGGGAGCTGGGGCCCGCTGGAGTTCTGGGTCCACCTCACTCTGACCCGCCTCACCCCCAGGCAGCAGCCCCATCCAGCCAAGACCAGGTCACACGACAGTGAGCGCAGGTGGCGTCCTTAACGACCTACACTGGCACTATGTGCGAGTGGACCGTTATGGCAGGGATGCAAATCTCACCTTGGATGGTTACGTCCAGCGCTTTGTGCTCAACGGCGACTTTGAGAGGCTGAATCTGGACAATGAGGTGAGCAAGGGTGGGGGAGCCATTTGGTTGGGTGTGATACTGAGTGAGTGGGTGGGGGAACCTTCCCCCCTCCCCCACTTCTTGGCAGACTTCCTGCTCTTCAGACAGGCTGTTGTTCTGGGCCCCACCTCAGAACTACTAAAATGGGCCTAGAAATCCAGATTTGAGGGATCAAAGTAGAAAACTGTCCCCTTGTCTCCTTCCATAATTCTGTGGAGTTCATAAAAACCCTGCCTCCATCCACTGGTAAAGAATTTAAGACAGGCTTACTGACCTGCTCCGGGAGTGCAGCCAACTTGCGGTGGAGCCACCGCTCAAACCCAAGCCTGGGGAGGGCCATGCAAGCTTTAACATCGACCCTGGTGAAATGAGTTTCAAGACTTTCAGCCTTGTGGAAAGAGTACGGTGCGCACGCGCGCTCTTGTGCTTAGGAAACCTGTTTTCACACTTCCCACAGATGTTCATAGGGGGTTTGGTGGGTGCGGCGCAGAAGAACCTCGCCTATAGGCATAACTTCCGGGGCTGCATGGAAAACGTGATCTTCAACCGGGTCAACATCGCCGACCTGGCAGTGCGGCGCCATTCCCGGATCACCTTTGAGGCCAGTGGACAGGGGGATCTGGGAGGATGGTGACACTTGGAAAGCAAAGAAGTGGACTGGAAAGAGGTTCCCCTCTCAAGAGCCAGATTGTGAAGTGTGTGTGTGTCGGGGGGGGGTGTATCACCAGCTCATAGGAGGTGTAAGAGCCACTCACCCCTTAGTTAAGAAGTTGTGAACAGGTCCAGTTACCTCGTTAGTTCATAGATGAGGAAAATGAGGTGCAGAGGCAGGGAGGAGTTTGACCAGGAGCATGCAATTGCAGAGTGGCAGGGGAGGGATTTGAACCCGGAACTCTTTTGATAAGCTTTGCCCACTGGCTTCCAACTCTAGGGCTGATGCGCATGCTCTGCAGCCCTTGCGCTGAGCTGGTCTGGTACTACCTCCTCCCGCCAAGAGGAAAAAAAAAAGCATTCACCTTGCAGTCGGTGTGATCAGTGATTTAAAAAAAAAAAAAAAAAAAAAAAAAAAAAAAAAAAAAAAAGCAAGCGAGCAGAGTCCCTCACGGAGGCTTTTGTGGGACCCTCTACAAATGGACATATTTGCTGGGGATGGAAGGGTCATACCCCAGAGTGTCAGGACAGGGTCTTAAACCCAGTGTGAAAATTCAATTCCCAACAGAGGCAGGTACCCGACCTCCCTGTCCTGAACGTAATTCTCACTTTCGCCTCCAGGGTAAGGTGGCCTTCCGTTGCCTGGACCCGGTTCCACACCCCATCAACTTCGGAGGCCCTCACAACTTTGTCCAAGTGCCTGGTTTCCCGCGTCGGGGACGCTTCGCAGTCTCCTTTCGATTCCGCACCTGGGACCTCACCGGGCTGCTCCTTTTCTCCCGCCTGGGAGACGGGCTGGGTCACGTGGAGCTGATGCTTAGTGAAGGGCAAGTCAACGTATCCATCGCGCAGACCGGCCGCAAGAAGCTTCAGTTTGCTGCAGGTGAGGGGATCTCTGGGCTGGACAAGGGTGGAGGCTGGAGAAGGATGGAGCAGGGCTAGGGAGATCACAGGTCTGGACTGAGCACTTCCCATACCTGAGAGAAGAGGCTGGGCACAAACCAGGAGGTGGAGGAGGAGGGGTGCAGGAAAGGTAAGAATTTGGAGGCATAATTGATGGAATAAAGGCTCTGGAAGAAGCAGGTGTTCTCTTGTCCTGGGTGTTCCTGGAGATGTTTTCTCACCATTTCCAACTTTGCAGACTGTGTGAGTAGCTGGGGTTATGGACAGTGAAGAGACACTTAGAGGTGTCACTGCTCAGGGGGAGAAGTGTAATTATGGGGTGCATCTAGACTGTTTAGGACACAGAGTGGAGCTGCCTTTTCCTCACTCAAGACCTTCTCACTGAATGTGGTGGCTTATGCCTATAATTCTTGAGAGGCCAAGGCAGGAAAATCACAAATCTGAGGCTAGCCAGGACTAGTGAGTTCCAGCCCAGTCTGAGATACAGAGAGACTCTGTCTCAAAAACAAAACAAGGGGACTGGAGAGATGGCTCAGCAGTTAAGAGTGCATACTGCTCTTGCAGAGGACCCACAACTGCCTGTAACTCCAACTCCAGGGGATCCAACTCCCTCTTCTGGCCTCCTTAGGCATTGCACTCACTTGTACACATGTGCACAATCATGCACAACTATAAATAAAAGAGACAGGGCATAATGGTACCTGCCTTTAATCCCAGCAGAGGCAGGTGGATCTCTGTGAGATCGAGGCCAGCCTGATCTCCATAAGTGAGTTCCAGTCCAGCTGTGGCTACAGGGAGACCCTGTCTCAAAAAGACCAAATTAAAAAAAAAAATAGAATCTTTAAAATTTTTTTAAAAGTTATATGGGCCAGACATAGTGGCACATGCCTTTAATCCTAGCACTCGGGAGGCAGAGACAGGTGGATCTCTGTAATGTCAAGGCCAGCCTGGTCTACATAGTGAGTTCCAGGCTAGTTGGGGCTACAGGGAGACCCTGTCTCCAAAAAAGAAAAGTTATATTTTATGTGTATGAGTGTTTTGCCTGCATGTAAGTGCACTATATGTGTGCAGTACCCATGGCGGGCAGAAGAGGGTGTTAGATCCCCTGGAACTGGAGTTAGAGATGGTTGTGAGCCTCCATATGGATGCTGTGAACTGAACCTAGGTCCTCTGTAAGATCTTTTAACCACTAAGCCATATCTCCAGCCTCCAAAAATAGACTATTTAAAAAAAATTTTTTTAATTATTATTTTATGTGTATGCGTGTATTGCCTGCATGTAGGTAAGTGCACCCATGTCGTGCAATGCCCACGGAGGTCAGAAGAGGCTGTCGGATCCCCTGGGACTGGAATTATGGACAGTTGTTAGCTGCCATATGGGTGCTGGGATTCAAACCTGGATCTTCTGCAAGAACAACCAGTGTTCTTAACTACTGAGCCATGTCTCCAGCCCCCCAAAAATAGACTCTTAAAAAAAAACAAAAACCATGGGGCTGGAGAGATGGCTCAGCGGTTAAGAACACTGACTGCTCTTGCAGAGGACCTGGGTTCGATTCCCAGCACCCATATGGCGGCTATGAACCATTCTTAACTCCAGTTCCAGGGGAATCTGAAGCCCTCTTCTGACCTCCGTGGCATTGCATGACACGGGTGCACTCACATACATGCAGGCAATACACTCATACACTTAAAAAAAAAAAAAAAAAAAAAAACCAAGCCACCACATCCTTAGTCCCAGGACTCAGGAGGCAGAGATGGGCAGATCTCTGTGAATTCAAGGTCAGCCTGATCTACATAGCAAGTTCCAGATCAGCTGGAGCTACATGGAGACCCTGGCACTCAAAAAGACCAAAAACCAAACAAAACCAAACAAACATCCAAAAGATGGTCTCTTATTCTGGTCACTGCTTCCACCCACCCACTCCATCCTCCTTTTTTGTCTAGGGTTCCGTCTGAATGATGGCTTCTGGCACGAGGTGAACTTTGTGGCACAGGAAAACCATGCAGTCATCAGCATTGATGATGTGGAGGGGGCAGAGGTCAGGGTCTCATACCCACTGCTGATCCGCACAGGGACCTCATACTTCTTTGGGGGTACGTGTGGGCCAACTTGACCAGACCCCTGTCTGGGTACGAGGACCCATCTCAGTGTTGATGGGGCCACATGGAGATTTTTGTAGGTGTCTTGGGGGCCATGGAGTGTCATCTGCACTTTGGTTCTAGCTCTCTTCCTTTCTTTCTTTATGAATAGCTCCCTCTTGACATCTCCCCAGGGGAAGGGTCTCTGGGTTCTCTCCTGGGCAGGGCCTCACAGGGGGTGGTTGCTCCAGGTTGTCCCAAACCAGCCAGTCGATGGGGCTGCCACTCCAACCAGACAGCATTCCATGGCTGCATGGAGCTGCTCAAGGTGGATGGTCAACTGGTCAACCTGACTCTCGTGGAGTTCCGCCGGCTGGGATACTATGCTGAGGTCCTCTTTGACACATGTGGCATCACGGACAGGTATCCAGAAGCCCCTCTCCCTAACAAGACATGACCCTCCAAAGCCTATTTCCATGCAGTCAGAGCCTCCTCCTTGCCTCAGCTACTTAGTCCTCCTCATCTAGACAAGATTCTTTCTTGACCTCAGATCTCATTTCTTCCCGTGAAGTGAAGGATGGAAATGAAATTTCTATTCTTTGTCCTAAGATTCAGTGTGTTTATCAGGGGCTGGGAATGAAAAAGACAACTTTCCTTCCTCGGGGGAAGGGAGGACAGCAGTACAGGAGTCCTCTGGACTTCTTAGTGTCCCTGTATCCCTGGTTGTATCCCAGCTAGTTAGGTGGGAAGTGAGCCTCTAGGTCCTGGTGTTCCGGATAACTGGGAGTGACCTCCTCTCAAGCTCCCAGCAAGTCTCCTTCCCTTGGTGCTGATCCCTTCCTCAGATGCAGCCCTAATATGTGTGAACACGATGGTCGCTGCTACCAATCCTGGGATGACTTCATCTGCTATTGTGAACTCACTGGCTACAAGGGAGAGACCTGTCACCAACGTAAGCTGGATGGGGTTGAGTGTCAGGGGGAGGTTGTTGTGGATCATGGGACTAGTAGAGATGGCAGGGCTGGCCCTTCTTGCCCTCTAGCTCCACAATTGTCTCTTTACTCCTACTAGCTTTGTATAAGGAATCCTGTGAAGCTTATCGGCTCAGTGGGAAAACTTCTGGAAACTTCACCATTGATCCTGATGGCAGTGGACCCTTGAAGCCATTTGTAGTGTACTGTGATATCCGAGGTAGGTGACTCTGATGGGTGGTGAGGGGGAGTTGACCAGGAAATATAGGAGATGAGGGGGGAACAGGGAAGCAGCATGGGGGGTGGGGCTTGGCGAGATGAAACTGCAGTGGAGATGAAGGACAGAAGGGATGGGGGACACTTAGGAATTTGCAATATAGATATATTCCAACTTCCTGGCCAGTCCAGTGGCCTCATCTCCATCCTCCTGGAAGGCCCAGGGTTGGGCTGAAGTGGAATTGCTACACACTTTTAATTGATTGTGGGTGGCAGCAGGGTTGGTGGGATGGGTAAGGAGCAGGACAGAGAATGCTCATGTCCAGCCAAAGCTCTGTTCCCTCTCCTCCTCCAGAGAACCGAGCATGGACAGTTGTGCGACATGACAGGTTGTGGACAACTCGAGTGACAGGGTCCAGCATGGAGCGGCCCTTTCTGGGAGCCGTCCAGTACTGGAATGCCTCTTGGGAGGAAGTCAGTGCACTGGCCAATGCTTCCCAGCATTGTGAGCAGTGGATTGAGTTCTCCTGCTACAATTCCCGGCTGCTCAACACTGCAGGTTGGGGCTGGCAACAGGGAGGGTGAGGTAGATGTGCTGGACCAGAGACTGGGTTGCGGGTGGGGGCCGTTGGAGCTAGAGGAGTTGAACAAAGTCTAGACTGCTTAGACCTGGGTGTGAGGGGCCCAGAGGCTGACAGAGGGGCAGGGCCTGGAAGTTGCCTGGCGTCTTCCCCAGGAGGCTACCCCTACAGCTTTTGGATTGGCCGAAATGAGGAACAGCACTTCTACTGGGGAGGCTCTCAGCCTGGGATCCAGCGCTGTGCCTGTGGGCTGGACCGGAGCTGTGTGGACCCTGCACTGCACTGCAACTGTGATGCCGACCAGCCTCAGTGGTGAGCTGACAGGAGGACAGGGCTTTCAGGACTCTGGGGGCAGCTGAGTGACAGGGTTGAGTCACTGCATCTTGCCTCCACAGGAGAACGGACAAGGGACTGCTGACCTTTGTGGACCATCTGCCTGTCACTCAGGTGGTGGTAGGGGATACAAACCGCTCCAGTTCCGAAGCTCAGTTCTTCCTGAGGCCTCTGCGCTGTTACGGTGACCGTGAGTGACAGACCCCTTTGATGTGCCTTCCTGGAATTGGCTTTTCAGGTTCCAAAGCCTAGGTTACCTGAACCACTGGGGATCTCCAGGCCACATGGCCAGATGCTCTTCCTATGAACTGACCCCCATCGTCCTTAATCCTCTGCACCTTACTATTCGTGCATCCCACTCCTTAGTCTTTCCTGTGTCACCCCAACTCTTTCCCTCTGCCTTTCTCTTGCCCACTGAGGCTCCCTTGCTCCTCCACCCTTCTACCTCCTTGACAGGCTTCCCTTGATCTGTTTTTGTAGGCAATTCCTGGAACACCATCTCCTTCCACACTGGGGCTGCACTTCGCTTTCCCCCAATTCATGCCAACCACAGCCTCGACATCTCCTTCTACTTCAGGACCTCAGCTCCCTCAGGAGTCTTTCTGGAGAACATGGGGGGCCCTTTCTGCCAGTGGCGGCGACCTTACATTAGAGTGGAACTCAACAGTGAGCACGCAGACTCTGTAGGGATAGATGAAGGAGATCGTTGGGGAGGCTGGGTAAAGAATAGGGCAGTCAAGTTTTTGAGAGGTAGCAGGGAAAGGGCCTGAGATGACTCTGGATCCTAGACTTACTGTCTTGGTGTGTGTCTCTGTGACCTTAGGTACTTTGCCTCTGTGGGTCTCAGCCCCTTCCTTATGGAGAAGGGAGAGAGACTCCTGAGGTCTCAACCCCCTCTAAGTAGCTGTGCTTTTAGCCTGAGCACGGGGGCTGGGAAGTTGACTCCAGGGATCTGCAATTTTGAGAAACTGAGGGTTTGCAGTTTGAAGCAATTTATAGGTTTTGTCTTGGGCTATGGGCAAGGTGGAGGAATAGTCAAGAGGCTCCTAATACATGAAGAAGAGAGACTGTATTGGGCAAGGACGCTGTGAGGGATCTTGGAGATCTGAACCTTTTTCTCCCCTTCCTCCCTACCATGCTGTCCAGCATCCCGGGATGTGGTCTTTGCCTTTGATGTGGGGAATGGGGATGAAAACCTGACTGTGCACTCAGATGACTTTGAGTTCAACGATGATGAGTGGCATTTGGTCCGGGCTGAAATCAACGTGAAGCAGGCCCGGCTACGAGTAGATCACCGGCCCTGGGTGTTGCGGCCCATGCCCCTGCAGACGTACATCTGGCTGGAGTATGACCAGCCCCTCTATGTTGGTGAGTAGTAACCCACGGGCAGGGTGAGACCTTCCTATCCTCTTGGGGCTATGCTCATATTTCCAGGAATGCCATGTCTTAGGTTCCAGTGTTCTCTGCTGCAGGGTGAGCCAAGGGACACCATTTCTCCTCCAGGCCTCATATTCTAGGAAATTCTTCTAGCCCCGTTGATTCCCCTCACCACATATAGTGTTTATTACTTTCTCTGGCTCTATAGTCATTCTGGGGGAGTTCTGGGGATGGGCCCCAGGGCCTTGCCCAAGTGAGTACTCTACCTTTGAGCTGCACCCCTAGCCCCTCCACTCATTTCTTGACCAGGATCGGCAGAGCTTAAGAGGCGCCCTTTTGTGGGCTGCTTAAGGGCCATGCGTCTGAATGGAGTCACTCTGAACCTGGAGGGTCGTGCCAATGCCTCTGAGGGTACCTCCCCAAACTGCACGGGCCACTGCGTCCACCCCAGGTTCCCCTGTTTCCATGGAGGTCGCTGCGTGGAGCGCTACAGCTACTACACCTGTGACTGTGACCTCACAGCTTTTGATGGGCCGTACTGCAACCATGGTCAGTGCTGGTGGTTATGGAGGGACAGGCAACCTTAGGGCTTAATGGGATGTCAGGAGAGAAGGGAAGAGAAAGGGGTGCAAAGTCAGCATCTGGGAAAACTAGAGTTGTTAGTATACTTCTGAGCTCTTAAATGGGGGTCTTAGGCATCTGAAGATAGTGGGTGACTCCAAAGTCATAAAGGACAAGCAACGATGGTAAAGCTAGTAGATACTAGAAGAACCCCAAAGCATTAATTAAGCAAATGACTTCCCCATCCTCCCATTATCACCAAGGTAACACAGGGTGCTCCCCACCCCATTGCGTATCAACTTTGTGTGTGTGGGTATGCAGATGTGTATCATGTGCATGTGTGAGGGTGCATACACATGTATCTGGAGGCCAGTGGTCAACTTCAGGTGGTGTTCCTTGGCTGCTGTCTACACTGGGATTTTTTTGAGACAAGGTCTCTCATTGGGGCCTGGAGCTCATCAATTAGGCTAGGATGGTTGGCCAGTGAGCCCCAGCCATCCTTTCTCTGTTTCCTCAGAAGTGGTATTACAAGTGTGTGCCACGATACCCAGCTTTTTTCTTTTTAAAGATTTTTTTTATGTGTATGAGTGGTTTGCCTGCATGTATGTGCACAACATGCATGCCTGGTTCTCATGGAGGCCAGATGGTTGTGAGCTGCCATGTGGGTGCTGCTCACTGAACCCAGATCCTCTGCAAGGGCAGCAAATGCTTTTAGCCTCTGAGCCAGCTCTCCAGACCACCACACCCAACTTTTTTTTTTTTTTTTTTTTGTTTTTTTTGAATATTCCCTCATGTAGGTAAGTGCACCCGTGTCGTGCAATGCCTGCGGAGGACAGAAGAGGCTGTCCCCTGGGACTGGAGTTATGGACAGTTGTTAGCTGCCATGTGGGTGCTGAGATTCGAACCTGGGTCTTCTGCAAGAACAACCAGTGT
Source organism: Nannospalax galili (assembly GCF_000622305.1). Lineage (NCBI taxonomy): Eukaryota > Metazoa > Chordata > Mammalia > Rodentia > Spalacidae > Nannospalax > Nannospalax galili. Next base: position 2,357,360 of record NW_008340203.1, read on the forward strand.
TCTTAACCACTGAGCCATTATGTAGACCAGGCTGGCCTTGAAACTCACAGAGATCTGCCTGCCTCTGCCTCCCAAGTGCTGGGATCAAAGGCATGAACCACCATGCCCGGCCCATATCCAACTTTTTTAAAAAAGCTTTTTGTGTGTATGAGTATTTGCCTGCATATATGTGTGTGTACCACATGCATGCATGGTGTCCACAGAAGCCAGGAGAGGGCATCAGAAACCCCCGGAACTGGAGTTACAGACAGTTGCAAGCTGCCATGTAGATGCTGGGAACCGAACCTGGGTCCTCTGCAAGAGCAGCCAGTGCTCTTATTCTCTAAGCCATCTCTCCAGTCCTCATCCCCATCTTTTTATGTGGGTGCTAGTGACCAAATTTAGATCCTCATGCTTGTATAACAAGCACTTTACTGTGAACTAGCTTCCTAGCTTCAGTATTGGCTTTTGGTTGCACAGTGCCCCTCTATACCATTACCTGTCTGACACATCACTGCATTCCTAAAACATGTCTACAACCTGCTTCTTGGTTGAGGTGCACCTTGACATTCAATATAACAAGATTCTGTATAGACTCAGACTACATTTTCCCTAAGGCTGGGCCAAGGTGATTGGTGAGTAGGTGGGTTAGTGTGGGCAGAGTCTGGTGGTCCAGGGAGGTACAGGGAATTTTGAACAACAGAACATTGTGGCCATGGTTTGGAAGTATCAATTGGATGGAGTCAGAATATCTCAATTCTAATCTTGGCTCACCATTTACTGTGTGTCCTTGGGCAAGTAACTACTGATCTCTGGGCCTAAGTTTCCTCACTTATAAAATGTATGGCTGTGGCCAGGCATTGTGACACGTCTTTAGTCCCAGCACTCAGGAGGCAGAGGCAGGCAGATCTCTGTGAGTTTGAGGCCAGCCTGGTCTACATAGAGTTTTCCAGGCCAGCTGGGGCTACAGGGAAACCCTGTCTCAAAAAGACAAAAAATAAGTAAATACATATATATATATATGGCTATGATTAGATGATCTTTCAGATTTCTCCTGCCTTTAACTTTCTATTCAGTAATGGATGAAGTGGTGCACCTGTAATCCCAGCACTTTAAGTTAGGTCTGAGGTAGAACTGTGCGTTTGGACTACAGAGTGGGGCTCTGTCTCAAAAAAAAAAAAAAAAAAAAAAAAGTTTCTATGAAAAGTAAATGGAAATAGTGACAAACTGAAGGGAGACTTGGTAGGTTCATGGGTGGGTAAAAATCCTCTGAACTTGTCACTGAGAAGTGGGTTCCTCACCTTGCTGCCTCTGCTTTAGATATTGGTGGATTCTTTGAACCGGGTACCTGGATGCGTTATAACCTCCAGTCAGCACTTCGCTCTGCAGCCCGAGAGTTCTCTCACATGCTAAGCCGGCCTGTGCCAGGGTATGAGCCTGGCTATATTCCGGGGTATGACACCCCTGGCTATGTGCCTGGTTACCATGGCCCTGGGTACCGTCTGCCTGACTACCCACGGCCTGGGCGGCCTGTGCCTGGGTACCGGGGTCCTGTCTACAACGTTACAGGAGAGGAGGTCTCCTTCAGCTTCAGCACCAGCTCTGCACCTGCAGTCCTGCTGTATGTCAGCTCCTTTGTACGTGACTACATGGCTGTGCTCATCAAAGAAGATGGTAAGTCTCCATGGCTCTCTTCCCCCAGGTACCCAAATTCCTGTAACTACTAACTGATTAATACAAGGACCCGATATTTTGGAAAATGGGTTGTGGGAATTGAGAAAAGATCCCATGTCCCTCCTCCCCACCCCACAGGGACCCTGCAGCTTCGGTATCAGTTGGGCACCAGTCCCTATGTGTACCAGCTAACCACCCGGCCGGTTACAGATGGCCAGCCCCACAGCGTCAACATTACCAGGGTCTACCGCAACCTCTTCATCCAGGTATGGGTGGAAGGAGGTGGACCAGCTCATTTACAGCCTCATAATCTTGACTGTGACACCCAAGAAAATGTCAAATGCTTAATGCATGAAACACATCTCAATGTACAGAGGACTTCCTCCTGTTACCGTCTTTTGTGACCCTCATATCAGCTCTGTGGGTAGTTGTCAGGAGTCATTCTGATCTCCATTTCACAAACCAATAAAAAGGCTCAGAAAGTGTTTTTTTTTTTCAAAGTCAAACCACTACAGGCTGGGGTAGTGGCTTAGCTGGTAAGAGTAATTGCCTAGCATGTATGAGACCCTGGGTTCCACCCCCAGCACTGTATAAACTGGCCATGTAATCCCCAGCATTTGGGAGGTTGAGGCAGGAGGATCAGAAATTCAAGGTCATCCTCAGCTACACAGTGAGTTCAAGGCCAGTCTGGGCACATGAGACCCTGTCTCATAAAAGGGAGGGAAGGCTGGTATGATGGTTCAGCAGGTGAAGATGGTTGCCATTAAACCTGAGGACCAGAGTTTGATTCCTGGGATCACATGGTTGAAGGAGAGAACTGACTCCCATGGATTGTCCTCTGATTTCCACAGGCATGCTGTGGAATGCCCTGCCCCCAGTAAATCAATAAAACATTGAAAAAAGAAGAGTCAAACCACTAGTAAGCTGCAAAGACAAGGCTCAAAACCGAATGGTTTGAGCCACATCCCAAATCTTCCTTCTGTTCCCATGGGAATGAGTGAAGAGGGTTTGGATAAACCAAGTTCCTTTTGGTCTTGCTGTGTCCATCCTGGGCCTCGTCTCCCCACACTTCCCTTCCCCCAGGTGGATTACTTCCCACTGACAGAACAGAAGTTCTCTCTGCTGGTGGATAGCCAGCTGGACTCACCCAAGGCCTTGTACCTAGGGCGTGTGATGGGTAAGCTGCGGGTGAGGGTAAGTCTGGAGGAAGGAATTGTGGGTGAAGTTCCTGAAGTGTAGAGAGGAAGGAAGTGGGAAGAGTGGTGTGTGGTAAGGAGGGACAGAGGGAAATGGACCGAAGAGGGGCCGCGCTTCTGGATGTCCCACTCTCCTCTCTTTCTGGGCCTGCCACTCCCTCAGAGACAGGAGTCATTGACCCAGAAATCCAGCGCTACAACACCCCAGGTTTCTCCGGCTGCCTGTCTGGTGTTCGGTTCAACAATGTGGCTCCTCTTAAGACTCATTTCCGAACCCCTCGTCCCATGACTGCTGAGCTAGCGGAGGCCATGAGAGTTCAGGGGGAACTGTCGGAATCTAACTGTGGAGCTATGCCACGTCTCGTCTCTGAGGTGCCTCCGGAGCTAGATCCCTGGTATCTGCCCCCAGGTACATCCCCGGGACACAACTGAGGAAAGGGAGGGTTGACAGGGAAGGGAAATAGTTCTGACACGGGGTAGGTGTCTCCTAACCAGTGCTTTCTCCTCCTCAGATTTCCTGTACTATCACGATGATGGATGGGTTGCCATTCTCTTAGGCTGTAAGTAGCACTGACTCCTGAGCTGACCTCCCAAGTCCCTGTCAGCATTCCCTGGTTCTGTCCCCAAGGCTGAGGGGTGGTGAAGGTGCCAGATGTGAAATGGCACAAAGAAGGGTGAGATGGGCCATGCAGATGTCAGTGTATAACTGGGCGGAGATTTTTCAGTATTTAAGGATAGCATGAATTTTTAATTGAAATGAAATATTAAAATGCAGCCGTGGCTAAAGGATGAGGAAAGAGAGTTGCAATCTATCTAGAGAAATGAAAAATTGGAGGAGCTCTCAGGATCATGAAGAGAGTATTTAAAAAGTTGGCAGGGGATAAGCCAGGAATTCAGACCCACCAGACACCTGGAAATAGCCGGACGTGGTTGTATAATGGACTCAGTTGTCTGTGAATGCTTTTGGCCAAAAGTGTGTGTTGTGTGTCTATGTGTGTGTTGTGTTATGTATGTGTATGTGCTGTGTGTATGACCTCTGAATTTTTCCTTTTCTCTTTCAGTCTTGGTGGCCTTCCTGTTGCTGGGGCTGGTGGGAATGTTGGTGCTTGTCTATCTTCAACATCATCGCTACAAGGGCTCCTACCACACCAACGAGCCCAAAGCCACCCACGATTACCATCCTGGCAGCAAAACGCCCCTACCTCCTCCTTCAGGCCCTGCCCAGGCTCCTGCCCCCACTCCAGCTCCCACCCAAGTTCCAACCCCAGCCCCAGCCCCAGCCACTGGCCCAGGCCCCAGGGACCAGAGCCTCCCCCAGATCTTGGAGGAGTCCAGGTCGGAATGAGTGAGGGCTTCAGGACCAAGTCTAACTCCCCTGAGTTCCCCCCAACTCCTGCCTCTCCCCTACCCTGCCAGGGACATTTGGCTCCTCTTAGCAGGCTCTGTTCATCTGAAGGAGTCCCCTCTCGCCAAGTTTGGTGGGCAGAGCTACAGATGGGACCAAAGGGAGTGGCTGAGCCTCACTGCCTAAACCAATGCCCTGCTCATGCATTTCCCCAGGCTCCTGGATGGTTGCCTGCCCCACAGAAGCACCATGGGGCTGAGATGGGCCCTTCCTGCCATCTCTGTCCCAGCTGCTGCCAGGGATTAACAAACGGAGGGCAGGCGAGATGAACTGCCTCCCTTCCTGTGTACATTATCAGCAGGGACAGATGTGGGGATCCAGGGCTGCACAGGGCATCGGGGGAGGAGGCTGCTAAAACACCCCCCCGGGAGCCTCCCCCATGCCCTGCTGACCTACCGTCTTCCATCTGCTTCCCCTCAGCTGGGGGTGAGGGAGGGCTTTGTCCCTGTCCCCCACTCTACCCCCTTTTTGTTTCAGAGGCCAAGAGGCCTGTTTAGCACTTTAGTACCTCTGCTGCTTCACATGCTTTATCCAAAGCCATAAAAGCCTGCAAGTAGAGAAATTAATGCAGACACCCTGCCTAGCAAGCCCTGTCCTCTTCTACCCTTTCCCAAGATATGCAATAGCCTTTGTGCCTGTCTGCAGGCCTGGCCCCTCTCCACTGCATGAGGAACCCTCTTTCCTCCACTCAGAGATGCTGCTTCATTTGCCCAGGAGGTCATATTCTTTATATATTTTTGTTGCAATGTCTCTCCCCAGAGAAACTCTATATATTATTCTAATTTTTAAACTATCTGTTTATATATAAAAGAACTCACTGAGCTGTTCTGTGCTCTGCTGTGCAAGTCTGTAGTGAGCTCCTTCTGTGCTGGATGTCTCTTGAGTCCTGCGAGCAACTCGCCCGGCTTGCTGGGCCTCTACTCTGAAGCAGGGCTGAGCCTGCGGTGCCCTCCACTGAGCAGGTCCAATAAAGTGGAGTGGCAGAGCCCCAGTCTATGTGTGGTGGCTGACATCATGGTCAGGGATAAATGAAGGGTTAAGGGAACTACTCTGAGAGCAAGGGGATTTCTACATTTCTAGTTCTCAGAACCTATGCACCCCTTGCCAGGGGCTTCACCCTGGTCTGCCCTCCCAGGCCCTCAGACCTCTGAGAATAGACAGCTGAAGTTTCTGTCCAATCTGCTCTGATACCATCACCCCGATCCTTCCAGCCCAAAGCACATAGGACGCAACTTACCAAAATGGATTCTTACACTTTATTAGATAAGAGGTCACAAGCCACAAGACTTTAAAGTGCGTAAAATTCACTGGCAATAAAGCCACAAGTACACCAGCTCCCTACCAGTCCCTAGCACTCACTCCATCTTCCATGGGCCAGGGCAGGGGTGGAAGGTTGAAACCCGTCACTAAAGATGGGGGACAGCAGGGACAAAGGATGGGAAGGCTGGAGGAGCATGAGCATTAGTGGCCTGGAACTGTGGAAGGAGAGGCTGCCCGTGACTCAAGCCACAGGAAGGCTGGGGTCAGTATGACCCCTCAAAGGCTGAAACAAACATTTTTTAAAAATTGCCTGCACGTAAGTAAGTGCTCCCGTGTCACGCAATGCTGTGGAGGACAGAAGAGGGTTTCAGATTCCCCTGGAACCGGAGTTAAGAATGGTTCATAGCCGCCATGTGGGTGCTGGGAATTGAACCCGGGTCCTCTGCAAGAGCAGTCAGTGTTCTCAACCACTAAGCCATCTCTCCAGCCCTGGAATAAACATTTTTCAAACTGTTCCTCATGACCAGCCCCTGGCATTTCAGACTGACCTAACCCCTCCTCCATCTGTCTCTGGTTTTCTCCCTAAGAATTAAAGAGTAATTCGGAGCCTACTGTTGGGCTTGAGGGTATCCCTGAAACACACAATGGATACAAACCACAGCAGATGTCGATTTCAGAATTGTGGAGGGGGCTAGCCCATTTGAGGGAAGAGGCTGCTGGCCAGGAGCTGGCTGGGTATGCGCTGAGTGTAAGGTACATATGTGTGTGCCTGCCAGGGTGGTGAGTGTGTATACATGTTCCATTCAAAACCCTAAAAGGAGATATGGCCAGAGGGAGCCCCATTTCTTTGGCTGGAACAGTCCCTGGGATGGGGAGAAGGCAGTACCCAACACAGACCATGGGAGGAGAAGCTCTGGTTACCCAGACAGTAAGATGTCTGCTCCCCACTCTAACAATCCTTAGGCCTGTCTGTACCTGCCTGAGTCCTTTCTAGCCAGCACAATGTCCTTGTTCCCTACCAGCTCAGCACACCAGCTACATACCCAGGGCAGCTCCTACTGCCTAGTCTCTTTCATGTATCAAGCCAGCAACTCCTGCCTTTCCCAAGAGATGAGACAGGAACTGGAGGAGACTCTTCCACTTGTCTGCTCCTTCTGAGGTGGGATTTGGGCAGGGACCCCAGAGACCTTGGCTCAAACTCCACTCCAATCTACAGACCTTCTACAAGAAAGTTAAAGTGCTTTGTTCTGCATGAATCCCAGAGAATGGCACCCTACACTGGGACTGGTGGCCTGCCTGCTTCTCAACACTGCAGACACTGCCTGCCAGTCTGCCCTGTACCATGGCACCCTCCCAATATGTGCAGTGGCACCCTCACCCATGTGCCAACACACACTACCAACAGTACATGCTATAGACAGAGAAAAATCGCAGGGCAATGTTTCCTCTCTAGTGTAAACTGGGCCCAGCTACCCTGAAGAGAGAAGCAAAGCTGCTACATGGACCCAGACTCTCTGGGGAATGGAAGGCCTGAGGACAGCTGCAGTTCAGTGACCTGGAGTGCTCCCTCCTAAACAGGCTCGCTCAGCAGCAGCTTAAGGCCTGCCTGCAGTCACTGAGCCAGAACTTTGGAAGGAACTAGGACACTGGCTCCTGTTCTTGGGAGTTTAAAAACACCCAATCACTCCTATCACCCAAAAACCCCAATCACCCTTCTACAAGGAAGGCTTTCCCCAGGCCTCCTGAGCCTATGCTTCAGCAGCTGAAGTACGTCAGTGACACTTAAGCTTTCCCTCCCCGAGCCTTAAATTCCTGCTTAGCAGCCATGGAGATTTATCTCTGAGTTTAGTCTGCACTACCTGCCAGGCTCACCTCTAACCCAGAGCATCTGTAGGCTCCAGGGACACCGTCTCACTGAGCTATGCCTGTCAATGACAGAAAGACCCTTGACTGGGAAAGCTAAATGATGGCGATGGTTGATTCCTGAGGTCCACAGCTGGGGAGCTGAGGAGAAATCAGGCATCGCCATCTACTCTAGCCTGTGACTCCTCCTCTGAGACAGAGATGCAGCTCCCATGTTTGAACTCTGCTGGGAGAACAGGCCCTCACTGCCTCTGCATCCCTTCTGAGGCAGTTTGTCCTCTATGGAACACAGTGGAGGCCTTGCTACAGGGGGAGTGGGTGGGGTTTCTCGGTGTAGAAGACAGAGTGCAGGAGCTCAGGCAGCAATGCTGTGTGCGTGAAGCGAAGACAATGCCAGCCACAGTGCCGTCACAGGACCAGGAGGGCTAGAGGACGTCGGTCTCCCTCTCAATGCCCACGTACTTGAGGGCATCAGCTTGGCTGTACCTATCCCAGAGCAGGGAGGAGGAACCAGGTTACTCTTTAGGCTTCTGTGATTGACAAGGTGAGGTCCACTCCTGTTTCACTTCCTCCCACTCTCTAACAGCCATTTACAGTGTTCCCATTTCTGAGGCAAGCCCCTGGCAACTGTAGACCCTCTCCTCCACCCCCCTTCTGCCCCATTCCCAACCACCTTACCTATAATCAAAGAAGAGCTCTTCACCAGCCTGAATCGCCCTCTTGGCAAAGATCCCAATGCGGTGATCTCCATTCACCATGACCACTGCAAACACGGAGACCCAGGGCTAGCTTCAGTCACCACAAGCCTGTGCCTGGGAGGCATCTGGGCTGACTTCCTCCAAACTCCCAGTGAATCACATGGAAGTAGAAGGGAGCCATGAAGGCACATTTCTCTATCTGTTACCATAGCCACTGACATGGGGAAACGATTATCTTGAAATCACACTTGTGGGAAAGTATTTTTAATGTAGTCAGTCAAAAACACAGATCATGAAAGTGAGAGAGACCTAAAATGAGTATCTCTGGACAAAAGGAAACTCAGCCATGAAAAAAAGTTGAACAATGAACAGAAACCATAGTACTGGAAGTGTCCAGCCCACCTCACCTCCTAGGCTGCTGGACACTCACCTTTGGCGTAACAGTTGGGGTTCACTGAATGGTTTGCAAAGCGAATTTTGTTTCCTTTCCGGGTAGCATCCACTACAAAATCTACATAAATCAAAGAAGATCATGAGTGTCTCAGGCAACTCCATGCTTTGGTTGTTTTTTTTTTTTTTTTTAGAAACAGAATCTAGCTCTGTAGTCCAAGACTGCCTGAAACTTACTGTGGTCATCCTGTCTTAGCCTCCTGAGTGCTAGGATTACAGGTATGTGCCACCATGCCCAGCTTTTGTTTTTTTTGAAATAGAATCTCAACCTATATATGGCCAAACCTGACCTGGAACTCACTATGTAGCTCAGACTGGTCTCAAACTTGTGGTAGTCCTTCTGCCTCAGTCTCTCAAGTGCTGGGATTATAGGCAGGAGCCACCATGATCAGCTTCAATTCCGTGCTTCTTTAGCACTAGTTTAAAAATCAGTAAAATGGTAACAGAAACAATTTAGTCTAATGGGGATGTAAAGCCTAGAGAAGTATTAGGAGATGGGACAGCAAGTGACTGGGAATTCTCTTGCATGTGGGAGAACTCCTTTTAGGTCCTCCTTCTGCATTTCAGATCTCATCTACTGAGTAGGGTGGCTTCTCAGGTGAAAGTGCCCAGTGTTCCCATTCCAAACAACTGGAGTGTAGAAGGCTGCTTGGTAGAAAGGCTTATACAAGATGACCTTGGCATTAGAGAGAGGCCATGTCATACCATTGTTGAGGTTGAAGAGGAAGCTGGACATATACTTATCATAGACCTTCCCCCGGCGATCAGCCTCATCCTGAGAGATAAGCTGGAGGGGGACAGAAGAAACAAAAGGGTGTCAGGCTGGCTGCATGGGGCATGACACCCTGCCCTCTGCCAAGGCTGGGGGGAGCAGTGTCATACAAAGGTGTTAATGAGAAGGAGGCATGCAGGAGAGTGAGCTCGGGCATAGTTCCCACCTCCACCCACATTGACCAGGATGAAGGCTGGGAAGAGCCAGCTCCCTACTCTTGCCAAAGAGTTGAAGAGCAGTGATTTGTTTCAAGATTGCAAACAGTTCTGTGGGATCCCGAGAGGCCACATGAGAACTAGGCTGAGTTATTTAGAGATTAAGTCAGAGAAGTCTAACCCACAGAAATTGGAGTTTCTCATCAGCATCTCCCCAGTAAGAACATGGGCCAAACCCAGAGCACTTACCTCACCACAATATTCAGAAATGAATTCATTTTTCTGCACTGACTCCTTGATAAAGGTACCCCATCCGGCCACATCAGAAGGGGCCAGCAGCAGGTGCTAGGGGAGAGGGAGACGAGCCTCAGATGACAGGGTAGGTTTGAGTGGGTGTGCATGCTGCATGTGCACGTGTATATGGGGGCAGGTGGAAAGTACTAGCAACTGTCAGAGGAATCTGGAAACCTAAAAGGTCTAAACCATTCTGTACTGGGGGTGGGGGACCAAAAGCAGAAGAGGTAGAAGGAAACAGGACACCGTCTTTCTCTTCCTTGGGGTCCTCCTGGGCTGAGGTTGGGCATTTGCTGCTATGTAGGTGATAAAAGGGACAACACTGGAGCTGCAGATATAACCTAATAGTAAAATGGTTGTCCACTATGTGCAAAGCCTTGGGCTCCATCTCCAGCATCAGGGGAAAAAAGACAGCATCAATGGTACATACCCCCTTGTTCCTTCAGTATGACAGAAAACTTTATTAATTTGGCCACATGTGCCTGACAGAATTTGTCAAGCACTTTCACATAGAAACCATCTAAGGAGCTAGAGGAAGAGGGACACCTGGGACTATTTCCTTTCTCCCACTGTTACCCTGATCCATGAAAAGGCCTCACCTTCTTGAGGCCACGCTGGATGCTGCAGTTTTTGCAAGAGACCACCTTGCAGTCCCAGTGCTCCGAGGCCCCACAGGTGAGGCACAGGTCAGGATCACACTCTCGCACTGCTAGATAGCAAGGACACTGCTTGGTATTGCACTGGGTCTTACAGCGACAGCCAGGGAAACGATTCTGACCTGAGTGGAGACATAGGTACGGTTAGAAAGCTCAGGCTCATATTGGTACCTAGCCAGACTGAGAATGGCATAAAAGTAAATTTGACATGTTCAAGTCAAGATAGACAGGAAGATTCTTCCCTATGAACACATATTGGACCTCTTTCTCTTAGAAAATAGAGTGGGGCTGAGGAGATGGCTCAGTTGGTAAAGTTCTTGTTACGCAAGCACAAGGACCTGAGTTTGATTCCCAGAACCGGCATAAAAACGCCAGGCATGGTGATGCCCATGTGCTTATCATACCAGCACTGGGGAGGTGGAGAGAGGAGGATTCCCAGGGCTCGCTGGCCAGACAGCTTAATCTTAACCAGCAAGCCCTAGATTTCAGTGACAAACCCTGTCTCAAAAAATAGGTAGGCTGGAGAGATGGCTCAGTGGGTAAGAACACTGGCTGCTCTTACAGAGGACCTAGGTTTGGTTCCCAGCACCCACATGGTAGCTAACAACTGTCAGTAACTCCAGTTCCAGGGGATCCAACGCCCTCTTCTGGCATCTGTGGACATTGCACAACACAGGTGTATTTACATGCATGCAGGCAAACCACTCATATACATAAAACAAATAAAGTAGGTGAGCTGGGACTGGCAGCACACACCTTTAATCTGAGCACTCAGGAGGTAGAGGTAGCCATCTCATCTCTGTGAGTTCAAGGCCAGCCAGGGCTACACAGTCAGACCCTGTCTCAAAAAACAAAACAACAAAAAACAAGGTAGGTAGCTTCTGAGGAATGACACCCATGGTTGATCTCTGGTCACATATGTACTGTGAACTGCCTCCCAACACTCGTGTCCAAGACTTGAAAGAGCAGGTCTGACTATTAAGTGTGGAGATCCCTCAACAGTGTCCCTCTCTCATCCTTGGCAGATTTAGAAGGGAGGCAAGGAGAACCCCCAGAGAAAATGAAATCAGTGCTTTTCACAGGTAAATCCTCACCATCAAAACAAGTATCATTTTGAGAACAGAATGCATCCGTTCTATATCATCCTCTGCCCACAGCCCTCTCCACACTAGCACTTCTCTGCTGTGGCTAAGATTGTTATCTGTTTCTTGTTAGGAGACAGTCACAGCACACGGCTGCCGGGGCACTGCCTTCTGCAAGCCTCGAGGCTGCCATCAACTGCTCAACCGTAAGTGGGAGAGGTGGCGAAAGGTTAAGGTGGGAATAGAAGGATCACTTTTCAGCTAACATCCAGGCCCTGCATGCGTGAGTGCGTGCGTGTGTGTGTGCGTATAATTTTATTTTTAATTAGGTGTGTGTGAGTTCAAGTGCCTACAGAGGTCTGGAGAGGGCACTTGATCCCCCAGAGCTGGAATTACAGGTGGCTGTGAGCTGCCTGATATAGGGTGCTATGAACTAAATTTGGGTTCTCTGCAAGAACAGTATGCACTTCCAACTGCTGAACCATTTCTCCAGCCCCTCCTACCAGATATTAAAATTCCAGCTAATACAGAAATGTTGACATGAAACTCTTTTACCCTATACAATTAAAATATGCCAACAAGTGTTCTAGAAAAACTCCCAGCTGCTGGGTGTGATGATGCATGCCTTTAATCCCAGTACTCAGGAGGCAAAGGCAGGTGGATCTCTGTGAGATCAAGGCCAGCCTGGTCTACATAGTGAGTTCCAGGCAGGCTGGGGCTCAGGGAGACCATGTCTCAAATAAAGACAAAAAAAGCTGGGTGTGGTGGCACATACCTTTAGTTCCAGCACTTTGAAGGCAGAGGCAGGCGATCTCTGGGAGTTCAAGGCCAGACTGGTCTACATAATGAGTTCCAGGACAGCTGGGGCTACAGGGTGACTGATTCAAAAAGACCAGAAAACAAAAACATCCAAACTGTGTGTGTGTGTGTGTGTGTGTGTATTTTAGAACACTTGCCTTTTTAAAAACATTTGCCTAGCAAGCACAAGGCTTTAGATTCAATCTTTTTAAAAAAAAATATTTTCTTTATTATTTTTATTTTATGTGTATGAGTGTATTGCCTGCATGTATGTGAATGCACTCGTGTCGTGTAATGCCACAGAGGTCAGAAGAGGGCTTCGGATTCCCCTGGAACTGGAGTTAAGGACAGTTTGTAGCTGCCATGTGGGTGCTGGGAATCGAGGCCGGGTCCTCTGCAAGAGCAGTGTTCTTAACTGCTGAGCCATCTCTCTAGCCCCTAGATTCAATCCTTAGTACAATAATAAATATCCAGTTATCAAACAGACATAAAAAACTTTGCATGTGACCTGGGTATGATGGCACACACCTGCAATTTGAGCAGCAGGGAACAAGAGGATCAGGAGTTCAAGGTCATCTTTGACTAAACTGCAAGTTCAAGGCTAGCCTGGGTTAGAGGAAACTTTCAAAAGCCCTAAAAGAGGGGCTGGAGAGATGGCTCAGTGGTTAAGAACACTGGGTATTCTTGCAGAAGACCTGCATTCGAATCCCAGCACCCACATGACAGCTAACAACTGCTCATAATGCCAGTTCCAGGGGCTCCAACAGCCTCTTTTGTCCTCCACGGGCACTGCATGACACAACATGGGTGCACTTACTTACATGCAGTCATAACTCTCATACACATAAAATAAAAATATTTTAAAAAACAAAAAAAACCCCCAAAGAATTCTGTGTATATTCTTTTTCCTTTTAAACATTTTAAAAATTACATTTATTTATTTGTGTATATGTATGTTTATTTGTGCACATATGCACGTGCATGTGGAGGTCAGAGGACAACTTTCAGGAATCAGTTCTCTCCCTATCATGTGGTCCCTGGGCGACTCAGGTCTTTGGCCTTAGTGGCAGGTGCCATTCTTGGCTGAGCCACCTTGCAGTTCTCTTTTCTCCTCTCCCTTTTCCCTTCCCTTCCTAGCCTCCCTTCCCCTCCTCTCTTTCTCCTATGAGGCAGGGTTTTGGACTGGCCTTCAACTCCTGGGCTCAAGTGATCCACCTGCCTCAATCTCTCCCAAATGCTAGGGTTATAGGTGTGTGCCATTGTACTCAGCTGAAAAAATCTGGGGGTGGGGTTGTTGAGACATGGTCTCACTATGTAGCCCAGGCTAGCCTTGAACTCCTGATCCTCCTGCCTCAGACTCTCACACTGGGATTACAGTTATACACCATGACACTTAACCCAGCTAACACATCTTAAAAACAACATCCTAAACAGAGACACTGAATGCAGCTTGAAGAATGATCTTCTTCTTAGTTCTCCCCTGGAAGGAAAAGATGGAGAAGCATTTATGTCTAGTTCCTGCTTTTAGAATCAGAACCTAACAACTTTGTAAAAATTACTCTCTCAGCTGGGAAAGGTGGCACGCACCTGCAGTCTCAGTAGCCTCGGTTACTCAAGAGGTAAAGACAAGAAAACAGAGGAGGGTGGGAGGAAGGGGTAAAAGACTGCTGAAGCCCAGGAGTTTGGGGCCATCCTGAGAAACATTGAAAGACACTGTTTAAAAAAAATAGATCAGGGGCTGGAGAGATGGCTTAGTAGTTAAGAGCACTGGCTCTTCTTGCAGAGGATCCAGTTTGGTTCCCAGCACCCACATGATGGTTAACAACTGTCCCTAACTCCAGTTCCAGGGATCCAACACCCTCTTCTGGCCTCTGTGGGCACTGCACACATGGGTACACTCACATACATGCATTCCTACACATAAAAGTAATTAAACAGCTGGGCGTGGTGGCACACGCCTTTAATCCCAGCACTTGGGAGGCAGAGGCAGGCAGATCTCTGTGAGTTCAAGGCCAGCCTGGTCTACATAGTGAGTTCCAGGACAGCTGGGGCTCCAGGGAGACCCTGTCTCAAAAAGACCAAAAAAAAAAACTTATTTCATAACCACATATTTAGAAGAAGCATTTCATTACAACAGCATTGACATATTCAATAACAATTTCCTGAGCTAAGACGCATCTCTTTCAAAATTGGCTGTAAATTTTAAGGTTTAGAGTTGAATTATTACAGTTATATAATTATATGTATGTATTTTATATATACGGAAAATATATATACACAAAATCCCTTAGCTTTCCCAGATGGCTCCCATGTGCCTTCCCTGTGGAACACCTGAAACACAGCTAGAGAGTATCAAAGGTTCACAGGCAGCTGTGGGGCAGAAGAAGGGGGCCTGGGTACACTGAGGTCAAGCACTTTGGTAGATGATGGAAAAATCAGGGTGTTCTTACAGTCTGGGTTGCACTGGCAGAACTTCTCACAGAAATTCTGGGTCATGATGCAGGGGCAGGTGCTGTCACAGGGGCGGTCTGGGTGGTCACAGGGTTGGTAGTTGTACACTTGTGTGGAAGAGTTATCTAGGAGAGAAGAATTGAGCAGGACACCACTGTGACCAGGCTACCTTGCTGCCCTCCCCTCCAAACATCAAAGCAGGCTTGTTCTAAACTTGATCTTGGAGACACTCAGCACCTGACATGAGAGGATAGAGTGGCTGACCCCTAAGCACAAACAATGGGGTGATCTGCTTTGTGAGCAAGGTGTGGAGATGGCCTGAGATAACAGGGCAGATACTCTGAATGTTAAAAGAGGGCCTGGAACCTGCAAACAGCACACTAGGAAACTCAGAGGCCACAAGGCCTGAAAGTGTACCTCCTGAGGCCTTTGTGGCTGCAGCGAGTGGCTCAGCCCTTCTGAGATGCTGCACAGAATCTGCAATCTGCAGAAACAGCCAGGGTCAACAAGTTGAGCTGTAGGTGGAGCAGGGCGATAGCCACAGGGTGAGGCTTCAGGCTGAACTGCACCCTGGCGAACTTGCCTTTATTCTCTGTGTGTGTGTGTGTGTCTGTCTGTCTGTCTGTGTCTGTGTGTGTTTTCCTGGGATGAAACCCAAGGTCTGGCACATGCTAACCATAAAATCTATCCCTAACTTATACCTCAGCCTGGAACTTACCCTTCTTCAGCTGAATTTTCCTGCAGTGTGCAGCCCACAACCTAGGGAAGAAAAAAAAAAGAAAAGGAGATGGGTTTAGGTCAAGGACCTTGGGTACTGTATAGATGCAGGCAAATAATAGTGTGGCCTGCTAAGGGACTGTTTAACAGCTGTGGAGCATCCATCCAAAGTTCCTTAACAAGAGGGCCCTACTTTGTTACAGAGAAGCCAGAGTCCATCTTCAATCCAATTGGCCTCTCTCTGTGGCACAATTTAAACTTAACACAACCCCTCCCTGAAACATAAAACAACAAACAAACAAACAAAAAGCTGAAGCTTTGTGTTGTGTCTGTCATCGTACTATTTTTCTCCCTTTCCTCTCCCCCTTTTCAGGGGAAGGCTGTTGGGGGGTGTTTTCTGAGATGACAAGAAGGAAGGCCTTTCAGGGACTTTTTTGAGTGAAAAAATTGACAGGAAGAGCCACAAGGACATTTTCTGTTTCTAGAGCTGGTGCCACCTCCCTCCTTTGGTAGGTAATAGTCATTAGAGTGCTAAGCCAGGCACAGTGCTTAATTTTTTTAAACTGCTAACCCTAAATAGTGTTATATAACTGAAAAGCAACACATATAGATAGACAAAGAAAAGGAATAAACTCATCAGAGTTGACAAGTGGGGAAGGTGATCACCACCCAAGGAGGAGAAATGGCCTCAGCATGGAGTCTTTGGTCAGCTCATGTCCTATTGGCCAGAAACGTAAAAGGAAACCAGACAGCTCAGGGTCCTCAGCATGTGGACACGGGGTACAGGGCTGGTCCCAGGCACAGACCCTTCTGGAGCACCAAAGATGCCAGCTCTCAGCTGCGTGCTCCAATAAGATGAGATCAGCCAGCCCTGTGCAGTGGCTGACAGGGAGGCAGGTGTGCAAGGTGTAAGCACAGACAATAGCCCTTGCCTGTGCTTTCTTTTCTTCTTCTGTGAAGGGTTCATGAGCTCATCTGTTGGCAGCTTCAGGATAAGTGATTCTTTGACTGCAAACTGAAAGACCTGCAAGAGAAATCCCACAGGACCTGTCACACCTCTGGAGCCACCTGATCAGGCAAGTGGCTGGGCCAGGTGCTGGGCTTGTAGGGGATCTGGAGTTTGTAAGTAGCTGACTGGTTATCTTTTGAGTCAAAGAGAAACAGGGTGCTATTGGGATATGGGGTCACTGGTTCTGAAGAGAACTCATCAGTTACTCTGAACTGGCAAGAGAGCACTACTGAGCACAGTACCAAGAGGCCCCTACTTTGCTACAGAGTACCATCCTCCTGATCAGCACCTTTCATCTAGCACTCTTCACCAGGCCATAGGGAGACTACAGGTGCTGAGTGAGGCCTGGTAGGAAGTGGGGCACTGGGCTAAGCATCAGCTCCCTCTGCTGGTAGAAAGATCTCCAGAGCCTTGACTGTTCAGTAGAACAGCATCTCAGGAAGGCTGGTTCCTCTTCCTCATGCCTCCACTTTTATAGCACTCATTTTAAGGCTTTTCTTTTGCTTTTTGGCTATAAGACCTTCTGAGACCCTGTAAGAACTATAAACATTATCTGGAAAAGAATGAAATAATTTTTTTGAACACAATTCTATAGACTTTTAGGTTAAGAGCCTGTGCTATGGGTCAGGGAGACCCTTACCACAAAGCCTGATGACCTAAGTTGGATCCTCAGAGCCTACGGTGAATGGAGAGAACCAACTCCCAAAAGTTGTTCTGACTTCCACAAGTGCACAGAGCCATGTGCACACACACCCGCATACACATATGCCCACACACTAATTTTTTTTTTTTTTTAAAAAGAACCTGTGTTGTAAGGAAATAGATACAGGCTCTAAAATGCAACTACAAGTCCCTTTAGCTCATAGTTCTCGTCATTATTCATGTGAAGGAGCACGAAGTACATTCCCAAACCCTAGCAATGCTTGGGGATATGCTCCCAAGAAGAAGCCGCAGAGCCTCTCAGAAGTTCCATGTGGGACAGGTTCCAGCACTGAGATGCCCTTCTTCTTGGACAGACTGGCCTGAACTCCTGACTCCCATTCTTGCTCTGTACTCTGTGGTCTTCTCACTGCTGTCTTTTCTTTAAGAACATTTTAAGGGGCTGGAGAGATGGCTCAGTGGTTAAAAGCACTGGTTGCTCTTACAGAGGACCTGGGTTTGATTCTCAGCACCCATAATGGCAGCTAACAACGGTCTGTTAACTCAAGCTCCAGGGGCTATGATGTACTCTTCTGACCTCTGTGGGCACTGAATGACATAGATTCTCTTACATACATGCAAGCAATACACTCATACTGTAAAATAAAAATAGTAAATCATTTTTTTTTAAAAAGAATGTTTTAAAATTAATTTTTATTTATTCATGTTGTATGGGAGTATATGTGCCAAAGTATATACAAGTGGAGGAAAAGGAACAACTTTAAAGAGTCAGATGAGAGGCATGATGGCACATGCCTTTAATCCCAGCACTCGGGAGGCAGAGGCAAGATCTCTGTGAGTTCCAGGCCAACCTGGTCTACATAGTGAGTTCCAGGTCAGTTGGGGTGACAGGGAGACCCTGTCTCAAAAAAATTTTTTTTTAAATTATTTTATGAGCGTTTTCCTATACATATGTAAGTGTACCATGTGCGTGCCATGTCCCACAGAGGTCATAAGAAGGTGTCGGATCCCCTATAACAGGAGTTACGGATGCTTGTTAGCTTCCATGTGGGTGCTGGGAATTGAACCCAGGTCTCATGGAAGAACAGCCAGTGTTCTTAATCACTGAGTCATCTCTCCAGTCCTCTGTGGTCTTTGCTTGCCTCTACAGCACCAGTAGCTGCTGTCAAATGATATTTTCAGGAAAAGTATGAGTGAGAAGGCTGAGGTCTGAGCCTAGATACTGGGGCTGGAAATTAGAAAACCTGGTAATAGGAAACTTCGAAAAAGCATGCGGCTGGTGGCAGCTGCAGCGGCAGGAATGTACCACTGAAAAAAGACCCACAGGAGCAGGGCACAGTAGCACACACCCACAATTCCAGGGCTTAGAAGATGGAAGCAGGAGGATCAGAAGTTTAAGGCTAGCCTTGATACACAGTGAACCCGAGGCCAGCCTGTGCCACACAAGCAACAATGAAACAAAGGGTCCCCACTAGGATGGAGGCACATGTTGAGAAAGGAACAAAACAGCCAGAAGAATGCAGGCATATCCAGGAGAGTCAGAGTGGCTGGAGACAGAAATATGACTTGGGCAAGGAAAGGTCTGGGGAAGACAGCTCAGTCAGTGAAGTGCTTCCCTTGCAAGCATAAGGACGCGAGTTTGATCCCCCAGAACCCATGTAAAAAAGCCAGGTGTGCAACTGTATAGTGCTCTGGAGGCAGAGATAGAGGGATTCTTGGGGCTCTCTAGCCAGCCAGTCTAGCCTAACTGCTGAGTTCCATGCCAGTGAGGTGAGAGACCCTCAAAAAAAAGGATGGACAGCAACTGAGCAATGACACTCAAGGTTGTCGCACACGGAAGCATACAGGCACACATGTACGACCTGAGCAAGGAGAGCAGACTGCCAAGCAACGCAGGCCTGGTGTCTGGAGATATCATGTTCAAGAATCTGCTTCAGGACCCAGAAGCAGACATTTGCAAGAGACTGTCCAGACACACAGCCTGGTGAGATGGCAGAGGGACAGTGCAATGATGGAGGGAGGGCCCACATTCCTGCTTTGTTTTCAGGAAGTACCTGCTTGCACGTCTTCGTCCCCAGAAGCCGGGCTATTGAACAGAAGTTGTTGAAGTAGGTGCCATGGAAGACTCGAAAAAGCGATTCTTCAGCTCCAGTCCACTCCACGGGCTCCGAGGGGGCTTCCACAACACAGAGCTGAGCTGGGGCTGGGCTGGCTTTCTGTTTTGTGGGGGTCTGACAGCGAGAGTTAGCCTCTGAGGAAGGGAGAAAACCAGAAGATTGAGGAATGTAGTTGTTTGTAGTTTGTAGTATCAGAAGTACATCACTCTATTTTGAAAGGGAGAATACTTAATGTAAAGGGGGCTGGGTGTTGGGGCACATGTTTGTAATTGAAGCAGAGTATAACTGAATCACTGCAAGTTTGAGACTAGTCTAGTCTATATAGTTCCAGGCCAGTTCAGGCACATACCAAGGCCTTGTACCAAAAAATATTCCCTACTTTTCACTGCTTCCAGGAAAACTGGTAGAAAGGCTTAACAATTTTTAAAAGATAGAACTATTCACATTTGGGCACTGGGCTGGCATGGCAGTACATGCCTTTAATCCCAGCACAGGAAGCAGAAACAAGTGGATCTCTATGAGTTCGAGGCCAATGTGGTCTATATGGTAAGAATCTGCCCTACCCCCAAGAAGTCTGGAGAAGAGAGCTCAGTTGAGGGCATATACGACTCTTTGAGAGGACCCAAGTTCAATTCCAAGCACCCATGTCATGTCAAGTGGCTCACAAGCACAGGCAGGGGATCCAACACCTCTGGCCTCTGTGAATAACAGTACTCATGTGAACATACACATACAGACACAAAATTAAAAATATAGTGGGGCATGGTGGCACACCTTTAATCCTAGCAATGGGGAGGCAGAGGCAGGTGGATTGGGGAGATCAAGGTCAACATGGTCTACATAGTAAGTTCCAGGTCAGCCAGAGCTACAAAGAGCCCCTGGATCAAAAAAAAAATTTAATTTAAAAAAAAAAAAAAAAGAGTTGGGCACTGACCAGAGTTCTTGAATGAAAAGGAAAGATGGACATTTTCCGTTCACTGTACCTGATGAACTGGAGGCCCAATCATTGCCTGTGTCCCTGTCACTGTCTCCCTCTTTAGTCTCAGCCACAGCCGAGGTGGATGTATTAGAGCAGGAAGCACTGACCACATGGTGCCTTCGCCGACGGCGCCCAGAGCACTTGGACCTTGGGTTATGGAGCATGGCGTACTCCTTTGCTCCCTCCTATGGGAACATATTACAGGTAGGAAAAAGAACAGACACAGAGCCACTATCACAAACTTTCATCTATGCTTACATGCAATGATCCTTTGGTTTTTATCTGTTCCATGTTAAGTGTGATCATATTATGACAGCTGCTTAGTGAACATTCTAAAACTTAAAAAAAAAAATCCCTTTTCACAGGTGCCCTATAATCTTAAATTTTTTTTAAAATTTATTTTTATGTGTTTGAGTGCTTTGCCTGCTTCTAAGTGCACCATGCGCTTGCAATGCCTGGGGAGGCTAGAAGAGGGTGTTGGAGCCTCTGGAACTGGAGTTACTTATGGTTGTTAGTTGCCATGTGGGTGCTGAGATCCAAACCTGGGTCCTCTGCAAGAGCTGCCAGTGCTCTTTTTAAAAAACAAGTATTTTGCTGGGCGTGGTGGTGCACGCCTTTAATCCTAGCACTCCAGAGGCAGAGGCAGGTGGATCTCTGAGTTCAAGGCCAAGGCCAGCCTGGTCTACACAGTGAGTTCCAGAACAGCTGGGGCTACAGGGAGACCCTGTCTCAAAAAGACCAAAACAAAACAAAAAAAACCCAAGTATTTTATTTTATTTTATTTTATTTTATTTTATGTGTATGAGTGTTTTGCTGGCATGTATGTTAAGTGCACTACACACATGCAATGCCTGCAGCAGCTAGAAGAGGGCACTGGATCCCATGGAACTAGAGCCATGGACAGCTGCTAGCCACCATGTGGGTGCTGGGAACCAAACTTGGTTCCTTTGGAAGAACACCAACTGCTCCCAACCGCCGAGCCACCTCTCCAGCCCTTCTTTTCTTTTTTCAGTGTTGGGAATTGAACCCAAGCATGGCAGGCAAGTGCTCTACCACCAAGTTACATTCAAACCCTAAAAATACTAGTTCAAATAAATACTAAGCAAAATGTTTACTATAAATCAAAACACGCCATCAGTGTTAATTCATGAGAAATCTGGAATAAAGGAACATGGTAAGCAACACCCTCAGAAAACAACGAAGTTCAGAAGAATGTGGGTCACCTGATAAGATGACCAGCCAGAACTTCAGAAAGAAGAAATGAGTGATGGTATTATTTGAGGTTAGCCAAATGTGGCACCTGACTGGATGAAAACTTAGTTTGAAAACTAAAGACAAGTGAAATGTTTGGGCTGTGGATATGGTTCACTGACAGAGATGTGCTTAGCAAGAATGAGACCTTGGATTCAACCCCCAGCACCAAACCTTTCCTCAAACATTTGAAAAAAGATGGAAAAATATTCCAAATCCAAGAAGAAGGCCTTTTTCAATTTCTTTGTACTTTAAAAAAAAATATGCTCTTTAAGAGCTGAGTATGCTGGGTGCACACCTTTAATCCCAGCACTTGGGAGGCAAAGGCAGGCCCCAAAAGAATGAATGTAAGGAGATGGAGAGATGGCTCAGTGGTTAAGAACACTTCCTGCTTTTCCAAAGGACATCTGTAACTCCAGTTCCAAGGGATCTGACATCCTATTCTGGCCTCTGTGGGTACTGCAGGCACATGGTGCCTTACATACATGCAGGCAAAACATACACATAATTTTTTATGTCTATGAAAATATATAAGTAAGTGCTGGGCATGGTGGCACATGTCTTTAATCCCAACACTCAGGAGGCAGAGGCAGGTAGATTTCTGTGAGATCGAGGCCAGTCTGGTCTATATAGTAAGTTCCAGGCCAGCTGGAGCTACAGGGAGACCCTGTCTCAAAAAGATAGAAAAAAAAAAAAGCAAATAAATCTTAAAAAGTATTTTTTAAAAGATATTTGAGTATAAGCTGGGTATTGTGGCATACTCTGTAAACCCAGCACCCAGGAGGTGGAGGGAGGATAGTTCAAGGCCAGCCTTAGCCACACAGTGAATTTGAGGTCAGTCTGGTCTACATGAGACACCATCTCAAAAAAATCATTACCTTCACACAACAAAATAAAGATCTGAGTGTGGTGGTACATGTCTGTAATCCCAGCATTTGGGAGGATGAAGCAGGATCTGGAGTTCAGGCTAGCCTGGGCTGTATATGAGACTTGTCTCAAAACAAAAGGGGCTCAAAAGGTGGCTCGGTGGTTGAAAGCACTTGCTGCTTTTGCAGAGGATCTAGGTTCAGTTCTCAGCACCCAAATGGTGGCTAGCGACAATCTGTCACTCCAGTTCCAGGGACCTGACACATTCTTCTGGCCTCTGCACGCACTCTACGCATGTGGTGCACTTACATTCATGCAGGCAATAAATAATAAAAAGTTAGAATGCAGGGCTGGAGAGATGGGTCAGTAGTTAACAGCACAGGCTGCTCTTGCGGAGGACCTAGGTTTGATTCCCAGCACCCACAAGATGGCTAACAAATATCTATAACTCCAGTTCCAGGGGATCTGACACCCTTTGCTGGTCTCCATGGGCACTGCACACATTGGTGGACTTACATACATGCAGACAAAACACTAATACATATAAAATACTTTTAAAAAAGTTAGAATGGGTTGGGAATATAGCTCAGTGGTAGAGCACTTGCTATACTGCATGAAGATCAAAGTTTAATTTTCAGCACCAGAAAAAAAGTTAAAGAAAAAATATAAACATTAAAAGTTGGGGGCCAGGAATGGTGGTACATGCCTTTAATCCCAGCACTCAGGAGGTAGAGGCAGGTAAATCTCTGTGAGTTTGAGGCCAGCCTGGTCCACATAGTGAGTTACAGGTCAGCTGGGGCTACAAGAAGACCCTGTCTCAAAAAGACGAAAAAAAAAAAAAAAAAGTTGGGGAACACTGGGGCCGGAGAGATGGCTCAGTGGTTAAGAACACCGGCTGCTCTTGCAGAGGACCCAGCACCCACATGGCAACTAACAACCATCCATAACTCCAGTTCCAGGGGAATCTGATGCTCTCTTCTGACCTCTGCAGGCACTGCATGACATGGGTACAGGCAATACACTAATACACATAAAATAAAAATAATTTAAAAAAAAAAAGTTGGGGAGTACTTCTGTTTCTCTTCAGATTGCCCAAGTCTCTTGTGTTTTATTGAAAAAATTTTAAGGATAGGAACAATTCTGAGTTTTTAATTAATTTTTGAGGCCTTGCTTTGACAGAGCTGGACATCTTGTCCTTAAAGAAAAACTAAAGTTGGAGAAGAGAGCCTAGCATATTTGGATATGTGCTCATAACTAAAAAGCAGTAACAGAAAAATCTGTGCATATGTATCTCTGTACGTTAAACAGACACACACGTGCCCTGCCAGCAGTTCTGCAATGCTGCACAGGGTTCTAGAGTGATGACTCTGAGAAGGATGATGCTTTTGAGTTATGTTGACATTACATGGGAAAGAAGCCTTGAATAATTAGAAAAGCATGGTCTATGGATTTAGAGCAGGCCTGAACTGCATCACTGCCATACCACTGACTTATTAATAAATTCTTTGTGCAAAATATGTAATGCTATAACCCATAACTTCGTCCACCTGAGAGCACTGTGAAAATAAGACAAAACAGGGTATGGTGTGGCACTCAACATAGAGCGGACTCAATGCACATGAGAGAAAAAAATGAGTTGGGGAAAAAGTTAATTTGGTCTTTTAGCTGTTCCCACATAGCCCACTTCCAGATGTGAAATAAATAACATTTTCTACCGTTCTTCCTTCTGTAATCCTGTTAAAGATGCCCCACAAGACACTGGCTTTATAAATTGTAATTGATGGCAGAGATCTTATCAAGGTAGTATATCCTTTCCTTAAGTCCAAGCTGCTATGTGGAAAGCTGAAGAGCATCCTCAGCAAGTCTAGCTACAGCAGAGGCACGTCCTCTGGGAGTTGTCCTAAGAGGGACTTCTCCTTTCCCCTCTCCCTTTGCAAGGTTACCTCTCCTTCTTTTGCTCAGCATTCTGGATTCTAAAGACAAGTCACATCTTAAATAAGATGAATGACTAGAGAGATGGCTCAGCGGGTAAGAGCACTGACTGCTCTTGCAGAGGATCTGGGTTCAATTCCCAGCACCCCACATGGCAGCTAACAACCCTTTGTAACTCCAGTTCCAGGGGATCCAATGCCCTCTTCTGACCTCTGCAGGCATTGCACGACAGGGGTACACTCACATACATGCAGGAAATACACTCATACACATAAAATAAAAATAATAA
>NW_008340203.1:2382254-2399063 GCF_000622305.1 Nannospalax galili
AAAAAAAAATTAAGACAAACTGTTAAATAATCTTGATTTGGATTTATAGATCCCAACGACATCTGGTCACCTACAGATAACACAGAACATATTAAACTCATTATTATTTATTTCTGTGCATCACCTCGCACAAACCTTGTAAATCACTGAGGTTTAGAAGTACTATATGGAGGGGGCATGTTGGCGCACACCTTTAGTCCCAGCGTTTGGGAGGCAGAGACAAGTGGATCTCTCTGAGTTCGAGCCCAGCCTGGTCTACACAGCAGTTCCAGTCCAGCTGAGACTACAGGGAGACCCTGGTGAGATGTCTCAGTGAATAAAAAGGCTTGCTGTGAGAGCCTGCCAACTTGAGTTTGATTCCTAGGACCCACATGGTGGTGGAAGGAGAAAACTAATTCCCCAAAGTTGCCCTCTGACCTTCATACATGTGTGTGCATGCACACACACACACACACCCCACAAAATAAATTTTTTTAAAGTAATTATTAAAATGTCTGAAAGACATAAACGCAAAACAAAAACAAACAAGGCAACTAGCATATACAACTTTTGGGGCTGGAGAGATGCTCAGCAGTTAAAAGAGTACTGGGTGCTCTTCCAGAGGACCTGGGTTTGATTCTGAGCTCCCATATGGCAACAACTATCTGTAACTACAGTTCCAGGGGATTTGATGCCCTCTTCTGGCCTCCACATGAGTGCATTTACATTACAAGCATGCAAAATACTCATACACATGAAATAAAAATTTAAAAATTTGTTTAAAATGCCTTCTGAGAGCCGGGTGTAGTGGTGCACACCTTTAATTCCAGCACTCAGAAGGGAGAGGCAGGCAGATCTCTGTGAGATTCAGGCCAGCCTGATCTACACAGTGAATACTTAAAAAAAAAAAAAAAAATCTGCCGAGAGAACTTGAGAAATTAGCCTCCATCAGGGTCTACTGAGATGTGCCAGTCAGGGAGAAAAGGACACATGTATCAGACAGCCAAGATCTACTCAGAAGTCTTCCTGGCCCTGCCCCTGCTTTGTGCTTCTGAGTCTCTTGAGATAGGGTCTCAAGCAATAACCCTACTCCCATCTTTTCAGAATGCTGGCCCTTGAATAAAAAGTTTAATTTCCTTCCAACCAATTCTTTATGTGTATAAGCGTATTGCCTGCATATATGTGAGTGCACCCGTGTTGTGCAATGCCTTGGAGGTCAGAAGAAGGCTTCGGATTCTTACCTACTAAGAATTAGCCTTCTATGTCTGGTAACAAATTTGGCAAGCCAGCCAGAGCAGTGAACTGCGCTGTGGAGCCCTCTCCATTTCTACTGTAGGAAGCAATGATTGCTTGTGAAAAGCCAGCTGCTTGTGGCAAGCTGACCCCATCGTGGAGACCGAAAGGACTTTGGCAGCTGCTGAGGTTTTAGGAAGGACTTTAGTCTGGGTAACACTTGGTGCACAATGGGAATCCTTTACCTATATTGTCTGGGACTTACACAGCCACATAGCCATTTAGCCCTTGTTCAGGTCATCTGTGGTTCCATTTGGTATGACACCAGATTCTAAGGCCTAGCTTTCCAGCTTCTCCTTCATGGGACATTCGTTTGGAGAACACTTTGTTTGGCCTGGATTTCTTCTTTTCCTTCCTGTAACTATTTTTCTTTGTAAAATGAACGGCTCAGTTTTGTTTTGTTTGTGTCCACAGCGTCTCGCTATGTGGCCCTGGCTGGCCTAGGCTCACTATGTAGACCAGGCTGGCCTTGGACTCAGAAATTCTGCTTCTGCCCTCAGAGTATTTTTTTTTTTTCACTTAAAAAAGGATTTTTTTTTTTTTTTTGGTCTTTTTGAGACAGGGTCTCCCTGGAGCCCCAGTTGGAACTCACTATGTTGGAACTCAGAGATCTGCCTGCCTCTGCCTCCCGAGTGCTGGGATTAAAGGCATGTGCCACTACACCTGGCAAAAGATTTTATTTTTATTTGATGTGTATGTGTGTTTGGCTTCCCTGTATGTATGTGCATGTAGGGCCTGAGTGCCTGCAGAGGCCAGAAGATGGCGTCAAAACCCATAGAACTGGAGTTACAGATGGTTGTGAGCTGCCATGTGGGTTCTGAGACCCAAACCCAGGTTTTCTGCAAGGGCAGCAAGTGCTCTTAAGCAGTGATCCATTTCTCCAGCCCTAAGTAGCTCAGTTTTAATACAGCCTATTCTTGAGTTTTTGGGCCACAAACTGACATAATGGTAGACAGGACCCCAGGGCAAGCATAAACTGGATAGTACAAATATTGCCTGTCAAACTACCACAATCTTAAATCCAGTCACCGCGCTACTAATAATGGAAACGGACTCCGATTTGGAACAGAATTGCTTGAATTTTTTTTTTTTTTTTCTTTTTGAGACAGGGTTTCCTTGTAGTCCCAGCTGACCTGAACTCACTATGTAGACTGGGCTGGCCTTGAACTCACAAAGATCCGCTGCCTCTGCCTCCCAAGTGCTGGGATTAAAGGCACCACGCTGGGCAGAACTGCTTAAAATTTTTAATGTGGCCTATTCCAGCAGGCTGGACTTGTCAGGGTGACTGCTGACAACCCACAATTGGCAACTATTTACTGCTGGAAGCAGCACTTGGGGAAGGAGGGCCATGCTAGGCTGGCCATGCTGGGCTGGACACACTGTGCTCACACTGAAGAAGGGGAGCAATAGAGACCACTGCACTCCTGGCTGGTGCCTCTGAAGGCCGAACACACTCCACACAGGAGACACAACATAACAGTTATGTCTCTTTGAAGTTTGACTAGTACATATGACAAGTATATGCCTGAAACAGCATAATTTAATTTTTTCTTTGTACTTTGGGACACTTTCTAGGCTTGGGGCAGCCTATCCTAACAGAACTGAGGACAAAAGGGATGGCTCAATTTTTGAGTTTTGGGCTAGCCTGGGCTATATAGAATGAGCCTCTTACTCAAAAATCAAAAGAAAGTATTCCCAGGTTGGGGCCACTGAACTCTATCCAAAGTGATAATGGCTCACTGTTTGTTTCTGAATTCATGTAAAAGATGAAGAAAAGTTTACAAGTTGGCAATTGCATTTTCAGACTGCAATCCACAGGGACCCACATGACCCTAGCTAAACTGGAGAAACATTTTCAGTCCTGTTTTGCCTACTGCTTGGCTCTGAATTAGGGTAGCATGTCAAAATGGTCTTAAATCAAGCTCCTTTGAAAGTGTACAAGATCCTTCCTAGCCTCCACATTTTATATCATGAAATGAAGTTCAGACTAAACAATGTCACAGCTGGACCACACAAGCATCTTATCAGTTTGTTCTTTTCAGGTTTGCCCACCCAAGGGAGGTGCCACTCTAACTTTCCTGGAGACAAAGTGCCACTAAGACTTTACAACCCAAGCACCTGAAGAACAGCTGGTGGAGAAGTGGAATGTGATGGACTATTAATAACCCAGAATGATTCTGCCTGGACGTCCCCCTCCTAGAGGATTTTAAATATTTACTCAAAAGGACAAGATGACTAAGACACGTAATTCTGAGAAAACTGCTAACTTACAGGAATTTCTTGATTCCTGGCAAAAATTATGTTGGACAACAAAATTCTTAAGACTATGTCCTAGCTGGACAGGGAGGACGTTTATATGAGCATTGACCTAGCCTCCTGCATAAAGACCTATTAATCTATTAATACTTCATCCCAAACAGAAAGGAGCATTGATAGAATCATACAGGCTACCTGGCTCCAACTGACTTTGGAACATCAAACCTCTTTTTCTTCAAGAAGTTGGAGACTAGGTTTTTGTTTTGTTTTGAGACAGGGTTTCCCTGTAGCCCCAGCTGGCCTGGAACTCGCCCTGTGGACCAGGTTGGCTTTGAACTCACAGAGATCCACCTATCTCCATCTCCAGATTGCTGGGTTAAAGGTGTGTGCCACCATGCCTGGCCTGGAGACTGGCTTGTAATTTATTCCTTAGATGCCAATTCACCCTTGAAGGAATTTTGAAATAAGGCTAACACTCCTAATCGTAACAATAATGGGAGCCTAATTAGGGTTTAAAAGCATTTTATTACACATACCAGCTATGCTTTGACCACCCCTCTTCTAAGGAAAAAAGGAACAAAACATTATTTATTTCACTATTCCAAGGCCTTCCATTCCCAAATCCTCCACTGTCTGCCCTCATTTAGCACTTAGTAGGCAGAACAGAAGTGATATCCCAGCCAGGAGTGGTGGCACATGCCTTTAATCCCAGCACCTGGAAGCAGAGGCAGGCAGATCTCTGTGAGTTCAAGGCTAGCCTGGTCTACATAGTGAGTTCCAGGACAGCTAGGTGGGGCTACAGGGGGAATCTGTCTCAAAAAGACAAAAAAAACAAAAAAACAAGAAACCAAAACTTGCTGCTCTTGCAGAAGACTCATTCCCAGCACCCATATCAGGCAGGACAAAAACCATCTGTAACTCCAGCTCTACACGACCGTCTTCTGGCCTCCATGCCCTGCCCCCATCACATGTGACATGCATTCATATTGCTACACACACATACCTATAAAAATAAATCAGCCAGGCACGATGATACAACTTTTAATCCCAGCAGAGGCAGGTGGATCTCTTTGAGGTTGATGCCAGCCTGGTCTACATACTGAGTCCCAGGCCTGCCAGGGATATCTGTGACACCTCGTCTCAAGTCCCCCCCCAACCCCCCCAACCCCCCCCAAAATAAAATTTAAAAAATCTTTTAAAAAGTAATATATCTGTCTAAAAAACTCCAAGAACTAGTCCTAGGAAGTTGAGGTACCAACTTCCTAGGTGCCAGTCAAAGAAAAAACAAAGATGCTGCCCTGGATGACAAAGACCCCACCCAGCACAAAGCCTTCCTGTCCACTGTCCCCTAGTTCTTCTTTCCCTCCCAAGGAAAGCCCTTTGTGTCCCTAAGTTCCTGAGGGGTTTTTTTGTTTGTTTTTGAGACAGAATCTCACTATGAAGCCCTTGCTGGCCTAGAACTTGCTATATAGATCAGGTTGGCCTACACTCACAAAGATTCACCTGCTTCTACCTCCCAAGTGCTGAGATTAAAGATAATCCCAGCCTGAGATGGGGTTTCAAGGTACCCCCTTATCTTTTCAGGATGCCAGCTGTTGAAAAACTGGTTCCCATCCTACCAATTCTTACCTCCTAAGCACTGGTTTTCCAGTGGTGAGCAGAGCAGCTAGACGTGGGTCCAATCCCATAACTGACCTATTCCCTTAAATAGGCAGGATGATTATGCAGCCACAAAAGGTCTGCCCACCAGGGAGGGTCTATTAAGTTGGATACAGTAAGATACCGTTGTCTTCATGTGTTCTTCCTATGCTTATATTTACAGAGATAGCAAGGAACAGAGTATATACGGGACATACACCCCCGCCCCCATCGCATGCTTCTTCAATTCTTTTTATTGGAGGGGTATCAAAATCATAGCCTTAATCATGCCAGGCAAGCACTCTACCTCTTACAGACACCCTCAGCACTCTTACTTCCAAAACTAACAATATAGACTCAGACAATGAAATCTAAGTAGATGATATTTAGAGCAGAAAACTCTTTATAATGTTCTTCAAATCTTACTCCATCACTCTATCAGAAAGACTTCAGAGTGCTACCATGTCTGGGGAGCTCCTTAAGACCCCTGCAGTGCTGTGTACTGGCAGACTTAGCCTGTGTTCCCAGGGACAGAAAGTCCAAAGGCCATTTCCTGCTCAATTTTCAACACAGTTAACAATGCCAGAACAGCTTAAGAACCTACCAGCAAAAGGAAGCAGTCTGTGCCACATGGTTCTGGTTCAATCTTGATTTCTTTGTTCTTGCGTTTATATACATTAGGAGTGGCATGAAAAGCTGGAAGACAGAAACAAAACAAAATGACCTGTGTTTCCAATGTTCTATCCACTTGAGAAAAGAGGGAGGAAGAAAACTGAGTTAGGGAGCTATTTTAGGAGTCAGAATTCGATCAGCAAGGTATACAAAATGTAGCCACTCTGATAGCAACACAATCTTTTCAAAGCCAGGAGGCATTGAGGAACAAAGGTAGTGCTTGGTCCCCATCACAAACCACATAGTGCTGTAACTGAGCTAGAGAAAACAGAGCTGGCCCTTTGTGAAGCCCTCACCAGAGCAGAGGCTAGGAACTCCACACAACAAAGCAGATCAAAGGGAAGGGATGGGGTGGGGAGCATGTCAAACAGAGTAGGCCACTCACGGTGAAGGAAGCAGTCATATTTAAAGCAGCGCCGGCAAAAAAGTGTGTGGAAGGAGTGTAGAGACTGCTCCCGCTGCACAGACTTGGCATTGGGGCCGTCGATGTTGGGTGTGCACTGAGGGGGAAGTGCATTGGGGTCGGACATCTCCGTAAGCTCTCGATACCTATTTAAGAAAAGAGAGAGAAGAGTTCCTCCAAGGAAATTTCTCCAGGATGGGTGGGTTTTATGGGCTTGGTGGATCAGGGGATGGTGTACAGCTCAGTGGGTACACCACTGTCATTTTGCAGGGCTGGGTATAAATGTGAAAGTAAGGGCAGAGAAAGACTCCGTAAGTACAGTGCTGGTCTAACTATCTGGAAGGATGGCAGGATGCAAGTTTTCTGCCCAGGCTTACTCAAAGGCCAGCACATAATGATCCCTAATAGAGCAAGGGACATTCAGAGGTAAGTAAGCAAGAAATAATCAGAAATGCAGGCAAATTATGACATAATTACCATCAACAGAACTTTTGTTTTGCTTTGCTTTGTTTTGGTCTTTATGAGACAGGGTCTTTCTGTCACCCCAGATGGCCAGGAACTTGCTATGGAGACCAGGCTGACCTTCATCTCATAGAGATCCACCTGCCTCTACTGGCTGGCCTGGAACTCCCTACATAGACATGCTGAGATCAAAGGTGTGTACTATCACACCCAGCTAACTGGGCTTTTTATTAACCAAAGAAAATTGGCTTGAATAAAAATGTCCAAATACCCTAGGTATGGCCTGAGCAGAGTAGCTTTCCCTACCTCTCCTTCATGTCATCCGGGACACCATTCTCAGGGAACATGGAAGCAATGGCACTGAAGATCATGTCATTTGGGAACTGTTTCTTGGAACTCTTTTTGTTGCCTGAATTGGAAATGACAGTGAACTGAGTTCGGGCAAAGTTGTTGAATTTTCCCTGCTTAGTTATTCTGATGAGAGCTTTGTACATCTAAATAGTGACTAGATATTGAGAACAAAATCTACAGTCCCTGTTAAAAGCTACAGGTAAAAAGGAGTTTTCATGGAGGGCTGAAGAGGAACTAATCCTATCATAATACTGATGCTGAAGAACGAGATTGCCACTGGAATTTCTGTAGTAAGAGAAAGATACTATGTCCCTAAACATACAACTAAATAACATATAGCATAACTCAGTAACTAAATATTTTCTTTTTTTCTTTTTCCATTTTCATGTGTGTAGATTTTGAGAATACAAATTCCAGTCCTCACATTTGCCCAGCAAGCACTTAAACCACAGAGCCATCTCTCCAGCCCAGTAATTATTGAATTAAATACTACTAACACAAAAAAATATTCCTAAGATTAAATTAAAAAGACAAAAATTTATATATACACAGGAAGATCTCTGTGACTTCAAGGTCAGTCTGGTCTACATAGTGAGTTCCAAGCCAGCCCCACTACAGGGAGACCCTGTCTCAAAAAAAGAAAAAGACTAAAAAAAAAAGTTTATATAGCACATGATCTCAATTTTGAATAACATGAGCATACTGATTTATGTACGTCCTTTTTTTGGAGACAGGGTCTTACTACGTAGCCCTAGGTGGCCTGGAACTCACTATGTAGACCAGGCTGGCCAGACTTACAGAGATTTGCCTGCCTCTTCCTCCTGAGTGCTGGGATTGAAGGTATATACCACCACATCTTTATATATATACATTTTTTTAAGTCTACAAAGAAATATTTGTGACTTTCTGGATTTTCCAAACACATTAGTTGTAGAATTAAAAAGATTATTCTGTAAGCTCTACTTTCTTTTTTAATATATATGTATTTTAAATTTTATATGTATGAGTGTATTGCCTGTATATATATATATATATATATATAATGTGAATGCACCCATGTCGTGCAATGCCGTGGAGGTCAGAAGAGGGCTTCAGATTCCCCTGGAACTGGAGTTAATGACGGTTCGTAGCCGCCATGCGGGTACTGGGAATCAAACCCAGGTCCTCTGCAAGAGCAGTCAGTGCCCTTAACCACTGAGCCATCTCTCCAGCCCCATGTCCTACTTTCTTTGTTAACTAGTTCAGTCATTTTAAGCTATCAGCTAATGATCATGTTTCTCTTTTAAGTGGACCAATGCGAAGCATAAATGGTCTTTAATTTAAGTTTTCCCTTCTTTCCTGTCCCTATCAATTTCAAAATGGAACGTGGAGGCAGATTATTCACCTTCCATAGTATGCCGTTTCCTCTTTCTTGTTACTGGCAGATCTTCTTTGCTGTCGTCCTGTTTGCCGTCTGAGGTGTCATTGTGCCCTTCCTCCTCATCATCTGAGTATTGATTCAGGGCATCTACCAACTCCAGAAAAACAGCATCACTAATCAGGACAGATCCAGGGATCATCTCTGCAACAGGAGGATCAGAAGGGTGAGCAGCAGTCACTTCATGCCGCATTCATCCTAAGTACGTGGGTCTTTTTCTTTTAAACATTTAAAAAAATATATTTTATTTATTAGTTTTATATGTATGTGTGTTTTTCTTGCATGTATGTAAGTGTACCCATGTCATGCAATGCCCACAGAGGTCAGAAGAGGGTGTTGGATCCCCTGGAACTGGAGTTGAGGATGGTTGTTAGCCGCCATGTGAGTGCTTTGAATCAAACCCGGGTCCTCTGCAAGAGTAGTGCATGCTCTTAACCACTCCATCTCTCTAGTCCCCAAAGATTTATTTTTGAGTATTTTGCCTACATGTGTGAGTCTGTGTGTATACATATACATATATACACATATTCCATGTGTGTGGCTATTGCCTGAGGAAGCCAGAAGGAGGTGTCAGATCCCCTGGAACTGGAGTGAGAGGCAGTTGTAAACCTCCAGGTGGGTGGTGGGAACCAAACTCAGGTCTTCTGCAAAAGCAAGTACTCTTAACCACTGAGCAATCTCTCCGGCCCATCATTTGGTTTTTGTGTTATTTATTTATTTTGTCTTTTTGAGACAGGGTCTCCCAGTAGCCCCAGCTGACCTGGAACTTGCTATGTAGACCAGGCTGTCCTCCAACTCACAGAGGTTTGCCTGCCTCTATCTCCCCAGCCTCCCAAGTGCTGATATTAAAGGCGTGTACCACAAAACTGGGCTCCTCTTCATATTTCTTATTCACAAATGACCTTTTCTAGGATAACAACTAAGGCTGGTGAGATGGCTCATCAGCTAAAAAGGTGCTTGCCACCAAGTCTGATGACCTGAGTTTGATCCCTGGGGACCCACATGGTAGAAGGAAAGAACCAACTTTGACAAGTTATTCTGTGATCGCCACAAGTGCACTATGGCATGTGTGGATTCCCACTTTAAAATAAATGTGTTTTTTTTTTGCAGGTGGTAGGAAGTGTTTGAGACGGTCTACCCGTAACCCCAGCTGGCCTGGAATTCACTCTGTAGACCAGGTTGGGCTCAATGTCACAGAGATTTCCCTGCCTCTGTTTCCCAAGTGCTGGAATTAAAGGCATGCACCACTACACCTGGCTCCAAAAAAAAAAAAAGTTTAAAAAATTTTATAGATGGCTGGGTGTGGTGGTACATACCTTCAATCCCAGCACTCGGGAGGCAGAGACAGGTGGATTGTGAGATTCAGGCCATCCTGGTCTATATGACAAGTTCCAGGCCAGCTGGGACTACAAGGGAGACCCTTTTTCAAAAAGACCAACCCCCGCCCCCACAAAACCAAAAAAAAAAATTTATAGAAAGAATTACAACTAAGTCCAAATGCTTTGCTTTCAGAACAGGAATATTTAAACCAATCTTTGAGAAATCCAGAGGTTTCCTGGGCCACAAATCCTCTGTAGTGTGACAAAGAGACTATGTGCATTGCTGTTCATAATCTCTTTGTCTATGAAATGAAGAACAGGGAAATGAAGAACAAAATGGCCTCGGATGGACTTATGGAGCACTTCTTTTTTGAAAAATATTTATTTGTTAATTTTTTTTTTTTAAGAAATGGAATTTCAGGGTCTGGAGATATGGCTAAGTGGTTAAGAGCACTAACTGCTCTTGCAGAGGACCCGGGTTCGATTCCCAGCACCCACATGGCGGCTACTAACGTCCTTAACTCCAATTCTGGGAGAATCTGAAGCCCTCTTCTGATCTCTGAGGCATTGCATGACACAGGTGCACTCACATACATGCAGGCAATACACTCATACACATAAAATAAAGATAATAAATAAATATTAAAAAAAAAAAGAAATGGAATTTCAGTAGCTTCTGTGACATTCTCCTCTATTTCAACCATTTATCTGGTCTTTAATTTTTTGCTTGCTAATTTTTTTTGGTCTTTTTATTTTTATTTTTTTTGAGACAGGCGTAGTGGTGTCAAACCCCAGTCCTCTGCAAGAGCAACCAGTGCTCTTAACCGCTGAGCCATCTCTCTCTAGCCCCTATGGAGCATTTCTAATACCTAATACTACATTTATTTGTACAATGAATTATGTTCCTAGTCAGATTACTAAAATTCTTTTGGTGTCCCAGCTCCTTTTAGAATTTTTTTTTTAAATTTTATGTGTATGAGTGTTATGCCTGCATGTAGGTAAGTGCACCCGTGTCATGCAATGCCCGTGGAGGACAGAAGAGGCTGTTGCAGCCCCTGGAACTGGAGTTACAGACAGTTGTTAGCTGCCATGTGAGTGCTGGGATTTGAACCTGGGTTTTCTGCTAAAACAGTCAAGTGTTCTTAACTGCTGAGCCATCTCTCCAGTCCCTCCTTTTGGAATTTAACTAGGATTTTTTTTTTTTTTTTTTTTTTTTTTTTTTTTTTTTAAAAAAAAAAAAAAAAAAGAGGACGATAAATTGGCCTGGAATTCACTATGTAGACCTTGAACTCACAGAGATCTGCCTGCTTCTGCCTCCCGAGTGCTGGGACTAAGGGCATGCGCCACCACACACGGCTTAACTATGATATTTTTAATATAAAATTGAAATTCCCAGTCACATGATCACACTATACTACTCTTCAGTGTGCACCCACAGGGACGATGCTGTAGCAAAGGCCACACTACTCCAAACACGTCTTTTCCCAGTAAGCCCGCACCACTACCTTCTTCTCCGTGAACTTTGCCATCATAGTTATTGATCAGCTCCTCGATGAAAGTCTCATCTTCTTCCTTCACCTCATCGCCCATGTAGGGAATATTGCACAAAACTGTCTCATCTTCTACCTGAAGCAAAACCAGATGTGATCCTTCCATGAGTCACTCTATATCTCCTTTTTCTTATTTAATGGAATCCTTGCTGAGCTATTTTTAGCTTCTGAATCTCCTGAAAAAAATCTCTTTGGATACAGATTTTCCTGAATTTTAAACATCAGCCTTTTTGCTTTGCCAACAAAATCTCAAACAGATTAGATTGGGCAATGGCACTTTTAAGGGGAAACAACAACAACAACAACAACAAAACAGTATAGTTGGTACTAACTACCAAATGTAGACCTTGACATTAACAATGATATTTAGAACACCACCTAGAACTTGACAACATACTTTTTTTTTTTTTTAACAGTACTTTCATCTATGATCTCATTATACTCACTAAACATCCTTATTAAACAGGTACAGGCATAACCTAGACAACCACCAAAAGTCTACAATTCTGATCATCTTCATAAAGGCAGATAAATGAAAAGAAAGGGCTCCAAGGACCTGATCTCGAATATGTCTAGCAAAGAAACTGAGCAAACATAAAATCTGAGGGTAGTCTATAAAACACACCATCTTCCCAATAATAAAAAAGCATGGCTACAAGTCATGTCAATACAGGCTTTGGGTATTTGTGGGTAATGAATAATACTAAACGGGGTTCAGCAGAGTCTAAAGAGGACACATACATTCCTTTTATGTCCATGCTAAGGACTGACATAGAGCTCAACTATAACCCAGTCCCAACCCAATCATTCTTTTTTCTAAGTAATTTTAAATATTGTATTTATGATTTTTATTTTATGTGTATGAGTGTATCACCTGCATGTTTACAAGTGCACCATGTCATGCAATGCCCATGGAGGTCAGAAGAGGGCGTTGGATCCCCTGGAACTGGAGTTACAGGAGTCAGCTGTCATGTGGGTGCTGGGAACCAAACTAGGTCCTCTGCAAAAGCAGTCAGTGCTTTTAACTGCTGAGTCATCTCTGCAGCCCCACAATCTAGTCATGTTTAAATCCCCAACTACCACCTAAAATGGCTCTGAAATTTTACTCAGAAAGATGACTCCCTCCTGCAGACCTGCGTCTTATTCCAATCAGTGGCACTGCTGTTTCTGGGCAGATGATGAGCAACAGCAACATCAGAGAGGGCTGATTACCAGAACAATAATCCTAGCAGGAGACAGAACAAAGGCTTAGATGGAAGCACGGTTGTCCATGTGTACCCCTGCTGTCTTGGATGGCTTGGTAGGACCTTGTCATTAGAGAATTCCAAAAGAACTGCTCTACCAGCACAGAGCTGAGGACCTGCTTAAGCCACAAGCATCTGATTCAGACATGTGACTGTGAATGTTACAATGGTGGGTCAAAGTAGTAAGTGAAAACTGGGAGTCTTGTCTTATCTTATTAATTTTAAAAAAACAGTATCAATTCAGAAATACAATTTTAGAGAGCACCAAAACCTAACAGGTTAGAGCAACTTACTACACACACACACACACACACACACACACACACACACACAAAATTTATAAACATTTTACTACATTTTTATTTTTAAGTATTTATTTTGTACATGTGTGCCTGTATCTGTATGGGCACATGTGTGGAAGTCAGAGGACACCTTACAAGAGTCAGCTCTCTCCTACTATGTGGGTCGTGGTGATCAAACTCAGGTTGTCAGGCTTGGCAATAGACACCTTGACCTATGGAGCCTTCTCACTGGGCCTTGATGTATACATTTTTAGAATAAATTACAATAACGTTCTGCTTTGTAAATAAAAGCTTTGTTAAATGGCCTGACAATCTTTACCCTAAGAGGAGCTCCCACATAGCAGCATAAAATGATTATGGAGCTTAAACAACTGCCACAGTTTTCAACACATACCATAAAGTTCTGCTGGAGAGGGGACCAGGAGTACATGATAGGAACCAATGCAACAGTGTTCAGAGACCGCATCAACATATGCTGGCTTGCAAATCCTGGGAAGATGCTCTCTATGGTACACTGAAATACAAGGGGCGACAAAGAGAGGGAACAGTAAGCACACGACTCAAGACAGAATTAGCTGCAAGCCAGTTATGATGGTTTATGCCTGTAATCCCAGCACTTAGGAGGCTGAGGCAGGGGAATTGCCATTTGAGACCAGCCTAGAATAGATAGTGAATTTCAGGCCAAGCTAGGCTACATAGCAAAACCTGATAAACACAAAATTATAAAAGACACATTATAGCTTCCTTCCCAAAAGAACTCAGCACTTTTCTAATTCTTTTCTGTTTTCCTGAGAGCCAAGATTAGAGGTGTACACCACCATGCCCAGTTTTATGCAGTGCTGAGGTTCAATGCCAGGCTTTTATGCATTCTACACAAGCAGGCAAATCTTTGTAAGTTTGAGGCCAGCCTGGTTTACATAGTGAGTTCCAGGACAGCTAGGGCTACAAGGAGACCCTATCTCAAAAAGACAAAAAAAAATATTAACAGGCTGGTAAAGTGGCTCAGTAGGTAATTATACTTGCTGCCAAACCTGATAACCTGAGTTCAATCCCACATGGTGGAAAGAAAAAACTGACTCCCTAAAGTTGTCCCCTGAATTTCACAAATGAACCATGGCCTGCACACACATGCACACAGAATAAATTTTTAAAAAAAAGCATTACCTCGGGGCTGGAGAGATGGCTCAGCGGTTAAGAGCACTGACTGCTCTTGCGGAGGACCTAGGTTCAATCCCCAGCACCCACATGGCGGCTACGAACCATCCTTAACTCCAGTTCCAGGGGAATCTGAAGCCCTCTTCTGACCTCCGTGGCGTTGCACGACATGGGTGCACTGACATGCATGCAGGCAAAAAAAAAAAGCATTACCTCTCTAAAAAGCTAAATGGCTTTTTTTCTTTTTTTTTTTCTTTTGAGACAGGATCTCAGGAAACCCAGGGTAACCTCAAACTTGCTATGTAGCTGAGGTTCACCTTGACCTCCCAATCTTCCTGTTCTCCTTCCTGAGCTGGGATCACAGGCTTGCACCACCATGCCAGGATAAAATGCTGTTTTTACAATAATTGATTAATTTGTTCATAATTAGGGAGTCCCTCTAATCAATACACTTCTGTTCACTACCTAGGGAATGCCCTTCCTAGTATCTTAGAACACAGATACAAAAAGGGGTGCTTTGTAGCTTAGATACAAAGCCCAGGAAAGCAGACAGTAAATGTCTTGTTTTTCTATGAAAAAGTCATGATTATACTCATTAATTGAGGAGAACAGGCACAAAGGTTACTTTTCAAGCTACATTTGTCATACTAATTATTCAAAGTTGGCTACAATAGTGGTGTCCATTATCCTTCCTTATTTTCTTCTACAATTATTTACCTGTTTTTATGTGTAAGGTATGTAAATGTACCTGTATCATGCAATGCCCACGAAGGTCAGAGGAGGGTTTTGGATCCCCTGGAACTGGAGTTATGGACAGCTGTAAGCCACCATGTGGGTACTAGGAACTGAACCTGGGTCCTCTGCAAGAGCAGCCTCTTAACTGCTAAGCCATCTCTCCAGTCCCCTTATTTATTGTCTGACAGGTCATACTGAAAATAACTTCATGTCCAAGGGAGCAAGGAGGCTGGCTTGACACCCAGAAGTACCTTTTTGAGAAAAGGATGCCCACTCACAGGCTTCATTGACTGCACAGGCTGCACACGAAGCTTCTTCCATTCTTCGTTGAGGATCTGGGTTTTTTCTTGAACCTTTGCAAAATTTGCCACATATAAAGCCTAGCAAAACCAAGGAAAAGACTGTTGAAATTCAATGCAAGTTGAGAAGGAAAAACCTCAATCCCCATACTCTGGAGAAATATACAGAATCTACAACTTGGGAGCTGTTTTTTACCTTTGCACCCATATTTGCCTGCAGCCGTTTGAGTTGTCGAAGCCGCATATATTCAGATTTCACTTTTCGTTTCCAGTACGTGATACATTTGGAAGTTGGAGGGTTTGGTATATCCATTTTGCTAGACTCTTAGAGAGACAGATATAAGAAATGGCATTTTATTCCCTAGAAATAAAGATTTCCTCAAATCCAAATAAATATGGTCAGACTTCTAATCTCATTAAACTTATCTATAAAAGCACACATCTAAAAATTTAACTGAAGATAGATTTATGTAGTAACAATTTCTGATCTCATTATAATATCTTATGGTGACTGGTTTTAAATTTAGCACTCGAGGGTGATGTGGCTTGGAGGCAGAGCCCCTGCTTAGCATGTGTGAGGGTCTGGGCTCCACTCCCAGCATTGCATCAGCTGCAAACAAAATTGGCGGGTATGATGGTGAATGCCTGTCATCTCAGAATCTGGGAAGCAGAGGCAGGAGGATCAGGAGTTCAAGGCCAGCATGTCAACATTGCAAGTTCAAAGCAAGCCTAAGCTATATAGCTAGAATCTGTCTCAAAACAAAACAAAACTGGGGATGCAGTTTAGTGGCAAAGCCCTTGCCTAGCAGTAGTAAAAGCCCTGAGCTCCATCCCCAGCAGATACCCCTTCAAATAACGCTGCCTCACAGACAGTAGGAACTTGATTTCTTTTTTATTGTTTTGTTTCTTGAGATAGGGTCTCCATATAGTCCCAGCTGGCCTGGAACTTGCTATGTAGACCAGGCTGGCCTTAATCTTACAAAGATTTGCCTGCTTCTGCCTCCTGAATGCTGGGATTAAAGGTATGTGCCATCACACCTGGCCAAGAGTTTGACATATGGACACCTATGCATTGCCTTAAGAGAAATGTTTTATTTAACCAGAACCAAGTTCATACCCAAGAGCTTGATGGAAAGATCCACCTGTACTACAAATTTTCTAAATTACTACATGTCTAGTAATAAAAGTACAACATGACAGCGGCAAAATCTCACCTCCAAAAGGAACCAAAACATGTGGAAGCTGATAATTCTACAGCTTTCTTGGTGGGGGTATAATCTGAATTACAGTTGAAAACTTAAGAGAATTTAGGGGCTGAAGAGATGATTTGGTAGGTAAGAGCACTCTTGCAGAGGACATGGGTTTGGTTCCCAGCACCCACATCAGGTGGTTCACAACTGACTGTAACTCCAGTTCCAGGGGATCCAAACGCTTTTCTGACCCCACAGGCACCTGCACACATGTGATACATATAAACTCACACAGGCATACACATAAAATAAAATAAATATTTTTTTAAGAAAAAAGAAAAATGTAGAAAATTTAGTGTGGTGTGCTTTACCTACCTCACAGGAAATGGCACAGGAAATGTTAAATTTTATAATGTGTTCCTGTTCTTCAGATCATCGGCAAGATGTGAAGGTGAAACAAGTGTTCAACTTTGCAAAAGAGAACAGAAAACGGTTTTACTCAATCAGTGTAGTATGCTTGGACACTGACTCCCCCCCCCCCCCA
>NW_008340203.1:2399165-2417314 GCF_000622305.1 Nannospalax galili
GAAAATAAAATCTACTATTTTGTGAAAAGACACATTGGTTGCTCACATGAAATATTCAAATAATTAATACAAAGGTAATTGAAAATTTTTTTACTTATTATTTTTATTTTATGTGTATGAGTGTATTGCCTGCACATACGTAAGGGCAATGCCTATTGAGGTCAGAAGAGGGCATTGGATCCCCTGGAACTGGAGTTACCAATGGTTGTTAGCCACCACGTGGGTGCTGGGAATCCTCTGCAAGAGCAACCAGTGCCATCTCTCCAGCCCCTCAAATACTCCTTTTTTTTTTCTCACCAAATTTCTAAGCCTAGCCAGCAGGTAGGCCTAAAACATTAAATGTATGTAGAATTCAATAAAATTGATGTTTTTACTCTGAATTAGCTAGTTGTTTAAAAGAACTACTTTTAGTCACTTCCTCTAACATTTTAAGTTTCAAAAAACATTTCAAGGAGCCATGAAGAGCTAAAATTCAAAATGGATACTAGAGTTTTGGGCCTGGAGAGATGGCTCTGCGGTTAAGAGCACTAGCTGCTTTTGCAGAAGACCCAGGTTTGAGTCCCAGCACTCACATGGTGGCCAAAACCATTCATAACTCCAGTTTCAGGAGATTCGATGCCCTCTTCTGACCTCCTCGGGCACTGCATGACATGGGTACACTTACACATATGCAGGCAAAACACTCATACATATAAAAATAATAAACAAAAATACAAAATAGAGGGGCTGGAGAGATGGCTCAGAGGTTGACTGCTCTTGCAGAGGACCCAGGTTCAATTCCCAGCACCCACATGGCAGCTACAAACTGTCCTTAACTCCAGTTCCAGGGGATCTGACAGTCTCTTCTGACCTCCATGGCATTACATGACACAGGTGCACTAGCATGCAGGCAGTATACTCATACACATAAAAAATAAATAAATATTTTTAAAAATACAAAATAAGCCGGGAGTGGTGGCACACGCCTTTAATCCCAGCACTTGGGAGGCAGAGGCAGGCGGATCTTTGTGAGTTCGAGGCCAGCCTGGTCTATATAGTGAGTTCCAGGACAGCTGGGGCTACAAGGAGACCCTGTCTCAAAGAGACTGAAAAAAAAAAAAAAAGATACTAGAGTTGCAGGCTTGTTTGCTTTTGTTATTGATGAGACAAAGTCTTAGTATGTAAGCCTGGCTGGCCTGGAACTTGTTGACTATCTGGCCTCAAACTCAGAGAGTTTGCCTCTGACTCCTGGGATTAAAGGTATGTGCCACCATGCTCTGCCTGTTTTTAATTTTTGTTTTTGTTTTGACACAGGGTCTCATACAGCCCAGGTTGGTTCTGAACCCACTATGTAATCCAGGTTGGCTTTTAACTTCTGATTCGTCTGCCTCAGTCTCAGAAGTGCTAGGATTTTAGGTGCCCACTACTATACCCAGCTTTAGTTTCTGTTGTTTGTTGAGATGGGGTCTGATATGCTACCTGACACCCTAAGCAAGTTGCTTATAAGCCTCCCACAGTCCTCCTAAGCACCTGGGACTACAGGTATACCCACCATGACCAGCTTTTAAATTTAAGGGAAAAGAGGAGGAGGAAAAGCAAAGCAGCAGAGAGATTCTCTACAATGTACCCAAATCAAGTGACTCAAGCCTAAAAAACAAATTCCCTGAGTTAAACACTGCATTTTGGGGGAAGGGAATAAACAAAACAAAAGCTACTGTGAATCCCAGCCTGTGAGGGGCAACCACCTGTTTGAGCTACTCAAGAGACAGAGGCAAAAGGATCACTTCTTTTCTTTTTTTCTTTGCAAGAGGATCACTTGAAACCCAGGAGCTCTGGGACTGCTGGGAAAGAGGTGGGGGAGGGGATATTTTGAACTGAAAGTGGTTTTAAAATTAAGTAGATACCCCAGCTAGGCGGTACACATCTGCGAGTCCATCTCTC
The DNA here is from genome assembly GCF_000622305.1 of Nannospalax galili. Taxonomy (NCBI): domain Eukaryota; kingdom Metazoa; phylum Chordata; class Mammalia; order Rodentia; family Spalacidae; genus Nannospalax; species Nannospalax galili. The sequence goes on from NW_008340203.1 coordinate 2,401,086, forward strand.
CTTTCACCACATGGGTCCAGCAGATTGACTGAGGCTTGGCTGCATGTGCCTTACCTGATGAGCCACCTTGCAGGCCCCATACATTTATAATCTCAGCACTCAGGAGGCTGAGGAAGGATGATCAGTACTTCAAGGTCAATCTGGGGTGAACAGCAAGATGCTATCTCAGAAAAAAAAAATTTCCAAATTACATAATCTTTCTTCCTCTTACATCTTTTAAGTATTTCTTTACTTCTATATGAAATAGGACCAAAATGGGAATTCTTTTTGAATGATAAAACTATTTATGGGGCTGGAAATGTAGCTCAGTTGGTAGTATGTGCCCAGCATGCACAGAAACCCTAGGTTCAATATCTAGCACTACACAAAACTGGTGACATACTTGGAGGTAGAAGAAGATGAAAGTTCAGGGTCATTACTGGCTACTTGGAGGCTTAGGCCACATGAGGTCCTGTCTCAAAAAATGCAGTTAAAAAAAGGGACTGGAGACAATGGTTCTTTGTTTAAGAGCCCTGGCTGATCTTGCAAAGGACCAGATTTTGGTTCCCAGCACCCACATGGCGTCTAACAACCATTGGTAACTCCAGTTCCAAGGGATCCAATGCCCTCCTCTGAGGGCACTGCACGCACATGGTGCATTTATATACATGCAGGCAAAATACTCATACACATGGGGCTGGAGAGATGGCTCAGTGGTTAAGAGCACTGACTGCTCTTGCAGAGGACCCGGGTTAGATTCCAAGCGCCCACATGGTGGCTCTGAACCATCCTTAACTCCAGTTCCAGGGGAATCTGAAGCCCTCTTCTGACCTCCGCAGCACTGCATGACATGGGTGCACTCACACACATGCAGGCAATATACTCATACACATAAAATAAATCATTTTGCAGGGGGGTCTTTTTTAGACCAGGTCTCCCTGTAGCCCCAGCTGTCCTGGAACTCACTATGTAGACCGGCCTGGCCTTGAACTCACAGAGATCCGCCTGCCTCTGCCTCCTGAGTGCTGGGATTAAAGGTGTGTGCCACCACACCCGGCTTAAAAATAATAATTTTTTTTTTTTTGGTCTTTTTGAGACAAGGTCTCCCTGTAGCCCCAGCTGTCCTGAAACTCACTATGTAGACCAGGATGGCCTTAAACTCACAGAGATCTGCCTGCCTCTGGGATTAAAGCCGTGCTGGGATTAAAGGTGCTGGTATTAAAGGCGTGCGCCACCATGCCTGGCTTAAATATAATAAATATTTTAAAAAATACTCATACACATAAAATAAAAACAAAAATTTTAAGTAGCAGGATTAAAGAGATGCACACCAGCACACGTAATATTAGTAAGTGATTTAATACTATTTTATGTATAACAGCAGACAAAATTATTTTAAAGTTTTCTTATTTTTATTTATTTTTAATCATTTGTATGGATGTCTGATGTGTGCATTTGTGCATGTCCATGCGGTGCAGTGGCTGTGGAGGCCAGAAGAGGGAGCTGGAGTCCAAGGAGTTGGAAGTGGATGCTGTGAGGGACCTGAACTCGTGTTCTCTGGAAGCATAGCATGCACTTTTAACCACTGAGCTATCTCTCTAGCCCCAAGCACAATTACTTAAAGTTGATAATGTTTACCTAAAGATTTTACATGTGATTCCTTCATTGCCCGTAAGTTCACCACAGGCCCTCTAGAGCTAAAATTTAAGATTTTTTTCAAGATGACCTTTTTGTTTGCTTGCTTGCTTGTTTGCTTGAGACAGGTTCTCAGTATGTAACCCTGGCTGTCCTGGAGCTCAGAGAGATCTGGGTGCTCTGCCTCCTGACTGCTAGGATTAAAGGTATGAACCACCATGTCCTGCAACCCACATTTTTTTCATTTGAGTTTCTTTCATCTCCACTTGGATAATGGACATACTAATGACAACCTAAAGTTCCCCATCTAAAATCTTCACCATCTAATTTCTTGAAGCAATTTACTTCAGGATCACTTTTAAGATAGGTGGATTATGCCTGCTTCTTAACTACTAACACCCTAAGCTATTCTACTTTTTTGGGGTTTTGTTTCTGAGACAGGGTCTCATGTAGCCCAGGTCAGCCTTGCACTGCCTAAGTAGCTGAGGATGACATTGAATTCCTGGTCCTCCTATCTCCACCTTCCTGGAGTACAGTGATCATAGGTGTGACCACCACACATGGCTTCTGCTCTATCACTTCTGCCCAGAATAAAAAGTAACAGCCTACTCCAGGAAATGAAAAAGGATTTCAAACCACAGACAGAATCAGCCAACTCAAAAACCTTAGGCTATCCTTCCTGGGACCCAAATGACCTAAATGCTATAAATTACAATATAATGAGACACCACAGCCTCCCTTATGAGGAGTTCTAGTCAGCAGCCCTTCTCACTGCATTTCTCCCTCAGCCACCTTTGCTCCCACCCCCTTTTTTTAATCAGACAGGTCTTGCTGAGCAGCCCAAGCTGGCTTCGAACTCAAGATCCTTCTGGGTCAGGCTCCCAAGTGCAGCAATTACAAGTGTGCACCACTGTTTGAAATAGTAAGCTTAGAACAGATTCCTCTATCCAACTGAAACTGAAGATTAGTAAATGGTAAAGACGTACTCAACCCACAGCTGCAGTTGCTGGTAGTGGTAGTGGTGTGTTTAGCTTTCTTAGGGAAATGGCCACAAAAAAAAAAAACCAATATTTTCATTAAAGGAAGGAGTCATAACTGAATGCTATCTCCTACAGTCTGTCGAGAGAGATGACAGTAACACAACAGTCCAACGATTAATGGCACCACTTGTCATTTCTCTTGAGTGTTTTATTTGGCCAGATGAGTACATCCACATACATGAAAATGCCATTGAGTTTTAACAAGTCACCATGCAAAATAAACCACACTTCCTTTTATAATGAAAGTGACATTTGAATCTTGTGTGTCCATGAACCAATATTTATTTCACTTGGCTTTATAATGGGTCTTCCATGTCTCTAAAAGTTTATTTAGCATTTGGCTATTCCCCACAGATTGGAGAAGAGAGAGACATACTATAGACAAGGCTGAAATAAATGCTCAAGTACAACTCTGTGATATCAGGGCAACTGGATCTGAACCAAAGGATACCATAATAAAGCCAAGAAAATAAAGCAAACAACCCAGCATTTGGAACAGATTTCGAGAGAAATGGGTCATCTATCTTAGGTAAAGGAGGTGGCACACAGATTTAGTATTTACACAAGCCAGTCAACACTTATACTCTATTAAGTACTAAGGGGCCTTCCATCATGTCCATTTGTACACTAAAGACAAACTCCCAAACATATGCTGTTTGGGGATTAAGACTTCACATAATTAATTCCAATAACTCTGTGAGATAAATAGCCTGATAAAGAGAGTGGAAGTATAAACAGATGACAAAAGACTCAGCATCGTTTATCACTGGGAAAACTGCACATTAAAAACCATAAGGAGGGGCTGGAGAGATGGCTCAGTGGTGAAAAGTGCTTACTACTGCTCTTCTAGAGGAGCCGGGTTCAGTTCCCAGCACCCATAAAGTGGCTAACAACCATCCTTAACTCCAATTCCAGGAAGGTCCTATACCCTCTTTTGACTTCCATGAATACCAGGCATGTTATGTGGTACACTTAAAGGCAAAACATTTTAAAACTTTTCAAAAAACAATGTAGTTTGCCAGGCATAGTGGCACACACCTTTAATCCCAGCACTCAGGAGGCAGAGGCAGGCAGACCTCTGTGAGATCAAGGTCAGCCTGGTCTACATAGTAAGGTCCAGGCCAGCTGGGACTAGAGGGAGACCCCATCTCAAAAAATAAAAATTAAAAAGATGCAGTGTATGCACAATGGAATGCTAGCAACAGTAAGGGGATGGGCATATCTCAAAAGCATTATGCTAAGTGAAAGAATCAGACAAAACCTCTACATATTGCTTGACTCTACTTGCTAAGAATGATTCTGGAAAGAATAAAATGGGTGATAGAAAGCTGATCGAAGGTGGGGTAGAATAAGGAATGAGATGGGAAGGAAAGTAAGAGAACTTTCCTGGAGTGGGAAATGCTCTTTCTTTGGTTGCAAAGATAGCTATGTGACCATATACTCATGAAAACTCACTATACATAAAGTGGATGATTTTATTTTTAAAAATATTTTATTTAACCAGGCATAGTGGCACAGGCCCTTAATCTCAGCACTTGGGAGGCAGAGGCAGGCGGATCACTGTGAGTTCAAGGCCAGCCTGGTCTATATAGTGAGATCCAGGCCAGGTGGGGATACAGGGAGACCCTATCTCAAAAAAATATATATATTTATTATTTTTATGTATATGAGTGTATTGCTTGCAAGTAGGTAGGTGCACCCATGTCGTTTGATGCCTGAGATCAGAAGAGGGCATTGGATACCCTCCAACTGGAGTTACAGATGGTTGTTAGCCACTGTGTGGGTGCTGGGAATCAAATCCAGGTCCTCTACAAAAGCAGTCAGTCCTCTTAACTGCTGAGCCATCTCTCCAGCCCTGAATTATTACTATTATTATTTTTTGAGACAGGGTCTCCCTGTAGCCCCAGCTGACCTGGAACTATGTAGACCAGGCTGGCCTTGAACTCAAGAGATCTGCCTGTCTCTGCCTCCCAAGTGCTGAGATTAAAGGCATGTGCCACCATGCCTGGCAATTATTTTTTAAGATTTATTTTATGGGAGTGCCTACATGTAGCTATATAAACCTGTTGCCCACAGAAGTCAGAGGAGGGCAACCAATCCACTACGAGTCACTATGTGGGTGCTGGGAACTGAGCCCAGATCCTCTGCAAGAGCAGCTAATGTTCTTAACCACTGAGCCATCTCTCTAGCCTCAGATTTATTGTACACAAATTTCGAGTTATTTTTTTTAATATTTTATTATTTTTACGTGTGTGTGTTGCCTGCATGTTGGTAAGTGCACCTGTGTCGTGCAATGTCCTCAGAGGACAGAAGAGGCTGTCGAATCCCCTGGAACTGGAGTTACGGACAGTTTTTAGATGCCATGTGGGTGCTGGGATTTGAACCCGGGTCTTCTGCAAGAACAGCCAGTGTTCTTAATTGCTGAGCCATCTCTCCATCCCCTAAAGAGTTATTTTTATGAGTATGAATGCTTGCCTATAAACATGTACATAAACTATGTGCAGGCCTAGTGCCCTCAGAGGTCAGAAGAGGTCATTAGATCCCCTGGAACTGAAGTTAGAGGTGGTTGTGAGTTGCCATGTGGGTGCTGGGAAATTAACCCAGGTTCTCTGCAAGAGCAGCCAATGCTCTTAAACCTCTGAACCATCTCTCCAGCCTCTATTGTATAGAAATTTAAATTTTATTATATTTTACTTATTTTTGAGTGTTTTGTCTACACATATATAAGTGCAACACATGCATGCAGTGTCTGCAGAGGCCAGTAAAGGGCATTGGATCCCCTGGAACTGGAGTTACTGATGGCTGTTAGCTGCATGTGGGTGCTGAGAATTGAACTCGGGTCCTCTGTAAGAGCAGTCAGTGCTCTTAACCACTGAACTATGTCTCTAGCTCTAAAAAATTAACGTTTAAAAAAATAACATTTTATTTATTTCATGTTTGTGTGTGTGTCTATGTACATGCATGTGCAGGAGAGAGGTCAACCTTGAGTGCCATCAATCTTGTTTTATTGAGACAAGGTCTCTACTGACTTGAAACTCCTCAATTAAGCTGGGCTGGCTGGCATGGGAGCCCCAGGAACCCACCTATCTCCACCTCCCCAGCACTGGGACTACAAACCACACCACGATACCCAGAATTTTGAGTTTTCCTATTTAATATTTATTTTTAATTTGGGTATATCTCTGTGTGTATATGCATGTGCCTGTAGAAGCCGGAAAACGGTGTCAAATCCCCTGGAGCTGGTGTTACAGGGTGATAAGGGTGCTGGAAACTAAACTCTACCCTCTACATGAGCAGAACAGCAAATGCTCTGAACTGCTGAGCCACCTCTACAGTCTCTACACCCAGCTTTTTGATGTGGGTGCTGGGGATGAAACCTAGTTTCTCATGTTCACCAGGAAATCACTTTACCAACTAAGCTGTCCCCCTAGCACTGTTGTTTTTGAGATAAGGTCTCATGTAGCTTAAGGCTGACCTTAAACTGTAGATTCCACTACCTCTACTTCCCCAGGGCTGAGATTACTGGTGTGTGCCACAGACCTGGCTGGAAAAACACTGAAATTATGAGGGAATTAAACATTTAATAATTTCCTTCCTCAGAGATTTAGATTAGAATGTAAAAGTTCATATAAAACTACAAAATTGTTTCATCTACATAAAAGCATCTGCAGAAACAGCTTGTCTTAGGAGTTCAGCATTGTTACTACTTTTTAATAATTTTACCAGTAAGCAGAGTAAGAAAGGCTTTAGAGGTAGACAGCACTAGATTCATTTTCAACTCACAGTGGAAATGAGAAGGTTGGGCTAGACCTACCCAGAACAGAGCCCTAGTAACACATAATGGAGTCACTCTGGTAAGGCTCAATTTCATCAAGAGTCTTATTAGAGTCAGTCCTGTGGCAGGGTACACAGCAGGTCAGAACCTCCAATTAGGAGAGTAAGCACTTTTTTTTTTTCTTTCTGGAGATAGGGTCTCACTACGTAGCCTAACTTGCCCTGGAATTCCCTATGTAGACTAGGCTGGCCTAAATTTCCAAGATCACCTGCCTTTGCCTCCCAAGTGCTAGGATGCTGGATTTAAAGTTGTGCACCACCACGCCAGGTAGCAAGCATTTAACAACTTATCCAGATGTATCCATGCTGTGGCCCAAAGGTTGCATGCATGCCAGAATAGTTATGAATGCAATCCAATGCATTTGTAGATGACAGTGTCATGTTGTAATGTCAGAAGGCTAGCCACATGACACCTTTCTACTTCTCCAAGGTATTATACAGCATAAGGTTTAGCCTCCAAGTACTATATAACCGGAAAGAACTTTACTACCGGGAATCTACTGTGACCTCTAAAAACTTTTTTTTTTCTGGTGTATTTATTTTTATTTTATGTGCATGAGTGTTTCATCTGCATGTATGTATGCACAGCATTGTGCCGTGTCTGCAGTGGCCAGAAGAGTCTGACCCCTTAGAACTGGAGTTATGGACGATTATTAACCACCATATGGGTGCTAGGAACTGAACCTGGGTCCTTTGCAAGAGCAGCCAGTGCTCTTAAGCACTGAATCATCTCTCCAGTCCTGTGACCTTTTTAAAAACAGGGTCTTGGGCATTGTGGCACATGCCTCTGATCCCAGCACCTCAGAGGCAGGCGGATCTCCTGTGAGTTCAAGCCCAGCCTGGTCTATATAGCAAGTTCCAGGTAGGTCAGCTGGTGCTACAGGGAGACCCTGTCTCAAAAAAAAACAAAAAACAAAAAAAAAAACCAAAACACAGGGTCTCCTGTACCCGACTTCACCTCACACTTGCTATGTAGTCAAGGATGACCATGAAGTACTGATCCTCCTGCCTCCACCTTCTGAGTAATGGGATTACAGGCATGTGCTACCATGCCTAGTTTGTCATGAACCCAAATTTTAACTTAAAAATTCAAACACTGGAGCTGGAAATATGGCTCAGCAGTTAAGAACACTGGCTGTTCTTGCAGAAGACTCGGGTTCGAATCCCAGCACCCACATAGCAGCCAACAACTGTCTGTAACTCCAGTTCCAGGGGATCTGATAGCCTCTTCTGTCCTCCTCCGGCACTGCAGGACATGGGTGCACTTACCTACATGAAGGCAATACATACATACACATAAAATAAAAATAAAGTATTTTTTAAAATTCTAACTATTTTCTAATGTTCATTAGAATTAGGTCATTTATAATGGAGGCAAATAGAGACAAATATCAAAGAAGGGTTAGTTGGGGGGGTGTCTAGAAGATCTGAGGAAAATGCTGGCTTTGAGATGTACACTGCTGATTGAGAAGCCTCCTACAGAAGCCAGAGCCCTGCCTCCACTGGTTTTGTACTACATCAGCATGAAGTTTAATGTTTAGTGACTGTTTAATATCATTCAATAAAAACAAGACTCTTCAGACTATTTTAAATCAAAGTATTAGAGGAAATGAATCAGAGAATAACATACCAGAGGCACCAAATTCTACCTAACAGTTAAATAACTCATGACTTTAGGGTTTTCAGTACTGGAGTCCCAGCTGATGACCTACTGATAGACTAACCTACTGACAGACTAAAGGCAAGAACCTTACACACAATGTGGACAAAAGAAAACAACATAAGCTGGGACTTTCCAGAATGGAAGAATTCCCTAAAAGCAGGGTTGGATTTCTCATTTGTTTTTCACAGTGCTGGAGATCAAACCCAGGGCCTTGCACATGTGAGAGAAGCACTACCACTGACCTACAGCCCCTACCAGACTTTCTTTTCTGAATTCTCCCCTTGAACCTATCTGGCACAATTACCTAAATGGATTTGAGTTTTTTCCTGTCTTTTTTTTCTTTTGGTTTAAAGATGACAGAGCAGCAGTCTCTCCACAAAGGAAGCTGATACAATTCCCTTCAATGAGGTTTATTATAATGAAAGGGCCTCAAGGTAGAAAGGAGAACAATAGAGACAATACATGGAGGTCCAAACACAATGGGGCCTTAAAGAGAGGCTTCTCTTTTAAGTCTGGAAAAGAGATTCAGAGTGAGAGAAAAGCACTCAGGAGGCAGAAACATGTAGCTCTCTATGAGCTCCAGGCCAGTAAGAGACAGGGAGAGGGAGAGTCATAGCCACCATGAGAGGGATGGGGGATGAGGGGAGGGTGGGGGGGGCAAAGGAGTCTCTTTAGAGAGCAGCCTTCATCTCTGAACCAAATCCCTAAGCAGTCTCCCTGAGGAATTTCAGACCAATCCCAAGAACAAAGGAAAGGTCTGACTTTTAAAAATATTTATTACTTTTATGTGTATGAGGGTATGCCTGTACCCAAGTTGTGAAATGCCCACTGAGGCGAGGAAGTGGGTGTTGGATCCCCTGGACCTGGAGCTACAGACAGGGGTCAGCCATCAGGAGGGTGCTTGGAATTAAACCTGAGTCCTTTGCAAGAGCAAAGGACTATTAACTGCTGAGCCATCTCTCCAGGCCCAGGCCTGACTTTTTATACTTATAAGGGTAGTAGGAAGTTTCACATCATGTAATTTAGTTCAGCACAGCATATGTGACAAGGAGCCAGACACCATATCCCAAAGAAAGCTGCAGGGAAGGCATGGCCTAACCCAGGCTATAGGATCAGGCCTAAAGGTGCAGGCCTGTGTTCTAACAATTCTAAGTAGAATATGATGTTTCCTTGTTAGTGAACTAAGCAAAAACTTTTAAAACAATCCGAGGGGCCCTGTGGCATGAGTCAGTGGGTAAGGTGCTTGCTGTCAAACATGATGACCTGAATTCGATCCCTGGGGTCCACATAGTAGAAGGAAAGAATTCCTGCGAGTTATTCTCTACCCTGACACACACAATAAATACATACAAGCAAAAACTAAGGGCATGGTGGCACACGCCTCTGATCCCAGCATTCGGAAAGCAGAGGCAGGCAGATCTGAGATCCAGGACAGCTGGGGCTAGGGAGACCCTGTCTTAGTAAGAACAAAAAAAAAAAAAAACCCCAAAACTCGTAAAAACTAAAACCAAAAAAAAAATTAATAAATAAATAAATAAATCAATAAATAAATCCTAGGGACTGGAGAGATGGCTCAGCAGTTAAGAGCACTGATTGTTCTTGCAGAGGACCCAGGTTCAATTTCCCAGCACCTACATGGCAGCTAACAACTGTCTATAACTCCAGTTCTAGAAGATCCGACAGTTTTCCAATCTCCGAGGGCATTGCACGACACAGGTGCACTTACCTACATGCAGGCAATACATGCATACACATAAAAATAATAATTAAAAAAAAACACACAATGAGCCAGATGTGGTAAAACATTCCTGTAACTCCAACACTCAAGAAGTGAAACCAAGAGGATCTGGAGTTCAAAGCCAGCCTTAACACATGGGACACTGTCTCAAAAAAAAAAAAAAAAAATTAAAAAAATTCTCAGTGACAAAGCTGTCAAGATGGTTCAGAGAATAAAACGTTTGCTCCAAGCCCGATGACCTGAGTTCAATTGCCAGGACTCATATGGTGGAAGGAGAGAACCAATTCCCGAAAGTTGTCCTCTGCTCTCCACACGTGTACTGTGGTGTGTACACACACACATATATTCACATGAGCACACACATATACACACTAAATTAATTTTTAGAAATTAAGAGGGGCTGGAGAGATGGCTCAGTAGTTAAGAACACTGGTTGTTCTTGCAGAAGACCCGGGTTCAAATCCCAGCACCCACATGGCAGCTAACAACTGCCCATAACTCCAGTTCCAGGGGATCCAACAGCCTCTTCTGTCCTCCGAGGGCACGGCACTACATGGGTGCACTTACCTACATGCAGGCAAGTCACACATACACATAAAATAAAAATAATGAAGTATTTTTTAAAAAAAGAAATTAAAAGAAACCTCAAGGAAATGTGATGTTTCATAAATTTTGCGTGGGATGCGTATTGTGTATGCATGTGAATACAGGTGCATGTGGAGGCCAGAGGAAGACATTAGGCGTCGTGCTATGTCACTTTTTGCCTTAGTGCCCTGAGACACAGTCTCTTAATGAACTTGGAGCTCATAATTTTGGCTGGGTTGGCGGACCCAAAAGCTCCCAGGATCAGAATGTTCCCCTCCTCCCAATGCTAGGGTTACAGGCATGGGAGGCCATCCCTGGCTTTTTTTTTTTTTTAATATTTTTATTTTATGTGTATGAGTATATTGCTTGCATGTATATAAGTGCACCCATGTCCTACAATGCCCACAGAGGTCAGAAGAGGCTGTTGGATCTCCTAGAAATGAAATTATGGACAGTTGTTAGCTGCCATGTGGGCGCTGGGATTCAAACCCGGGTCTTCTGCAAGAAGTCAGTGATTTTAACCACTGAGCCATCTCTCTAGCCCCCATCCCTTTTAAATAGGTGCTGGTGATTTGAATTCAAGTCCTCATGCTTGCATAGCATACATAGCACTCTTACCCACTGAGCCAACTCTCCAAACAGTATTTCATAATCAAGACACAGACCAAAGACAAGGACTAAGGAAGCCAGGTTGCAAATTCCAAGAATTAAACAGATGAAATTAATACTAAGAAAAATATTTATTTTTATTTTTTTCTTTTTGTAGTGTTGGGATTGAATCTAGGGCTGTGCGCACTCGAGACAAGTGCTTTACCACTGAATTACACCCCATCCCTTAAACCATTGTGTGCATGCCAAGTGTGCAAGCTGAGGCATGCAAGTGCAGAGGCCAGAGGCTGGCATCGGATGTCTTCCTCAATTGCTCTCCAAATTAATTTTTTTTAAACTTGTTTTTGGTGTATGAGTGTACTGCCTGCATGTGTTTAAGTGCACCCATGTAGTGTAATGCCCAAGGAGGTCAGAAGAAGGTGTTGGATTCCCCTGAAACTGGAATTACAATTGTTAGCCGCCATGTGAGTGCTGGGAATAGAACCCAGGTCCTCTACAAAAGCAGTCAGTGCTCTAAACCACTAAGCCATCTCTCCAGTTCCCATCTTTATTTTTAAGAAAAGGTCTCTCTCAGTAAACCTGGAGTTCACCAGTTTCAGCTGGACTGGTTGACCAAGGGTCTCAACCTGTCGTTCCCCGCCCCCCGCACCCGCCGAGTGCTGGGGTTACATTTGTGCACCACCACACCTTTTACATAAATTCTTGGAATCCAAACTCAGATCCTCATGTTTACACAGAAAGCACTTTCTCCACTGAACTGTCTCCCCAGCTTACCCTGAAATCATTTTTTTAAAGGCTTTTTAGGGGCTAGAGAGATGGTTCAGTGGTTAAGAGCACTGGTTGCTCTTCCAGAGGACCCAGGTTTAGTTCCTAGCACCTACATGGCAGCTAATAACTGTCTGTAACTCCACTTTCAGGGTATCTGATGCCCTCTTCTGATCTCCAAAGGCATTGCTCATGTTGTACAGGCAAAATACTTAAACACACAAAAAAAATAAAACTGTTTAAAAAGCCTTTAATGCTATACTAATTCAAAGCCAAGTATAGAAAATCTAGGCCTGACTATATTTCTCATGTTTTCCCTTTTTTTCGGAGGGGGAGGGAGCATAGATATGGGGATGCTGGAGATGTAACCCCGTGGAATCCTCACAAATGCTGGACAAGCACCGTATGTACACCACTGCACTGTATAGTAGGCCTCACCTTTTCCTTCTTAAACTTTTTTTCCTTTGGTCTTTCCTTGAGACAAGGTCTCTCTGTAGCCACAGCTGGCCTGGATTCGCTATGGAGACCACACTGGCCTCGAATTCAGAGATCCACCTGCCTCTGACTCCTGAGTGCTGGGATTAAAGATGTGCAACACCACCAAGGCTTTAAAGTCTTCTTGAGAGTAAAATTTCAGTTTTAATTCCAGGCTCCTTATTCTAGAGCTGTTTCACAGGGCATGAATGTAAAAATCATAATGAAAAGGTACTTTGCACATCAGAGTTTTAAAGCTGTGCTTTAGGTTCAAGTTTTATGTGACAGATCTACAAGTACTCTGTTAGTGGCAGAATTAGGATCCAGATGTACTGATTCCCAGTCTCATACATTTTCTCATTATTTATTGACTCCAAAAATGTGTATAAAGCACTCACTACATGCTGGGTACTGTTTTTAGTGCTCAGGGTACATCACTGAGTAAAACACACAAACATCCCTGCTTTTTGGAGAGTGGATTCACACTGTGATACATATACCAAGCATAAATCTTGACAATAACATCATTGCTTTTTTTTCTTTCTTTTTTTTTTTTTTTTGGTCTTTTTGAGACAGGGTCTCCCTGTAGCCCCAGCTGTCCTGGAACTATGTAGACCAGGCTGGCTTTGAACTCACAGAGATCTGCCTGCCTCTGCCTCCCAAGTGCTGGGACTACAGGCGTGCGGGACCACGCCTGGATACATCATTGCATTTTTATAAACACAGATTTCTTCCATGTTTACATATTTCTATTGTTTTGAGAGTGTTTGGCAATGCCGAGGCTGGGATTACAGGCTTCCACCACCACAACCAGATTCCAAGTTGTTTATCTACTTATCTATTTATTTTGAGTACTTATCTCCTAATGTGCACCTACTCAAGGAAGCAGTTCATCTTTTTTCTGTGTCACGCTTGGGTTTCCAAGGCTGAAAAGAGGTTCCGCAAAGAAACCTCCAATGGAGAGTTAACACCTCGGCTGGAAAGTTCATTTAATACCTTTTCCTTTTCTTAAAATCAATGGGTGGAGGACATTCTATTTCTTGGCATCACGTAGCAAATGTCCAGAAAGGAACCTACACTTTAAATGTCATCCTTGTGCATACTAAACTGTTTGTATTCCTTAGTTCTTTTTCCCCAACACTAGACTCCGTACTTGGAGCTGCTGCTACTGTTTACAAATCTCAAAGTCCACCTTCCATATTCTCCCCACTTGCCCACCCATTCTCTTCCTTCCCCACACCCCCTCAACAACTTACCGAAATAAAAGTTTGTTTCACATTTACTTCCTGACAACTGCAAGGTGTCCTGACTACAACACCTTGCGTTTTGCTTCAGGGCCATTTGTATCATTTGGGTCCCCAGAGGAGACCAGGAGGAACAGGAATGGGGGACGGGGGTGAGTTGAAGCATCGCAATCCCGACCAAACTGGAGAGGCGGGTCAGAAGGGAAGACGTAAAGGAGGCGTTCACCAGGTTGCCGCAGGACTCGGCCCCTTCCACTATTTGCCTTCTTCCGGGCCCTGCTTCTTGCTGCCACCCACCCCTTCCTCCACACGTCCCAAAGCCACCGAAAGCTCGGCCCGGGCCTCCGCGTGACAGGGTCCGGGACCCCGGGAGTCCGCGGGCAGACGGTTCCCGCAGGTCTGAAGCCCACCCCCGCCCTCCCCGCGCGGCGTTCCGGCCCACACGCCGCCGCTCCCGCCCCCGCCGCGCCTCAGTCCCCGGAGCCGCGCTCGAGTGTCCCGGTCGCCTCCGGTCTCCCCTCACTCGGGACAGGGAAGGGCGCCGCACTACTCGCGGCCGGGCAGGCAGTGTAGCCCTCGCTTCCTCCCGCCCCTCGTCCCGTATCGCTCTTGCCCTCAGGCCGGGAAGGCGAGGTGTGGAAGCCCGGCCCCACCACCCGGCCGGGGCTTGTTTACTCACTCACCCTCCATCCTGAGCCGCAGGGACTCGCTGCTAGGACGCCTGCGCGCCGCGGCCACGCCCCTGCGGTACGGCCACGCCCCCTCCGCACGCCTGCGCACTGAGCGGCGGGACACGGCGCTGCCTTCTTCGCAGGTTTGGGGAGAACCAACACTTCGGAGGCTGAGGCAGTGCAACCCCATCCTGGCGCTGTAGGATGAGAGGAAGAGCTCTGGAAAATTCTTCGTGGAGCCACTGATATCTTCTTATTTTATTTTTTATCTTATGTGTAAGTGCACCATGGGCGTGCAGTACCCACGGAGGACAAAAGAGGGCTTCGGATCCCCTGGAACTGGAGTTACAGATAGTTTTTAGCTGACATGTGGGTGTGGGATTCGAACCCCTGTCTTCTGCAAGAGCAGTCGGTGCTCTCAATCACTGAGCCATTTCTTCAGCCCTGATAGTTTCTTGAAGACTTTATTCATCAGTGCACCATCTCCACCGTGTTGCCAAGTCACATCCCAAGGGTCTGAAGCCAAAGTAGAAACCCTTTCTCCTAATGCCTCCCACCTACTGATACCTCAAATACCTGTGTGGGCCCTGAGTTCTTATTTGCACCTGAGTGCTCTATGTCTGTCAGTAGTTGTCCCTTCACTCAAAAAACACGTTTGTATCAATATCTCCCCGCAAGCTACTTGATAGTCACCAGTAAGAAACATCAATCACCAGTGATGAAAGATATTCTTAGCAAGTACTTTTATTTCTTTTTAATATTTTTATTACATTTATTTTTGTGTGAGTGTAATGCACGAATACAAACTACAGTGCTCATGTGGAGGTCAGGGAACAACTTTCAAGAGTCCGTTCTTCCACCATGTGGGTCGCTGGGATGGAACTCGGGTCACCAAGCTTGGTGGCAAGCACCTCTACACACTGAGCCATCTAGCCAGCTTGAGGCAGGCACTTTAAAATTTTTTTTAATTTTTATTTTTTTATGTGTATGAGTATTATGCTTGCATGCATGTAAGTGCACCTGTGTTGTGCAGTGCCCAAAGAGGACAGAAGGGGGTGTTGGACACCTCCCCCAGAACTGGAGTTACAGACAGTTGTTAGCCACTATGTGGGTATTATTTGAAGCTGGGTCTTCTGTAAGAACAGCCAGTGCTCTTAACAACTGAGGCATCCTCCAGCCCTGGCAGGTATTTCAACATGATGCAATGAAAAGGGCATAAAATCACTTGTATGTGTTCCTGAAAAAAATTCATGAGCCAAGTTTATTTTCTATTTTTTAAAATATTATATTTATTTATTTATTTGGATTTTTTAAGACAGGTTCTCCCTGTAGCCCCCAGCTGGCCTAGAACTCACTATGTAGACCAGGCTGGCCTTGAACTCCCAGAGATCCGTCTGCCTCTGCCTCCGGAGTGCCAGGATTAAAGGCATGTTCCACCATGCTTGGCTATTTTTTTTATTTTATGCCTATTAGTGTATTGCCTACGTATAGGTAAGTGCACTGGTGTTTTGCTATGCCCTCGGAGGTCAGAAGAGGGTGTTGGATCCTCTGGAACTGGAGTTACAGACAGTTGTTAGCTGCAATGTGGGTGTGGGATTCAAACCCAGGTTTTCTGCAAGAACAACTACTGGTCTTAACCCCTGAGCTGTCTCTCCAGCCCCAAACCAAATTTATATATTTTAAATTATTATTTACTTATTTCTTTTTGAGACAGGGTCTCCCTGTAGCCCCAGGTAGCCTGGCACTCCCTATATAGACCAGGCTGGCCTTGATCTCACAGAGTTCTGCCTCCCTCTGCCACCTGAGTGCTGGGACTAAAGGTGTGTACCACCACATGCAGCTTATTTTTTTAACTTTTTTTTTTTTTTGTCTTTTTGAGACAGGGTCTCCCTGTAGCCCCAGCTGGCCTAGAATTCAGAGAGATCTGCTTGCCTCTGCTGGGATTAAAGGTGTGTACCACCAGGACTGGCTCAATTTAAATGGTGCAAAAGA
>NW_008340203.1:2417329-2426279 GCF_000622305.1 Nannospalax galili
ACAAAAAAAAAAAAAAAAAGATTTATATTATGTGTGTCTGAGTGTATGCATGTGTATGCCCTCAGAGGCCAAACGAGGGAGTCAGATCTTCTGAAACTGGAGTCACAGGTGGCTGAGAGCTGTCTGATGTGGGTGCTGGGCACTGAACTCTGGTCTTCTGCAAGAGCAGCATGTGCTCTTAAGTACTGAGCAATCTTTCTAGCCCCCACAAAGCTGAATTTAATCATGAGGAAACACTAGACAAATTAAAAATGAGAGGCAAGCTACAAGAAAACTGACCAATGTCTTTAAAAGTGTCAAGGTCGGTGGGCATGGTGGCACTCACTTTTAATCCCAGCATTGGGAAGGCAAAGGCAGGTGAACCTCTTTAAGGCCAAAGTTAGCCTGGTTTATATAGTGAGTTCCAGGCCTGCTGGGGCTACAGGGAGACCCTGTCTCAAAAAAAAAAAAAAAAAATGGGGTCAGGGGCTGGAGCGATGTCTTAGTGATTAAGAGCACCTACTGCGCTGCTCTAGCAGTAGACATGGGTTCGGGTCCCAGCACCTAGATGGCAGCTCACAGTCGTCTTTAATTCTAATTCCAGGGGATCTGATGCCTACTTCTGACCTCCTCGTGCATTGCATGACACAGGTGCACCTACTTCCATGCAAGCAATACACTCAATACAAACAAAATAAAAATAATAAATACTTTTTAAAAAAAATGTAAAGGTCATGAAAGACAAAACAGTAAGAAAATATTTCAAACTGGGAGAGCCAGAAAGACATGATAATTAAATGTTATCTATGCCCCTGGATCCAGAAAAAAATTACTAAAGGAATAATTTAATGTAAGTAGGTCTGTAGATTAGTTAATGATATTTTATGAATCTTATCTTCCTTTTGGGAAGCAGGCTGAGATAGAATCTCTCTCAATGGCTCAGGCTGGCCTGGATTTTACTGTGTAGCAAAGACTGGCCTCAAACTTCTGGCCTCTGCCTCCCAAGTGATAGGATTACAAGTATCAACTACTGTGCCTGATACTGTCTTTTTTTAATTAAATTTTTTTATTTATTATTTTATGTGTATGAGTGTATTGGCTGCATGTATGTAAATGTACCCATGTCATGCAATGCCCGTGGAGGACAGAAGAGGGAGTCAGATTCCCTGGAACCGGAGTTAAGGATGATTGTTAGCCACTATGTGGGTGCTGGGAATTGAACCTGGGTCCTCTGGAAGAACAGCAAGTGTTCTTAACTACTGACTGCTGAGCCATCATCTCTCCAGCCCCCTGGTATTAGGCTTAATTTCTTTTTGTTTGTTTGTTTGTTGTTTTTGTCTTGGCTTTTTTGTTGTTGTTTTGTTTTTGTTTTGCTCTTTTTGAGACAGGGTCTCTCTGTAGACCCAATTGGCCTGGAACTCTATGTAGACCAGCCTGGCCTTGAACTCACAGAGATCTGCCTGCTTCTGCCTCCGAAGTGCTGGGATTAAAGGCATGGGCCACCACACCCAGCAAGACTTCTGTTTTGATCATTTACTTGAGGAAGAAATATAGTAAAAGAAATACAAGTACTCTGTGATATTTGCAACTATTTTATATATCTGAAATTATTTAAAATATATTTTTAAATTAGCATACAAAATAACATTATTGTCTCAAACTACATAAACTTACAATGTTATTTTTTTTTTCAAAAAAAATTTTGGGGATTTCTTTTGGGGACAGGGACTCCCTGTAGCCCCAGCAGGTCTGGAACTCTGTGTAGACCAGGCTGACCTTGAAACTCCACCTGCCTCTGCCTCCCAAATGCTGGGATTAAAGGCGTGTGCCACCATGCCTGGCCTCAAAATATTTTTTTATAGTCACCCTGTGCAGTACATAGATGGATTTCAGTTTTACTCCTTGTCTACTCTGGCATAAAGGAGTTAAATGATGTTCTTATACTGATGAAAAGTTGTTCTGTCACATCCTATACTCATGTCTCTGGACTCCAGATTCACTATACATATATATATATTTTTTTTTCTTTATATCAAAAACTTTGAAGCCAGACATGGTAGCACATGCCTTTAATCACAGCACTTGGGAGGCAGAGGCAGGCGGATCTCTGTGAGTTCAAGGACAGCCTGGTCTACATAGAGAGCTCCAGGCCAGCTGCAGATACAGGGAGACCCTGTCTCAAAAAGACAAGAAAAAAAACCCAAAAACAAAAAACAACTTTGAGTTTTATGGACTGTGAGCTGGCCCCACAGATAAAGGTGTTTGCTATGCAAACTTGGTGACCTGAGATCAAGCCCCAGAACCCACATAAAGGTAGAAGGAGAGAAGTAACTCCACAAACTTGTCCTCTCACCTCCACATGTGTGCTGTGGCACTCCCGCCTGCACGCACATGCGCGCACATACACAAATATAATAATAACAATATTTAAAAACAAGGCTGGAGGGCTGGGCATGGTGGTGCACACCTTTAATCCCAGCAGAGGCGGGCAGATCTCTGTGAGTTCAAAGCCAGCCTGGTCTACATAGGGAGTTCCAGGACAGCTGGGGCTACAGGGAGACCCTGTCTTAAAAAGACCGCAAAAAAAAAAAAAAAAAAAGGCTGGAGAGATGGCTCAGGGTTAAGAAGACTGGCCGCTCTTGAACAGCATCCAGGTTTGATTCCCAGTACCCACATGGCAGCAAACAACCATCCATAAATTGTTACAGGGGATCCGACGCCACCCTCTGGTCTCTGCAGGCATTGCATGCTTGAAGAGCTCATACACATAAAATAAAAATTAAAAACCTCTGCTGTTTTTCCTTTGCATCTATTTGCTTACATGCCAATCAAGGCAGATATTCCTTTATATTGTATTTGTAACACTAAGGGTTTTAATAACTAAAGAGGCCTGCCCCCCCCTCTCTAGAAAGCCTGTTTAATTAATCTATGTGCCAACCTGGGCTTCAAGGGTTTTAAAAACATTTCAGGTAACGTGAGATGTAACTAAGTTTGAGAACCATTGCACTGAACTTACAAATTTATTTATTATTTTATTTGTACGAGTGTTTTGCCTGTATGTATATATGTGCACCATGTGCTTACAGCACCCATAGAGGCCAAAAGGTGTCAGATCTCCTGGAATTAAAGTTACACATGGTTGTTAACTGCCATATGGGTGCTAGGAAATGAACCCAGGTCCTCTGCAAGAGCAGCCAGTGCTCTTAACCACTGAACCATCTCTCCAGTCCCATGTTACCAGAGAAAGGATCTTTTGATATAAAAAAAGAGAGAAATGTGATTGAACCAAATGTGCAGGAACACAGGCAGGTGCTTCATGGAACTTTGGCTCCTGATGGTAGAGGAGCCAACACTGACCAAAGAGACCAGACAACTTTGGGAACAAAGAGAGGTATAAGCTTTTATAGATTGGCTGGGCTGGGCTAATGGACCGGCTTCATCTTGCCTGGAGGTTCAAGTGCTTAATCTGTTGCAGCTGCTGAAGAAGCTTGAGGATGAGATCAAAGAAAACACTTGCGGTTTTAACAGGGACTATAAGGGCCTTTGGTTTATTTGCCTTCTGTCCTCTTGTGCTGGTTCCTCACTTTCTCAATATAACATTGATTATCTAATGAGGTGTTCAGAAGATTTGAGTATTATAGACTAGTGCGAAATTAAGGAACCATCAAACTATTGACGGTAATAAGAACCACAGGAGTGGACATTGCCAGAGTGCCAAGTAACAGCAGAGATTTAAAAGGAAAAACTTGAGATATCAAAGAAACATGGTTAGAGGGATATTTTTGAAGAGGCAAGGAAGGAAGTTGGAGAGAGTTATGTGGAAGTTGAGGGAGAGAGTTGTACAGCCTAACACAAGGCTCACTTCCTCATTAAACCGTCTTGCCTTTCTGGGCCTTCCTGATGTGCCACCTCCAGTTTTACCCCTTTCTTACCTACCACAGTACTTGGCATGGGACTAAACACAGAGTTAAGTAATCCTTGTTGATGAAGGACTAGAAAAATAACTAGCCACATCATCAGTAGGTATGGGCTTCTTGGGGAACAATTTATTTGCCAGTTTGTTCCTCTTCATCGTGCCAGGAGAAGGATTTTTCCTGAGACCAGTCTCTTTTTAAAAAAAATTTATTTCTTATTTTTAGTGTATGAGTGTATTGCGTGCATGGAACTTGCTATATAGAACAGGCTGGCCTTGAGCTCACAGAGATCTACCTGTTTCCCAAGTGCTGAAACTAAAGGCGTGCATCACCACGCCTGGCCTTCAGCAACTGGACCCTTGAAGCACGGACCTAGCACCCCTGCCTCATTCTTCCTGGCCCCACCCCCAGGAAGCTAATGAGAGAAAGGAACAGCAACGCCAGTCTTGGCTTCTCTGCTCATCTTGCTCTTGAATCGGGGGTTTGGGGGGCTGAAAGAAACTGGACAAAGTGTGCCGAGTAGTCTAATAGGACTGGTTCTTTTTCTGAAAGTCCCCTATTGCGGAAAAATAAAATTATGTGTTTAATTTCTGAAACCTAATGCCTGATTTGCCTTGGCTGCCATTCTGCCGGGCTTGGCTGAGAGTCTGGCAACACAAGTAGACTGATTAATACCAGTTCAACTTGCTCCCTGGAGAAGAGTGTTATTTACTTGACGATTTTCTTAAATCCTTTTTAATTTGCTTGTATTTCAGTACAGTCATATTGGCTTTAACATGTTCTATCTCTGACCACTGGTCCCAATGAGGCCTGGGGAAGACTCCTCTCCGTGCACTCTTGTCCTCTTCACAGAGCATGATTTTGTCCAACCCAGTGATTAGAAATAGCATGTCACATGTTCTGTTCTTTCTGGGATGGGTGAGTTCTAAGTGTACTTTCATCCCCTGTTGGTCCTCAGGCTGCTGAAGAAAAGAAAAGAGAATGCTTCTCTGAATTCAAACAGGGCTCTGCTACTTGAGTCCTCTCAGATGGTGAGATACACACCCCTCCCCAGCCCATCATGACCCTCCCTTGTGAAGCCTGCAGAGATATCAAATAGCAAGTGTTGGAGGGGACGCAGAGGACTGTGGAAAGATTGGGCCCCAGACTTCCCCCACAGGGAAGTGTAAACACAGCTGTGGAGATGGGAGCAAACCATCCACCCTCCTCCAGTTCCCACCCAGAAGCAGGGAAAGACTGCCCTGTGGTAAAGAAACAAACAAGAAAACAAAGCAAAGCACAACCTAAACGCCTGCAGGAAGGTCACCAGAAACTGGGACTGTTGCCTAGGACTTGGTGTGGCCAGTGGAAGAGCCAGTAGGGTCCAAAGCAAGTCAAGGTCTGGACATTAAGGAGCCTGGAAAGATGGCTCAATTTTCAAAGCCTTGCCACTGCTGGACACCTTGTCCTCTGATCTCAGAAACCCTCTTTCTGCCTTAGGTACTTAGCCTCTGGCCCCTAGTTGCTTAGGGATCATAATACTGTATTTGATTCAGCAAGTAAGAACAAGCCCACAATAAACCCTTGTCCATGGCTGTTAGAAGTTTAAACTCTGAGCCTCCAAGCCAAAAAAAGCATTAAACAGGGCTTCCTTAGCCTTTGTTAATCACAAAATAAATAATTCCAGCAGGAAGAGACTTCCTCTTCAGGAGATTACTTGGGTGGGATTCCTGTCTTCATCCGTGGGGCTCTGAAAGCTCCAACCTCACAGCTAGGGTCTAGCAACACATCTCGCTCTCCCAATTCAGCACAGTTAATGCAAGGCCTTGATCCATCCCCCCTACAACACACACACACACACACACACACACACACACACACACACACATGCCTTTGGCACAGCCCTGCCTGGGAAGTAGCCTGAAGTAGCCTGATCAGCTGGACCACTAATGAGCTGAGCTTCCCTTCCTTGCCATCAGGATCCTCAGCCATAAAAGTAAAAAGGGTAAAAAGGCAGAACTAGAAAAAAAAATGATAGCAGATTCCAAAAACTATGCGCTCCCTACGTGTCTGGCCCTACACTGAAAGTGCTTTACAGGGATCATCTCATTTCATATAAAATCAAGAATGTTCTTCACCTCAGTTTACAGCTGGGGAAATTAGGGATTTACAAGATTCTAGAACTTTCCCCAGGTCATACAGCTGGTAAGTGGGATGGCCAGGATTTGTGCCCAGTCTTTCTGACTCCTCAGTCCCTGTTCTGAATGATTTGATTCTTGCCTCCTCCCTTCTCTGAGGTCTTCTAACTCTGACATCATGATTCTGGATTCACTCCATGGCTTTCTGTGCTTACCAGTGGCGCCAGAAAGTGAATCTATTAGGGACGCTAGTCTGCAAGTCCAGAGGGAAATAGCTCTTGAAAGTTAAGGGACTCTTTACATCCTCTGTACTAGACATGCCAATCAAAGCTGAACTTTCTGCAGACCCCCATATCAGCAGAGAACAGTCTCTGTGGAAGACAAACAAATCCTAGCCAGGCAGGAAAAGGGAGTTCCCCTTGGCTCTGTGACTTCCCCTTCTCTCTTTCCTGGCATATCAGCTTATCAGACCACATTGCTGATGGTATTGGTCCTTTGTACCACACTGCGGTTAGGATGGGACACCCGGCTATGGAACTCTTTCAGAGGAAGATAAGAGACCATTCTCCAAATCTGTACATTCAGGACTGGCATGGTGGCACATGCCTTTAATCCCAGCACTTGGGAGGCAGAAGCAGGTGGATCTCTGTGAGATGGAGGCCAGCCTGGTCTACATAATGAGTTCTAGGACACCTGGAACTACAGGGAGACTCTGTCTCAAAAAACATTTTTTAAAATGTACATTCATGCTTATATCCATGGTGGATGCATGCCTAAAATGTCAGCACAGCAGGCTGAGGCAGGAAAATTCTAAGTGGAGATCAGCCTGGTTATGTAGCAAGAAATATATTTATACATTTAACAAACTACCTAAGTGTTGTAGTGAAGATGAATCCATATAATCCCTGCAAGATGTCTGGAAAATAGGTATTATGGTCCCCATTGTACAGGGAAGGACACTGAACCCAGAGGAATTGGTCATGTAGTCCATGATCTCCTGGTAACAAGGGGAGTTGGAATTCAAACCTAGGCTACTTCTAACCGACTTTAAAATCTGGATTCTTTTCAATAAAAGGAATGTTATATAATGAAAAATATTATCCCAAATATCTTGGAAATATACTTGTTGTAACTGAATGTGATACACATTGTAATAGGAATGTATTTTAAAGGTTAATTTTACTATTTATTCATTTATTGCTTTTTTGAGACAGGGTCTCCCTGTAGCCCCAGCTGCCCTGAACTCTCTGTAGACCAGGCTGGCCTTGAACTCACAGAGATCTCCCTACCTCTGCCTCCCGAGTGCTGGGACTAAAGACGAGCCCCACCATGCCCAGCTGCTTTGTATACATTACTACACTGTCCAGTGAGGTATGTGCTAGTAAGCCCATTTTGCCGAAGTGAAACAAACTTAGAGGAATTAGGTAACTTGCACAAAGTCATACACAGCTAAATAAGCAAAGGAGCTGGGATTCAAACCCAAGGCTACTTAACTCCAAAGATTATGCTCTTAATCACATAACAATAATAATAATATACATTGACTATGGACATGGTCTGCTCTAAGTGCTTTATATCTTATAACTTATTAACAGTATCATCCCCTATATTAGTTACTTGTGCATCACTATGACCACAACGCCTGGCAGAAACAACTTAAGGAAGGAAAGATTTATTTTATTTAGCTCATAGCTTCACAGGGTTTCAGCGTATCATGACAGAAAAGGAAGGCAGGGCAGGAGAGCTTAGTTCAAGATGGCAGGACCATGTGTCAGAGGCTATTTACATTATGGTAGACCAGGAAGTAGAGAGTGCCACAGAAACCAGGGGTGGGACCAGATATCACTTTCAAAGGCCTTCCCCTAGTTACCTACTTCGAGTGTGTTTCTAGAGGTTTGTTTTTTGTCATTGTTGTTGTTAGACAGGATCTCACTATGTAGCCCTGGCCAGCCTGGAAATCACTATGTAAACCAGATTGTCCTTGAACTCATAGAGAGCCACCTGCCTCTGCTGGAATGAAAGGCCTGCACCACCACAGTTGGCCTGCTAGAGAGGTTTAACAGAGGAGAGAAGACTCATTCTGAATATGGGTGGTGCTAGCCACTGGGCTTGGGTCCCATGCTAAATAAAAATGAGAAAAGAGAAAAGAAAGCTGTGCAACAGTATTCTTCTCTCCCTTGGTTTTCAGAATCTCCCAAAGTAGCTCCATCAAGTGTTCAAAATATTGGCCTATGAGGGACATTTCAGATTCAAACTATAATACCCCCAGTGTACTATTTTTCTTTTTACTGTAACAAAATACCTGACAAAAACAATTTAAGGAAGGAAAGATTTATTTTGGCTTACAGTTTGAGGCACAACCCATCACGACAGGGAAGGGATGGCAGTGAGAACGATTCTAGATGGATTATGAGGCAGTTAGTCGCACTGGGTGGGCAGTCAGGAAGGAGAGCAAGATGACTGTGTTCCATTTGCTTTCTCCCTTTTGCCTTTTTATTCAGTACAAGACCCCAACCCATGGGATGAGGCCACCCATATTTAGACTGGGTCTTCCTGTTCAGTTAAACTCAGACTCACCCAGAGCCATGTCTCCTGCATAGGAGGAGACCTATTCAACCCAATCAAGTTGATGACAATTAATCATCAAAAATCTACCCCTTGTTCACTTGACACCCAAACATACGGTCATTTTAATCCCTAATACCCATTTTACAGATGAGAAAAAAATTACAGATGCTATATGTTAAACATGATGAGCTTTAATATCATATTTGCTTAACATATTTTGGATTCATTGAGTTTTTTTCATTGTTCATTGAATGAGTTGAGGTCTCAATTAGGGAAAAGGAGTGGCACACACTTATCCAAGCACTCAAAAATCTAAGGTAGGAGAGCCGGGCATGGTGGCGCATGCCTGTAGTCCCAGCACTTGGGAGGCAG
>NW_008340203.1:2426354-2426516 GCF_000622305.1 Nannospalax galili
AACCCTTAAAAAAAAAAAAAAAAAAAAAAAAAAAAAAAAAAAATCTAAGGTAGGAGGATTGCAAATTCTAGGCCAGCCTGAGCTATAAAAAACAAAACAAAACAAAACACTGCCTATAGGTGAAATGGGTAGAGTGAGGAGGAGGAGGAGGAGGAGGAGGAG
>NW_008340203.1:2426545-2434388 GCF_000622305.1 Nannospalax galili
AGGCTGTTTGTCAGGATCTGTGTGGTTGTCCTTCTAACCATTTTTCTTCATCCCTTCCTATTTGATTCTTTTCTCTTTCTCGCATTTTAAAAAATGTTTTTTAAGAGGCTGGAGAGATGGCTCAGTGATTAAGAGCATTGGCTGTTCTTGCAGAAAACCCAGCTTCAAATCCCACCACCCACATGATGGCTAACAACCATTTATAACTCCAGTTCCAGGAGATCTGATGCCCTCTTCTGTCCTCCGAGAGCAGTGCATGACACAGGTGCACTTGTACACATGCAGGCATAACACACATACACATAAAATAAAAATTAAATAAATTTAAAAAATGTTTCTTAAGGGGCTGGGAAGATGGCTTAGTGGTTAAGTGCTCTGGCTGTTTTTGCAGAGGACCTGGGTTCAGTTCCCAGCACCCACATGGTGGCTAACAGCCACCTGCAACTCCTGTTCCAGGGATTCTGACACTCTCCTCTGGACTCTGCGGGCATTGCATGACATGGGTGCACTTCTGTACATTCAGGCAAAGCACTCATACACATAAAAAAAATTTTTTTGTTATTTTAGGGTTTCTTTTTGGCATTTTGAGACAGGGTCTTCCTGTAGCCCCAGCTGGCCTGGAACCCACAGA
This sequence comes from Nannospalax galili, assembly GCF_000622305.1. Taxonomy (NCBI): domain Eukaryota; kingdom Metazoa; phylum Chordata; class Mammalia; order Rodentia; family Spalacidae; genus Nannospalax; species Nannospalax galili. Next base: position 2,427,177 of record NW_008340203.1, read on the forward strand.
GATCTGCCTGCCTCTGCCTGGGATTAAAGGCGCGTGCCACCATGCCCAGCACTTAATGGTTTGTTTGTTTGTTTGTTTTTCACTTAATAGTTGTTTTAAATGAAGCAAGTCATATGAAGCATTGGATATCCTGCATGGTATCCACAGGGCTTGGTAAGTTAATGTAGTATGCTGGTTCTGTGACCTCCAGGCTCTTGAGATGCTAGGCTGGGATAGAAGTGTTCCTAAGGAGGGTTTCACAGGACATCCCTGACGAACAGGGTGAGGGACACAGTAATCTTTGCATCTGGCATTGGGTCCTGACAGTAACCATGAGTCAACCCCAGGTGCTGAGGGACTAGCTGTGTTCTCAACATTGCTGGGTGTGTGCTTCAGTCATTTGGCTGTGGTCCTCCTCAGTCACACTGTCTGAGTGTCATTCTTGTAAATCACGCCTGGGTTCTTTTCAGAAAAACAGCCTCTACTATGTGATGTCATGGTCCAACCTGGGTCAGGGAAGGAGGGGAGTGGAGATTTGTACATGCCTGGGGATCTTATTTCTGGAAGAGCCCATCTAGCCCTGGAAGAAATAGCCCTTCTGTATTCCTCCCAAAACTCAGCAAGTAGAGCTGGGGGCATAGCTCAATGACAGAGCATATGCTTAGCATGAAGAAGGCCCTGGGGTTCAATCCCTAGTACTTGCCCCCTACCGAAAAAAGACCCAGTAAGGGGCTGAAGAGATGGCTCAGGGGTTAAGAGCACTGACTGCTCTTGGAGAGGACCTGGGTTCGATTCCCAGCACCCACATGACAGCTAACAACTGTGCATAACTCCAGTTCCAGAGGATCCAATGCCCTCTTCTGACCTCTACAAACATTGCATGACACAGGTGCACCTACATGCATGCAGGCAGTACACTCATACACATAAAATAAAAATAATTTTGCCGGGCATTGTGGCGCATGCCTTTAATTCCAGCACTTGGGAGGCAGAGGCTGGCAGATTTCTGTGAGTTCAAGGCCAGCTTGATCTACAAAGTGAGTTCCAGGACAGCTGGGGCTATAGGGAGACCTTGTCTCAAAAAGACAAAAAATAATAATAATTTTAAAAAGACCCAGTAAGGAATAAATATTCTAATCTGGAGTAAGCACCAAGCTATCCTGGGTTCAAATCCAGGCTATTATTATTCTCTAGGACCTTAAACTCTTGTTATTTCCCTATTGAAAAGACGATTCTGGTATTATTGTGGAGACTTTGAGAATGTGTGCAAAGGATTTGGGAATATAACATACAGCAAGTATTCAATAAATACTCTTAAGTCCCCAGAAGTTGATGAACACACCCAGTAGTGCTGAGAACAGCTAGTCCCTCAGAACCTGGGACAGATTCAGGGCTGCTGCCAGGACCCAATGCCAAATGCCAAGATTGCTGTCTCCCTGCCCTATTCCTCAGGCTGTCTGTGAAGCCATCCCATGGAACACACCCACCCTGTTCTAGCTCTCCAGGAGCCTGGTGCTGTATAATATAGAGCATAACCTGTTCAAGTCCTGACGTTGCTGTGGAGGATGCTCAATGCTTCATACAAATTGTTTCATTTTAAATGTATAACTGTTAAATTAGAGGCTTAGTCATTTGCTTTTTACCAACTTAGGACCCAGAGTTTTCTCCAATAACCATTCTTTTCTCTGAGCAAGGGTTAAGATATCAAAGCAGGTGTGCCAGCTTTCTAGAGTTGAAGAGGCTGGACAGAGATGTAGTTAGTCCTTGTGTCTACCTGTGTCATCTTCCCTCTCAGCCAGCTGGCTCCAGGATGATGGTTCCTCTGCTTCTCCCTGGTGCCTTCCTTCTCCTCTCTGGTTTGGAAGGATCAGCCCCAGGACTTCTGGCTTCTCGGACCCTGCTTCCCCACACCTCTTGTGCTTTTTATTTTGTAGTCAGCTGGGGAGGAGGTCAGCATGTTAACTAATTGCAGGATACACTACACAGAATTTCACAGTGTAGAAGGCCTCTGGCGCTTTTTCCACCCTCCTGTGTTGTTCTGGGTTTGTAGGTGTGTAAGGGGAGGTTAAAAAGTAGAAATGGCACTCCTTCAAAGAGGTGAGTCACCTCTTCCCCTGCTCCAGGCAAGATGGCCCTTGGCCTGTAACAAGACGGGAAATTTATATGACAAAAAGCTCTCTTCCAGAAGGAATCAATCTACACTGGGGCAAGAAATCACAGGACAGTATCCAGCTGGGCTCCAACCAGATTCCTCTGTTTGCAAGCACTGGAGCATGGGGGTGGGGTGGGAACAGAGGAATAAAGGACTGTGTAAGAGTCTTAACTACTAGACTCCACTGAATATAAAGGGGAAAGAGTAAAATAATATTGTGCCATAGTTCAAAGGAAAGATCTATGAGCAGTATCATAGAAAGATATCCCACACATATTATTAGGTGTAAAAACAGTCACTGAATAGGTCTGCCAGATGGTTCAGCAGGTAAAGGTGCTTGCGGCCCCATCTGACAACCTGCATTCAATCCCTGGAACCCACATGGTGGAAGGAGAGAGCAGACGACTCAGACCAGTTGTCCTCTGACCTCCACACATGCTCTGTGGCATGAACAGACACACACACGCACAAATAGATAAAAATGTAATTTAGAAATTGCTTGAAGTTACTGAACAATAGGTATATCAAATCTTATTTAAGGGGGCCGGGGAGATGGCACAATGGTTAAGAGCACTTGCTGCTCTTGCAGAAGACTGGAGTTCAACTTCCAGTATTCACATGGGGCAGCTCACAACCATCTGTGACTCCAGCTCCAGGGGATCCAAGCGCCCTCTTCTGGCCTGTTCAAACACTATACTCACATGCACACCCCCTCCACACACACGTAAACATACTTAAAAATAGAATCTTTTTTTAAAGATTCATTTATGCCTGGCCTGGAGTGATGCTGCATGCCTTTAATTCCAGCAGTCGGGAGGCAGAGGCAGGTGGATCTCTGAATTCAAGGCCAGCCTAGTCTACATAGCAAGTTCTAGGCCAGCTAGGGACTACAGGGAGAACTTATCTAAAAAAAAAAAAAAAAAAAAAAAAAAAAAAAAAATCATTTATGCTTTCTTTTAATCTAAAATATGTGGGAAAGTAAGACAGGAGTAGGGGTATAAAGTTTTCTGTATTAAGGGGCTGGAGAGATGGCTCAGTGGTTAAGAGCACTGGCTGCTCTGGCAGAGGACCCAGGTTCAATCTCCAGCACCCACATGGCAGCTAACAACCATCCATAAGGCCAGTTCCAGGGGATCTGATTCCCTCTTCTGACCTCCATGGGCATTGCATGACACAGGTACACTTATATGCATGCAGGCAATAAACTCATACACATAAGATACAAATAATACATAAAATATTTTTTAGAGTTTTCTGTATTAAATATTTTGCAACTAGAATCTACTCATGTATTAGTTGTAATAAAAAATATTTTTGCTATGGGTGGTGACTCATACCTGTAATCCAAGCACTTGGGAGTTGAGGCAGGAGGACTGCTGTGAGTTTGAGACCAGGAAAATTGTCAAGAGTTTGGATTACATAGTGAGTTCTAAGCTAGCCTAGACTGTAGACTGAAACCTTGTCTCAAAAAAAAAACCAACAAAATAAACAAAAAAAACTAAGCATACTACATGTATATGAGTCTTTTAATTTTTCATTACATTTTTATTTATTTATTTATTTTGTGTGTGGAGGTCAGGGGAAAACTTGCAGAAATTCAGTTCTCTCCTTCCATCACATGGGTTCTGGGGATTAAACTCAGGTCATCAGGTTTGGCAGCAAGTGCGCTTATCTGCTGAGCCATCTCACAAGCCCTCCCCCAAAGTATATTTTTAATAGAAAAACCAGAAATGGACTTGGAAATGGAAGGTAATAGCCTTTAGGGTAGAAAACAAAGGACTTCCAAGAAGGAGCCAGCTTAGGCCCCTAGTGAAGCCTCTCCTTCCAATTCCTAGGGATCACAGGACTATCTCCTATGGCTTCTTGGAAGAGGATGCTGAGATTTCCAGTTCTTATTCATCTCCCATAAGACCCCTAAACTTTCAGTTACTAGGATGCACTCAGGGGGTCAATGAAAACATCCAAGTATCCAACTGGTGTGGAAAAGTTGGAAAAGCAAAATCAATAGGTAAGAAAATTCCCAGACTTTCCAATACAGGGTTTGGACTCACAAGTTCAGGAATGACTTCAATAAGCTGTACTTAGTGAAAATGTACACTGGTGTACCTACTGTGGAAATGAGTGTGGAGATTCCTCAAAAAAATAAAAATACCCGGGCGTGGTGGCGCGTGCCTTTAATCCCAGCACTTGGGAGGCAGAGGTAGGCAGATCTTTGTGAGTTTGAGGCCAGCCTGGTCTACATAGTGAGTTCCAGGGCAGCTGGGGCTACAAGGAGACCCTGTCTCAAAAAAAGACAAAAAAATAAAAATAAAAATAAAAATAGAGCTATCACACAGTCCATCTATATCACTCCTGGGAATATATCCAAAGGATTCCAAGTCACATTACCACAGAGATACTTGATATATATGTTTATTGATGCATTCTTCACAATAGCTAAGATGTGGAACCAGCTTAGGTGCTCAACAGATAAATGGATAAAGAAAATGTGGTATAAGGATCGATGAGATGTCTGAAGAGCTAAAGCACTTGCCTCTCAAGCCTGACTAACTGAGTGCAATTCTGGAACTCATACGAAGGTGAAGGGAGAGAACCAATTCTTGAAACTTGTCCTCTGACCTTCACATGTGCAATGTGGCATGCATGTGCCTGCACCCTTCCCCTGATTATAATAAATGAAGAAATGAAGGAAGAAAGGAAGGGAGGTCATATGAACCAATCATGTTGATTCCTATAAAACTAGCACTGGCTACAGAGTGAGACCATATCTGTAAAAACAAACGAAGAACAGGAAGCGGAGGAGAAGGAAGGGGGGAGGGGGAGGAGGAAGAGGAGGAGGAGGAGATACACACAATGGAATTTTATTCAGCTATAAACAATGAACTTACATCATTTGAAGGAAAGTGGATAAAATTGAAGATCTTTATGTTAAGCAAAATAAGCCAGACCCAAAAAGACAAATATTGTATGTTTTCTCTCATATGTGGTATCTGGATTTAAATTTATTTATTTATTTATTTATTTATTTATTTATTTATTTATTTTTTTGTTCTTTTGGGGGCCGGGTCTCTCTGTAGCCCCAGATGACCTGGAACTCCCTATGTTGACAGAGATCTGCTTGAATTCAGAGATCTGCCTGCCTTCCAAGTGCTGGGATTAAAGGTGGGCACCACCGCACCGAGCTTTTTTTTTTCTTTTAATCCTCGTCTTTTCCTTTCTAGAGAGAGAAAATGGTCACCTAACTGCCCTGAGACCCCTATCTTTCATATACCAAAGATCCTTCCAAATATTCCCCTCTACCAAAGGCTGAATACATATTTTATTTGTTCTTTTTATTTTTTTATGTGTATGAGTGTATTGCCTGCATGTATGTGAGTGCACCCATGTCATGCAATGCTGCGGAGGTCAGGAGAGGGCTTTGGATTCCCTTGGAACTGGAGTTTAGGACGGTTCATAGCTGCCATGTGGGTGCTGGGAGTTGAACCTGGGTCCTCTGCAAGAGGAGTCAGTGCTCTCAACCTCTGAGCCATCTCTCCAGCCCGTTTTTCTTCTTTTCTTGACAGGGTCTCCCTAGTTCTAGCCTGCCTGGAACTCATTATGTAGAACAGGCTGGCCTCAATCTCACAGAGATTCACCTGCCTCTGACCCCAAGAACCGAGATTAAAGACATGTGCCGCCAGGCCCAGCAAATTTTTATTTATTTTTATTTTATGTGTATGAGTGTTTTGCTTGTATGCATGTCAGTATACCTGTGCATGCAACATCCATGGGGGCCAGAAAAGGGCATTGGATTCCCTGGAACTGGAGTTAGGTACAGTTGATAGTCACCATGTGGTTCTGGGAACAGAACCCAGATACTCTGCAAGAGCAGCCAGTGCTCTAAACATTGAGACATGTCTTCAGTCTCAGGTATCTAGATTTAAATACACACACACACACAGACACACACACACACATACACATGAAAGAGAGAACATGAAAGGAGAAGGGGACTGTGAGGAGGGAGGAAAAGGTTTAAAGGGAAGGGGAAGGAGACTAGGTAATGAGAGGGAAGAAAGACGAAATACGCATTGGGAATGTGTTTTGCTTTTGTTATTGTTTTGAGACGGGGTTTTCTAAAAAGCTCTGCTGGCCTGGAACTCACTATGTATATCAGACTGTTCTTGAATTTTCAGCCATTCTCCTGCCTCTGCCTCCAGACTGCTGGAATAACAGGCGTGTGCACAAATACATGGTATGTTTTCTCTCATATGTGGAATATCTCTCTCTCTCTCTCTCTCTCTCTCTCTCTCTCTCTCTCTCGTGTACATATGTGGCATGAAAGCAGAAGAGGAACTCTGAGGGTAAAAGGGGACCACTGAAAATGGAGAAGGCAGGATGGGAGAGTATAATGGAGTGGACATGAGCCAAGTATGATTATGTTGATGTATGGGAATGTCATAATGGAACACATTATTTGTATGTATGCTAGATTAAAATTTTAATTTAAAGAAGTGAATTGTGGGCTGGGCGTGGTGGCGCACACCCTTAATCCCAACACTTGGGAGGCAGAGGCAGGCGGATCTCTGTGAGTTCGAGGCCAGCCTGGTCTGCATACGAGTACCAGGTCAGCTGGGGCTATAGGGAGACCCTGTTTCAAAAAGACCAAAAAAAAAAAAAAAGTGAATTGTGGAGATACTTGAATTTCTGAATGTATGCAGATGTGACAGATTATAAATTACTGCATTCCCAAACACAGTAAACACTTTAATCTAGAAAAAAACCCGAAACCATCCTTTGGAGAGTCTACATCATGATGCTGATTTAACCTCAATGCCCATCTAAAAATCACCCTTTCATGTTTAACAGACATACTTTGAGGCCTATACTAATTTGGTCAGAGGGACATAAAGGACAGTTTTTGTTCCTTGCCCTCCTAGGTCAACTAGTTCCAGGGGACTATAAGCATCTCTCAAAATGTCCTGTAATTGTGGTGGGTCACCTGTTCTCTTGATCAAGGAGGCCGAGGAGACCCCAGGAGATGTACTTGAACCAGTGTCCAGTCTATAAAGAGGAGGGTCAACACAGAGGAATCATTTCCT
>NW_008340203.1:2434683-2435205 GCF_000622305.1 Nannospalax galili
TACCTTCTTTTGAGTTGTTGGCCAGGGTGGCCCAAGGGACCCCCAGATAGCAACCCAGCATAGGACTGGGAAGATGAGCAGCAGACCCCAATCTTATCTAAAGGAATATTGACAACTGATTGCTGCTAGATGAGGAACAGTTGACCTTCCTAAAACAAAGACCTCTAGATAGGCTGACTAGATTTGCCAGATGGACAAGTAGTGGGGAATGGCTGGGGGTGACGACATCACAGTGGACAGTAGCAGGGATAACAGAGTATAAGGGCTGTAGTGGGGGGAGGGAGGCTATAGAAGGGTGTTATCTGGGAAATGGGTGTATAGTTGAATAAGATGGTTTCAGATGTTCTGTGTGATACACACACAAAAAATAAATCAACAAATTTTTAAAAATGAATTATATTTGAGGAGGAAGCATAAAAAGTTATGTCATGTTAATTACTAGATGTGATAAACATTACCATTGAAATCTACCCGATGAGTTTATGGACATACACAGGTGCCAAGGATCAGAGTGCAACTGCT
>NW_008340203.1:2435523-2457101 GCF_000622305.1 Nannospalax galili
TTTTGATTCTAACCTTTTGATTCATAAACTTTACTTATGAAAACGTTGAGCTCCAGAGGTAGAATAATGACCTATACCTAGACGTGGTGGCACACACCTTTAATTCCAGCAATCCAGAGGCAGAGGCAGGTGGATCTCTGTGAGTTAGAGGCCAGCCTGGTCTACATGGTGACTTCCAGGCTAGCTGAGGCTGCAGGGAGCCCCTGTCTCAAAAAAAGACAAAAACAAAAAAAAAAAAAAAAAAAAAAAAAAAAAAAAAAAAAAAGAAAACGAAAGACAAATGACCTGCCCAAGTTTCCATAAAAAGGCAGAAGCAGGACCTATTTTCAGTATCCTAACCTACCAGTGTTTTCTTTTTAACCATTATGTTAGACTACCCTATTTAAAACCCCACATTTGCTTCCATCACTTTTAATCTTGACCCTAACTCCCGTCCCAACCCATAGTGGACTCCAGAGGAAATGGTTTAGTTTTTTTTTTTCTGCTCTTCCTAGCTCACTTTTCTTTTTTTTTTTTTTTTTTTTTTTTTTTTTTTTTTTTTTTTTTTTTCTTTCTTTTTTTTTTTTTTTTTTTTTTGTTCTTGAGACAAGGTTTCTCCTTGTAGCTCCAGGTGCCTGGAACTCACTCTGTAGACCAGGCTGGCCTCGAACTCACAGAGAATCCACCTGCCTCTGTCTCCTGAGTGCTGGGATTAAAGGCATGTGCCACCACACCCAGCCCTAGCTCACTTTTCAGTCTTATCACCCAAACCCCTCTAAACCAAGCTTCTGTCTTGGAAACAGTAGTCCTGGCCTGGAAAGTAGCACAGGTGATAGAGTGATTGCCTCGCACACATGAGGCCCTGGTTTTTATCCCCAGCACAGCACAAACTGGGTATCGTAGTGCACAAGTATAATCTCAGTACTCAGAAAGTGGAGACCGGAGGATGGGTCATCCTTGTCTAAGCTGACCATTTGGGGTTAGATGGGAGCCTGTCCTGAAAGAAAAAACAAAGAGGGATTGGAGAGATGTCTCAGCAGTTAAGAACACTGGTTGTTCTTGCAGAAGACCCAGGTTCAAATCCCAACACCCACATGGTGGCTAACAACTGTCTGTAACTCCAGTCCCAGGGGATCCAGCAGCCTCTTCTGACCTCTGTGGGCATTGCTAATAAATAAAATTTTAAAAAAGAAAAAACAAAGGAAGGGAGGGAGGGAGGGATGGAGGATGGAACAAAGGGGCTAGGGAGATATCTCAGTGGTTAAGAACACTTGTTGCTGTTGCAGAGGACCAGAGTTCAATTCCTAGCACCCTCATCAGGTGGCTTACAACAGCTTCAGGGGATCCTGACACCTCTTCTGACATCCTCAGACATTTGCACACATGTGCATATAGATGCACAAAGACACAGATACACACAAGTAAAGAACAAAATAGTTTTTAAAAGTTTTAAATTTTTTATTTATTTTTTTATGTGTGAGTGTTATACCTGCATGTGTATAAGTACAGCGGTGTCGTGCAGTGCCCTTGGAAGCCAGAAGAGGGAGTCAGATACCCTGGAACTGGAGTTAGAGATGGTTGTTAGCCACCTTGTGGGTGCTGGGATATGAAACTGGGTCTTCTGCAAGAGCAACCAGTTGGCCTGGAACTTGCTATGTAGACCAGGCTGGCCTCTGTCTCATAGAGATCTGCCCTCCTCTGCCTCCAGAGTACTGGGATTAAAGGTGTGAGCCACCATGCCCAGTTTATAAAAATAAAAGAAAATTTAAAAGAAAAAGACAACCTGAGTAGGAGGAAAGAGATAAACTTGGTCCTGGCTGCCTGTCTCTTTTCTGCACCATTGTAGGAATGATCCCCACTAACAGGACTTTGGGGTATATGTCCAGCAGGGCACCTCACTTCTTCCATAGATGCCATGCTAAAGCAGTCTGCTGATTCTAGCTATGGAGGAGGACACAGGCCATGATGCAGCAGCATGAGCTCCTGAGATGGCAATTTTAAGAGAGATTATGAAAGATAATTTGTGGTGGACAGGAATCAGAAAACTAGGACAACAGCAGCAGCTAAGTCCAGGGGTCAATGTCTGGGAGTAATTGGGAAAGTTCCCTGCTGACAGCTGTGTCTGGAGTTGAACATCATGGCCAAACCAGCTCCTGGGCTGCTTTAGGCTAATGAATCTCTGACCTAGGATGCAGAGGCAGCTGAGCTGTGGTAGGAGGCAGGGTTCCTGGGGGCTCACGATGAGCCTTGGGGGCCTCTCAGCAATGTGACCTTACTCAGATCACTTAGGAAAGAAGAAAAGGAAACCCTTCTGTGAAGTGAGTGCAATGGCCATCCACAGATGATGCTAACAATAGGTTAGGGAGGAGGGCAACGTTTGAGAATCCCTGATGACAAATGTGTCCTCAGGACCATAGCTTCTCAGTTCAAGCCCTGGGCTCTTTCCTTGGGCCTTAGATGGTGATGATAATAATATACCACCTTGGGGTTGGGGTTCTGTCTCAGGCAATAATAATAATAAAAAAATAATAATAATAATATGCACAACAATAATAAAACAACTCACTTTGTATATTAAGTGGTACATTGGACGTTCTAAGCCCTTTCTTTCTAAAAACCTGAGTGGTCATCTTCCTGGAAATGTAGCCATCTTACCTTTTGCACCCTCATATCAGGTATGGGGGTGAAGAGCCTAGAAACGTGCCGTGAGGGGGCTATTTGGACTTTAATTTCCTCTTTACCCCACTCCCCCAGACTTCTCCCCTTTTCCAGATTCGGTAGGTCCGGCCTCCTCTCCTCCCCGGGTTTTGGCAGACGGGCTAACATCAGTGGGTGTTCCCCTGGCATAAAGGAACTCGCAGCGGGCGGGCGTAGCTCCAGACGCCCCTTCCCCCAGCCCCCCGCCTTAGATACCCGGCGTCGGGAGGCCCAGGGAGCTCCCAGACCCCTCCCTCTTCCCCAAGTCTGGGAGAGCAGCTGCTGCCACCCCTCCCGCGCGAGGAGGAGGGGGCGACTTGAATCCCCACAGCTAATGCTGGGAAACCAGAGCTAGTCCTGGGAGACCGACGGAGGGACCCAGGAAATGGATCCCTGTTCTGGGGTGTCGCGGGGAGCTGTCCAGCCCCACAGCGCCAGCTGGAAGAGAGCGCCGGCGCGACGCGCAGGCAGTCCCGAGCGCTAGGCGCGGCCACGACTCCCCCTGCAGCCCTGGCCCGGGCGTCGCCCCCGCCCCCCACGTGGCTGCAGCGGTTCCAGCCCCTCCGAGGAAGCGGCGCGGCTTCCTGCGGCTCGGGCCGGGGATATAGGCGCCCCCGCCCGGGCCCGCTCAGCTCCGCCGCCCCTCCTAGCCTTCTCGCCGCGCGATGGCGGAGCGCGCCGTGGATGGATCGCGGCTCCTGTGGCTCTGTAGCGGGCGGCCGGCAGTGCTCCGCCTCCTCCTGCTGCTCCTGCTGGGTGGTGAGCGCAGCGCCCAGGGCCGAGTGGGAGACTCCGGAGGTCCCGGAGGGGAAGCGGCCTGGACCACCCGGGCCAGCACCGGCCACCATGCGGGTGCAGACCGACCTGCGGAGCATCGCTGTCCTGCAGACCGCCTCTAGCTGCATCTCCCGGTTGGCGCAGGCCAGCGGCTTCCCACTTAAGGAAAGCTGGTGTGCCCGCCGGGGTCCCTCTTGGGAAGTCCCGGGCTTTCAAGAAGGGAGGACTTTGGGCCGGGATGCAAGTGGGACGCAGCTGGTACCAGCCGCCCTCTTCCCGAACTAAGACATCCCGAGGGGATGAGAGAGGCTATTTCCTCTTTATATTCCAAGATGCCCCTGACTTACAGGGCCCCAGACCCGCCCCCCCCCACATCATCCCACCCTTCTCTCCCATTTCTTCTTACAGTCGCCCCAACTTCTCAGGAGTCCCGGACTGAGTCTCTTCCCACTGTGGACAGCTTCCCGTCAAAAGGTGGGTGCCTAATCCGGTGGGAGAACAACCTAGGGCCAGAGCAGAGCCAGCTCAAAGGAGAGGACCTTTTCCCACAGGCCAGGCCTAACACTAGTTGCTGCCCCACTAACCTGCCTGGTCTCTCTTGGGGTTCTTTATGGTCTTTCTCCCTGTTACCACACAAAGCCCAAGCCCAGTTTTGAGATGGCCTGCCTTACAGGTGGGTGAGGAAAGCCCAGCTAATGTGTATGTGGAAGGGCCTGTCAGGCTGGGAAAGGAAGTACGCACATGGAAGCCATCACAGGATTCCAGAGCCAGGACCATCAGCTCAACCACAAGTGTCTGGCTAGGGAGATTTTTGAAAGGATTCCCATATGTAAAGGCAGGGATCTCTACTTTGGAAATACCTAGGCCAGAAGGCTTGGAGGGAGGGCCAGGGATGTGGTCATTGTGAAGCATCTGTCCCCACAGGGAATTTGGTGGAAAACTATGAGATAAATGTCCTACCTTGCTGGTTTCATTATAAGAGTCATATGGACTCTGTCAAGGACTGGTGCAACTGGACTTTGATTAGCAGGTAGGGGCAGTGCTGGAGGGTGGCTCAGGCCAAGGGTTGGGCTTCTTCTTTGTGGATGGACCTTGCATGAATATGGGATGCCCTTCTCCCTGGGCCTAACTCCTCCCTCACTCAAGTCCTCTATTTCTACACCACCCCCCACCAGGCATTATAGTGACCTGCAATATTGCTTGGAGTACCAGGCGGAGAAGTTTGGCCTAGGCTTTCCCAATCCCCTGGCAGAAAGGATCATCTTTGAGACCCACCTGATACACTTTGCCAACTGCTCCCTGGTGCAGCCCACCTTTTCTGATCCCCCAGAGGATGTGCTCTTGGCCATGATCATAGCCCCCATTTGCCTCATCCCTTTCCTTGTCACACTTGTGGTGTGGAGAAGTAAAGATGGAGAGACCCAAGCCTAGGGTCATGATCATCTCAACCAATGGCCATTTTTTTCCTTTCCCCTTTTCCCTACTGGGACCAGAAATCTCTCTTCCCCTCCTCTCTCTTCCCCTACCACCCAACCCCCACCCCCTCTCTTTCATCCTCACCAAAGATCTTTGGATTGGCGAAAATGGAAGCCAAGTGGAGTCGTGGCACAATTTTTGTAATCTTCAAAATAAAAACAAATTGTTTTTGTACAATATTCCCTTCTTAATAGAGTCTGTGTCCTTCCCACAGTTGATGGTCTTTCTACAGGACCTCATTGCTGGCCAGTGGAGCTGGAAGGATCTAGATGGCCCTGCTGTTCTGTTCATTTCACCTGCCCTCTGCCCCACATGAAAGCTAAACCCCTATAGTCTCCTCCCAGGGAGGGGCCTTTCCTGCCCCTATCCAAACCCAACTCCAGGAAACAAGCAGGAAGAGACTCCCTTCCCGTCCAAACAGCAGCTGTGATTGGGGAGGGGTGGGAGGAGGGAGAAGGAATCTCTACTACCCAGGAGCCCTGACTTTCCCCTTCTTCATGCCTCAGTTTACTCCTACAGCCTAGGAAGAGGAAATTTGACTAGCAACAGGCAGTTATCCTTACAGACCTCAAGATTGAGGCCCAAGGCCATGGGGACTTCCTCTATTAGAGTCTACATTTCCCTCTAGGTTCCTGGCCTTCATCCCCCATTGTCCTAGACCTGTCATGGCCACACAGTGCCCCCTGGTGTTCACTAAAACCAGCAACCAGACAATGTGTGTGATCTGTAAGCTCTGAGGAACACTGGACCCTGGGATTCAGAGACCTGTTACCTCCTTAACCAAGGTCTTAGCTGGGCCCTTCTATCAGCTTCCTGAACAATATTGATAAGCCTCTCTGTTGATACACCTACGTCTTCTCTGCAAAGTACCATTTGTGTATATCTGAACAATGTTTCCCAGACAACAAGGATCCATTCTCACCAGGGAACTCTCATTTCCAATCCTCCCTGGAACACACTTACCAGGTCCCCCCAAACAAGTACAAAACAACTTTGTTCTCCATGGAAACATCTGTTTATCCTTTGTGGCACCAGCAACCTCTTTAGAGACTTTCATTTTCCTTGTTGAAATATCTGTTTCCCGAGCACAAACACGTCTGTTTCCTGGCACAGGTCTATCTATTTCATAGATATATGCCTGAGTTTCTTGGAACCTATCTGTTCATTCTCAAAGATACACTTCTCTTGGGACACAGCTGTCATCTAAGGATATTTTGAATTTTCAGCTGAGATAAATATTTCCTCTGTTTCCATGAATATATCTGTCTTCCCCAAAGATAAATCCATCCCTTCTTGGCACATAGTTACCTTCATACATTTTACTACATTTTGCTCATTGAACAGGGGCCTGCTGGTATAAAACAGTGTGTGTAGTATAGTGTTGTAAAGATAGGTTAGGGACTGGAGAGCATTGGTTGCTCTTACAGAGGACCTGAGTTCGGTTCCCAGCACCCACATGGCAGCTAACAACTGTCTTTAACTCCAGTTCCAGGGGATTCGACATCCTCTTCTGGACTCTGAGGGCATTGCAGGACACAGGTGCACTGGCACACATGTGCAAAACATTCATACACATTTAAAAAACTAAAAAATATATTTTTAAAAGATTTATTTTTATTTTTCATGTTAATTTAAAGCTATAACTTGAATAATTTCAGATTTATAAAATGGGAGACTGGATGGAAAAATGGCTCAGTGGTTAAGAGTATCAGCTACTCTTATAGAGGACCAGAGTTTGATTCCCAGCACCCACATGGCAGCTAACAACCATCTGTAACTACAGTTCCAGGGGATTCACACCCTATTCTGACCTCAGTGAGCATTGCATGACACACATGCACTTGCACACAGTACACTCACACTCATAAAAGAAAAATAATAAATAAAATATTTTTTAAAGATAGGCTAGATTCTGGTTTCTACTCAATGGCTTTCGTCTATTGGGAAATTTGTCATATACACATAAATTAATAATGGAATGTATGATGACAGTCATGCAAGGGAAACAGGCCAGATTAGTATTTAAGTGCAAAGGAAGAAGCAACCACATGCCTCAAGGATCACAAGAGATGTGGCACGTTAGCCTCTCTGTTGCTTGTGACAAGATGCCCAGTGAAAGCAACTTCAAGGAGGAAAGTCTTATTTTTGATTATCATTCCAGAGGTTCCCATGCATGTCACTTTGTGAGGTAGAACATCATGGCAGGAAGCATGTGGCAGAGCAGAACTGCTCACCTCATGGCAGCTAGAAGACAGAGTGTGGTCACACTGTGAACCAGAAACTGTGCTTATCTAGTCATGTCACCAGTGACCTACTGCCTCCATTCAGGCCCCACCTCCTAACAGCCCATTCATCTATGAATTCCTTGATGAAGTTAATGTCCTCATGATCCAATTACTTCTCAATACTCCCTAGGGGAGGACCAAACCTTCAACACAAATATTTTGGAGAAATATTTCATATACCAAACCACAACATGTAGTCACAGGAGGGTGACTGCAGAGTTGGTATGTGACAAGAACTTAAACGGAGTCTGTTCTCTTAGGGGAGCGAGTAAAAAAAGAGCATCAACTGGGCTATTATTCCAGGAGTGAGAAAATAAGGACATGACCAAAGCAGCAATGAACAGAGAAATGGAAAAGAATTATGAAGCAGGAAGTAGTATTAAAGTTGGTGAAGGGAATCTGTAGGATTGGGCATGAGGGATGAAGAAGAGATGTTAGTGTTAAGTCAGACTTTGAGCTTGATTTACTATAACAAAGATGACAGTTATAATAGAAAAAGGCTATTAGGAGGAAGAACTTGCCTGAAGAAAAGGATGTAGGGGGACAGAAGAGGTTGCTCAGAGGTTAAGAGTGCTTGCTGCTCTTGCAGAGGATCTGGGTTCAATTCCCAGCACCTACAACAGGCAGCTCATAACTGCCTGTAATTCCATCTCCAAGGGATCATCTGACACCCTCTTCTGGCCTCCATGGGCACTTGCATGCATGTGCACACACACACACACACACACACACTGATATTCACACATAAATGTAAATAAAAAATATTTTTCAAAAAAGAAGAGCATGTAGCCAGATAAGGTGGTGCATATTTCTAATCTCAGCACTCAGAACATAGAGTTTGACATCATCCTTCCTTACATAGGGAGTTCCAGAGCAGCCTGGGCTATATGAGACCCTGTGTGAAGTAGAAGTAAGAGGAGGAGGAGAAGGAGGCAGAGGAGGAGGAGGAGGAGGAGGAGGAGGAAGAGAAGGAGGAGGAGGAGGAGGAAGAGGAGGAGGAGGAGGAGGAGGAGGAAAGAAGAAGAAAGAGATGTACAACCTGAGGTTACAATGGGACAAGTTGTTATGCCCCCAAAGAGAATCAACAATTGGGATGGGGCAGTGAGATGAGGGTGGATGTATAAATATAATTTGGGGTGTATTCTGCCCCAAAATGCAGTATGAATTCATAGGAAGGATGAGAGCTCTAAAGTTGTATTGAAAAGAAGGTGGTTGAGGTTTGACTCCTAGAGAAATAATCACCTTTAAAGAATGAAAGAAAGCCAGGTGTGGTGGAATGCACCAGTAATCCCAACACTGGGTAGGCTGAGGCAGGAGGATGGAGTTTGAGGCCAGCCTGGCTACATGGTGAGACTCCATCTCAAAAAAAATTGTTTTCTTTGTGTACCATAGCCAAGTATGGTACATATATGTAATCCCAGCACTTAGAGTGTTGAGGCAGGAGGACAGTGAATTTGAGACCAGCCTGGGTTACACAATGAATTCAAGGCAAGCCTGAGCTACAAAGTGAGACAAAACAAATGAAAAAGAATGGGGGAGAGGAAAGATCAAAGACATAGCAGCAGAAAGGATAAAACCATGTAATGAAGGCAAAAAGAAATGGTGGTGTTTGGGAAAGCATTATCAATTAAATGGTTCATGTGCACAACAGATATTTTGTTAGTCACACTGTGAACCAGAAACTGCACATAATGAAGGACGAACTTGAATGAGAAAAGGTTAGAAATCAGACAGGAAGTTGAGCTGGCAGGTCAAGGGCTACACATTACTTTTATTTATTAATATATATATATATATATATATTGGGGGGGGTCTTTTTGAGACAGGTTCTCCCTGTAGCCCCAGCTGACCTGGAACTTACTATGTAGACCAAGCTGGCCTTGAACTCACAGAGGTCCACCTGCCTCGGCCTCCCTAGTGCTGAGATTAAAGGTGTGTGCCACCAGGCCCAGCTTAAAAAAATATTTTATTTACTCTTTTTTATTGTATGTATAAGAGTGTATTGCCCGCATGTATATAAGTGTACCAGTGTCATGCAATGTCTGCGGAAGTCAGAATGGGCACTGGATTCCCCTGGAACTGGACTTATGGATGGATGGTTGTTAGCTACTATGTGGGTGCTGGGAATTTAACTGGGTCCTCTACAAGACCAAACAGTGCTCTTAACCACTGAGCTCTCTCTCTAGTCCCTAGATATTACTTTTAAATAGGGATAAATTGAGCATTTTATAACATAAGAAAGATGATAGAGATATCTTGGAGGAAGTTGGAAAGGAGAGGCAAGAATATGTAGTGATGTGTTGGCCTTGTAAAGGAAGAGTGACACTTCTTTGAGTCCAAAAGGAAGGCGTAAAAGTGGAGAGGAGTTTTTGAGATATGAATCAAATATAGTGACAGGGAAAGATTAAGACGTACACGTGCCTAATGTCAATCTCATAAAACAGAGAGGGAGCATAATGATGGGGACAGGTGGAATGTCTTGATAAATGAAGGTGACTGGGAGTCAATGAAAACAGCCCAGCTTCCCCTCATTCTTTAAAGATGAGCATTTCTTAGGAGTCAGACCTCCACTTTCTTTTCAATACACCTTTGTCTTAAGAGCTCTCATCCCTCCTAGAGGTTCATATTCCATTTCAGGGCAGTTGACCCAAATTTACATTTCTAAGTCCATCCAGGCTCTCCTGAGAACACAGGAGTGAGATTAGTCAGAGAATCTAGGACTGTAGGAAACACGTTCTGGTAATTTGTCTTCCCCAGCAATTTTCCATAGCTCAGGAGTAGGGTTGGGGGTGGGAGGAATAATCCTGGTTTGGAAAATGACCAGAGACAAGGGGACAGAACCAAGCAGTGTAGGCTGGGTAATGAGTCAGATAAGACCAAGAGAGATCCTAGGACTTGAGACTAGAAAGGTGAGGTGGTGGGAGAGGTGATGGTTAAATGTCAGCTCTGACTCTTTGAAGGAAGCAGAGCAGCCTGTAGTGATACAAGCCACAAAATATGCTCCCACGGGTTCTACAGGAAACGTAGGAGGCATGTCAAAGTACGTAGGAATGAAGAAGATTGCGGAATCATGCATTTAAATTAAATGGTCACTGAAACGAATATAAGGAAGTCCCGTATAATGGAGCTGACGTTTGGAGATGTGTATCCTATTTATGCTCTACTAACGAACTGCACCACTTTGGGAAAGTCACTACTCTTTACTGGGCTTGAACCAGAAGACGTCCTGGGTACAGCTTTTTAGGGCAGAGGCAGGAGATTGGCCATTTCCAGGGACACCTCCCACCCCACCGCAGACCTCCTGAGAGATGTCCGGAACCTTTCTTCTGTGCTTTCTGCCCGGACGTGCTGAGGCGGAGACCGGAAGTCCTTGTTGGTTCCGGGATTTTGGGCTACTACGATGGCGATGAGTTTCGAGTGGCCGTGGCAGTATCGCTTCCCGCCCTTCTTTACGTGAGGCTCAGATCCCGAGAAGTCCCGTGTGACTCCCTCCCCTCCCCGGGGCCCTGGGCTTAGCCCTGATGCTTCTTCACTTGGTGACCGGGGGAAAAAGGACCCGCCCGCCTCCACCCGCACAGTCCCTTACTGCCTCCCCTAAAGTGTCCCTGGGCAGGTGGTGCACGCTAACTGCGTCCCATTCCCTTCACCCGGCAGGTTACAGCCGAACGTGGACACTCGGCAGAAGCAGCTGGCCGCCTGGTGCTCTCTGGTTCTGTCCTTCTGCCGCCTGCACAAACAGTCCAGCATGACCGTGATGGAAGCGCAGGAGAGCCCGCTCTTCAACAACGTCAAGCTGCAGCGTATCCTCCCTGAGGCTCTCCCATAGCCCCCACACATACACGCTCACCCTTTTCTACAAGCCCAGACTTCCATCTCCCACCTGCCCCCCTTACCCATAGTAGGCAGGTTTCTACTCAAACTGGACTTGGGAAATAGCTAGGGTATATGGCAGACATCCATTTGATGCTCACCCTCCAGGTAGTGCCAGCCCCCTTGTCCTAGCATTGATGAATGCTTGGGTCTTGGAATCTTGGCCTGTAAGCAAGTTCTAAGCTTTTCAGCCTGAGCCCTTTTAGGCTATTCAAATTTGCTCTATGTAAGGTTCAAACTTCTATGTGATGAAGCACCTTTAATAATTTTCTGCACTTAACGCCACCTCTTCCTGGAAGTGAGAGTCATTTGTTTTTGCTTTCTGATTCATGTCTGAAATATCTGTGGAGTAAAGGGGAGAGGATGAGGGGAAGGGTGATACCTTTAGTTTGCTTTTTGTTGAGACCCAGTCTCACTGTGTAGGTCCAGTTGTCCTGGAACTGGTGAGCCTCCTGCCTCCACCTCCTGAGAGCTGGTATTACAGGCCTGTGCCACCACACCCTCCTAGCTCTTCCTTCTAACAGGAAGCTTTTCACCTTCCTTCCCAGAATATTCAGGAGATGCTAATTTCTAGCTCAAAAATTGATTTATGTATGGAAGGAAAGGAAGGTGTTAGGTGATTTCTCATTATGGGATGGTCTCTGAAATTTTAATTTAACTCAGTCCATATGTATGCCATCCCCTTAACCTTAAACCAGGGAAACTTCCTGTGGAATCAATCCAGGTTGTATTAGAGGAATTGAGGAAGAAAGGTGGGTTCAGTTCCTCAGATACATACTACTTCCTAGGTTGGTTTTCCTGAGGGCAGATTACAAGTCTTTTCTGTTTAATGACACTCTTCTCTCCCCTGGCTTAAAGCCCTTAACATTCTATAGGAGGCACAATTCCCAGTGCCCCTGCCCATATAAAATTAAAATCTCTGTAACCTAAACCTGACGAGAAATGGACTAAGAAGAATGGGTGCCTTATAAATAATAATAGTAAAATAAATATTGAATCTCTTGTTCTGAAAGCAGAGTCTCACTCTATCCCGTGTTGGTATTTGCCTCTATGTCCCTTTTTTAGAGCACGCTGCTTTCATAAGTATCTGTTTTACAGGGAACCTGGAGTGGTTGGATAAGAGTAAGTCCAGCTTCCTGATCATGTGGCGGAGGCCAGAAGAATGGGGGAAACTCATTTATCAATGGGTGAGGCCACCTTGCTGCTAAGCACTAAGCAATGACCCATAGCACAGGAGAATGGTTGCCTGTGCCCAGCAGATACCTGGTTTTCTTAGATCCAGACTTGACAAAGTGGGGAGGGGGCAGGAGGAAGTACAGGCCTTCCTGGCAAGCATCCTTCAGTGACTCAGTTTCTCTACTGCACAGAATCTCCCTTTCTTTGCCTGTAGGAGGCCAGAGGCTACGCGAGGCCATGTTTGGAGAATGCAGTACTGGGAACTATGAGTGCTATTGTTGGCTGGAGCCTCTGGCCACAGGAGATAAATGGGGAAAGGAAGGGAAGGAAAAAAAAAAAAAAGGGTCCCCTCCCCCACTGTGCCTTTACAGGGTTGTCCAAATGAATGAGACCTTCTGAAGCAGTAAGTGTGGGGACAGAATACTCTGTCCCTCAGACTCCTAGTTACCACCAGCCCCAAACATTCCCAAGGGAGAGAAGAGGGAAGGAGGCATCAATAACCTAAATATAACAAATATACACCACCCATTCCTAACAGAAAAACAACCAGAATGAGAGGTCACTTTTGAGACACGTGAAGGGCTGTGGTTTAGTGGTTCCAAATATGTGTATACACATATAAATATAGTACCTGCAGGGTTTATGAGTTTAGGACACTGCAGAGGTGACAGTCTTGATTTTGGAACAGGTACAATTCCTGGAGGAAAAGGGGAAACTGGTGAGTTTGGTCCTTATTAAGTCCTTATTTTCTGTGTCCACAGGTCTCCAGGAGTGGCCAGAACAACTCTGTGTTTACCTTGTATGAACTGACCAGTGGAGAAGACACAGAGGATGAAGGTAATGCCTTTTTCTTCTAGTTTTGTCATCAGAATCCTCTTCTCTCCAATACTAGTTTTCTACATCTTCACACTATTTCCCTGCCTCTGAATCCCATAATGCAAAAGTTCTCAACCTTCCTCCAAAGATTCCATAAACCACCTGAGTTCGCATTAAAACAACAACAAAACCCTACTTTTGTTTGTGTGGATATTTATACATTTTTCTAGGGTTTGAACTCATATTATGAGATTTTCAAGGGTATGTTAAGAATTATTACTCTAGAAGCCAATTGAGGAACCAGCGTGGGAGATTAAGCCTGAAATCTCACTCCTTGCTGACTCAGGCTCTCTTTCACCCTTTCTTCTTATAGAGGGCTCAAGATTTGTGGGTGTCAGCTGAAGGGATTGGGCCAACACCCCCAGCCCATTTAAATACTTTGGGTTTGTGCCAGGCATGGATTTGTATGCTCTTTGATTTTTACATAAACACTTTTTAGCTCTTTTCTCTATGACTCCCTATTCTGATCCCCAGGATCACCAAGAGTTCCAGTCTTTGCTGGGGTAACGGGTGGGGGTGGGTGTTCTGCCAGGCTCTGACTGCCCCAACAGACTTTATACCTCTTGGCTGTTCCCCTCTGACCTGCAGGCCTCTGCTTGCTATTCCTACCATCACTCCATGACTTCAGCGCTGTAGCCTGGCCCAGCCCACCACTCAGGCTGGGCAAAGCTGGAGGTTTCCTCAGAATGCATGCTCCCTGACTTGAGCTGGGCACCCGCAGGGGGTGAGGTGAACAAGCCTGTCAAGGCTTGCCTGCTGCCTCTCACATCTCCCTACAGTATCTTACCATATCTCCAGGTACTCAGCTGGCCCTTGGCTCCCTTTCAACTAGGAAAGGACAGATTATTGGTGCTAGACTTTAGCTAGGGGTGCTGGCTACCCTTCTTTGTGTTAAGACAGGTCCTCCAGGTTTATACAAATGTGTGGTTAGGGTCAGGGTCTATAGTGCCTATAGTCCTAGCCTAGGTCTCATTGTCAGGGTTACTTTTTTTTTTTTTTGTCTTTTTGAGACAGGGTCTCTTTGTAGCCCCAGCTGGCCTGCCTTGAGTCCATGCCTGGGTCTCATGTTCAGGGTTTTTTTTTTTTTTTTTTGTCTTTTTGAGACAGGGTCTCTTTGTAGCCCCAGCTGTCCTGGAACTCACTATGTAGACCAGGCTGGCCTTGAACTCACAGAGATCTGCCTGCCTCTGCCTACTGAGTGCTGGGATTAAAGGCGTGCGCCCAGCAGGGTTACTTCTTTATGGGCCCAAAGGCAGAAAATATCACTGCTGCATCAGATACTGAAGGGGGCAAAGGGAAAGAAGGTGTTGGGGGAGGGGGGCTGCATCTTCAGAATTTAGGAGCAGGGAAATAAGCCTGAATTCATTTATTGCTAGCAAAAGGCTGCCTTCCACCCTGTGCTCCTAGGAAGTGTGGGTGGCAGCCTCAGAGGTACAGATAGCATATGTGCTCCCTGGTTCTGTAAGGGCTTGGCTTCTAGTTCTACCACCAAAGGAACTGAATATCCCTGACTGCCCATCTCTTCCTATATAGAGTTCCACGGGCTGGATGAGGCGACCCTTCTGCGGGCTCTGCAGGCCCTACAGCAGGAGCACAAGGCTGAGATTATCACCGTCAGTGATGGCCGAGGAGTCAAGTTCTTCTAGCAGAGACCTGTCTGCCTTTACTTCCCTTCCCCCTTGCCAGGGCTTTCCAAAGGAGACAGACCTAGTGTCCCCACACACTAGCTCATCACTCCACCAGACTCTAAGGGCTCAAGTCCTGAAAGCTGGGACCTAGGGATGCTTTTTCCACTTCCCATTATGTCTGTCCCTGGGATAGGTTGAGCCCAGGGTGCCAGGGAGAAAGGATGTGCTTCTTCTTGCCCTACCTCCTCTCTTGTCCTAGACTGTCCCTGAGCCAGGGTCTATAAACCTGACACTTTATATGTGTTCTCACACATAAGTACATACCCACATGCACCTGCACAAGCTTTTCTCTCCTCCCCGCTCCCACCCCTTCAGCTGCTGTTGCCTCTGGTCTCAGGCTGGTGCTGGATCCTTTCTAGAGGACCAGGGAAGCCCCGGCTGCAGGCAGCCTACCAGGCAATATAAAGATAGGAAGCCCCAGACAGGGGCTGGCAGCTGGCAGCCAGAGGCAGGGCCACACTGATTTATGATATTAAAATCTCAACTCCAGCTGCCTGCCTGTTGTTACTGCTAGGAATGGAGTTGGAGAAGGCTGCGTAACAGATGTACCTGAAGGAGTCCCAGCCAAGGGAAGAGGAGAGGAATCCTCTGGCCTTTGAACAGAAGGGCCTCTGGGCCTGGGGACTCCAGTGAGCCTGTGGTTTTCCATGTGCTGAGTGGGCTGTGTGGAGGAGTGCTGATGGAACACAGCTTGGGGACAGACTGCTTGCTCTCTAAATTGGAGTCACTTAATTGCTCACCCATGAAAGTCCTAAACTATTTTGAAGCCCTTCCCTCCACCCATCTGGTCTGGGTGGGGTAGTTGTGGCCAAGGGGAGCTAGGGGGGTAAACCGGATGTGGACTTTGGTTTATTGAAGACTTTGGCAAACAGAAGGGGGAGGAAGGAGAGCCCACAGCAAAAACAGCAGTTCTAGCGAGAGCCAAGCTCTGGCCAAGGTGAGGTGAGGCTGGTGGGTGACCAGCTCTTGGTTTGGGGGAAGGGCTCGTCCTGTGGCACACATATTCAGATGAAGACCGGAGGGATAGCTGTGTGGGGGAAGCCTTACCTTTCACTGGCATCTGTGTTAGGTCTGGGGCTACTCCAGCTGATTAGGCCCCGGTAGTGCCGCCTTATCAGGGGTGTGCAGGCGGGTGGTGGCCTCTCCCTAGCCACCCCCTTCCCCATTAGGGCCTGGAAGCCGCGATCACGGTGCCTCTCCCCTCCCGGAGTCGTCCTCCAACTCCCCCATCCCAAATCGGTCTGCGCTCTCCCAGTGCGGGAAGGCTTGTCGCAGCCTCCCGCTCTGCTCTTCCAGGGAAGAAGGGTGAAGGTGGGGACGTGGGAGCAGAAGGCACACGGCCGGGCGGGGGTGTAGCGGCAGCCGAAGTGAGGGGCGGCGCACCGCGCTCACCCGGACAACCCTGGGGGTTGAGGGCGGGGGCTCGGCAGGGGGCGGGACCCGGGGCGGGTCGCGGGCCAGACCAGCCCTGGGCTGGGGCCCCAGTCGCTCAACCAGAGCGCTGAGCACCCGGCGGGTCCGCCTGTCCGGCCACCTGGCTGACTTTCCGCCCCGCGGCGCCCGGTCCTTCCCCATGCTGGCACCTCGGACCCCCGAGAGCACGGTCCCCATGTCCCAAACCGAGGCTGACCTGGCCCTCCGGCCACCGCCGCCTCTCCCCACTTCGGGGCCCACCCGCCTGTGGCCACCTCCTCGCCGAGTGCGCCGCTTCTCCGGGAAGGCTGAACCCCGGCCGCGCTGCTCGAGACCCAGCCGCCGCAGCTCGGTCGACCTGGGACTGCTGAGCTCCTGGTCTCAACGCGCCTCACTCGTTCCGGAGCCTCCTGATCCTCCGGACTCCGCTGGCCAGGGCCCCACGAGGAGCCCACCACCTCCCTCCAAAGAGCCCCCGGAGGGCTCGTGGGCCGGGGCAGCCCCTCCGAAGGCTGCAGACCCGGCGTTCCCTGAGCTCACGGGATCTTCAGGAGGCCCGGGGTTCCCGGAGCTACCGAAGCTTCCTGATGCCGCTGCTCGGGAGAGGCGGCGGGAGCAGGAAGAAAAGGAGGACACGGAGACCCAGGCTGTGGCCACGTCCCCGGACGGCCGATACCTCAAGTTTGACATCGAGATTGGAAGAGGCTCCTTCAAGACGGTGTATCGAGGGCTAGACACGGACACCACGGTAGAAGTGGCCTGGTGTGAACTGCAGGTGCGGCTGGGCGCCCTCTCGGTGGCACCTCACGATGGGAACTTTTGGAGGCCTTAGGATGGGAAACCCGGAGGACAGCATCAAGGGAAGGATTATTTTTTTTTTCTTATCAGATATCCAGACACCCTTGCTCTCCTTGTTGGTATGATCTGGCTAATTGGGTGGGTTCAGGAGAAACTGAGGCAAATGGGTATATGGTGACTCCCGGTAGACATGGACCTTCACATTTTCAAGTCTCCATACAAATCTGAGGGTTGGAATCTAGGTTGGGAAATTGGGTGGGAGGGCAATTCAGTGGGGAGGCTGGCCCCTCCAGTCTCCTGCCCTGGATACCATCCCTTCCTCTGCTTTTCCTCTAAGTGCTGAGACTTTCCCTGTGACCCTGGTCCTCTTGCTCCCCCTTCTTCTTTACAGACTAAGAAATTGGGATGTGGGAGGCCAGGAGCTGGGACCAAGGCCCTTTCAACCTCCAGAAAGATTTAGGGTAGTTATGACAGAAGGGGGCTCTCTCAGGCTGCTTCTGGAGCAGTCAGACTTCCAGACTTCTCAACAGTTTCGAGGAGAGGGGACCGGAAGCTCCAGCCTAAGCCAGAGACCAGTCCTGACTCTGTCTACCTGGAGCCCCTTTCCAGAGCCAAAAGCGCTGAGCCCTTGCAACTCTTGGACTTCTAAACAATGTTGGATGGCAGGATCCTCTTCCCACTACTCCCATTCTACATATGAGTGGAGAGAACCCAGTGCCTGTGGTCGGGGAAACTTGAGATTCAAACTGGGGACAAAACCTGGAGGAAGGGTCCTTTCACTGGGCTGGCCCCTTGTGCCTGCTAGTGCCGCACCCCACTCTAAGCCAGACCAGGAGAAGCAGGCAGGCCCTGGTAGTGGGCAGGGACAAGGGGGGGGGGTGGAGGAGCCACGGTGGGGGGCGGTCTCCTGGCGCCCGGTCCTGGATCTTTTCTTTCTTGGTACCTTTCTCTGCAGTCCTCCGCTTGCTGTCTGGACCCGGCAGTTCCTAGTTTCTAGGGCCAACCTCTTGCCGGCCCCAATTCCCTGCCTGTGGTCCATCCATTGCCCGCTTGCTGCCTGCCGGCTGCCAGCCACCAAGCACCCCCCTTCCACCCCAAGGCCGGTCGGCTCGGGCAGCCACAAAGGCGCTATTGAGCTCTGGTCTCCCAGACCTGGCTACATAAAGGCCCTTGTGTCCAGCGGGGGGGGGGGGGGGGGGGGGGGGGGTGGAACAGGAGGAAGCTTCACGACCTCCCTCCAATTTGCCGCCCCACCCAGGATGGGTGTGTTCTTGGAGCAAGGAAGGAACCAACTAAAAGTTTGGGGTCTGCAGCCCGTTTGACTATCGATCTCACCAAAGGGACCCCAGCCGTGTGCTCCAGCCCTCATTTTTTCCTCCCAGCTCTACCCTAGGTGCCCCATGCTCTTTTTCCTGGGGGTCTGGGCCTGATGTGACCCCATCACCCATCCCACAGACTCGGAAACTGTCTCGAGCTGAGCGGCAGCGCTTCTCTGAGGAGGTGGAAATGCTCAAGGGGCTGCAGCACCCCAACATCGTTCGCTTCTACGATTCATGGAAGTCAGTGCTGAGGGGCCAGGTTTGCATCGTGCTGGTCACGGAACTCATGACCTCTGGCACGCTCAAGACGTGAGCTCTGGCCTGGGTGGGAGGGGGAAAATGGGATAGTTCCTCTACCGCTTTTTCTCCACCTTCACCACAAACTCCGTACACCCATATCTAAAAGCAGGCTATCTTGCTGGGCGTGGTGGCGCACGCCTTTAATCCCAGCACTCGGGAGGCAGAGGCAGGAGGATCTCTGTGAGTTCAAGGCCAGCCTGGTCTACACAGTGAGTTCCAGGACAGCTGGGGCTACAGGGAGACCCTGTCTCAAAAAGACCTAAATAAATAATGAAGCTCTGTCTCAAAATAAATACATAAATAAATAAATAAATAAATAAATAAATAAATAAATAATAAAAGCAGGCTATCTCCTACCCACTGGAGGGACCTGTATCCTTGCCTGGGTGACAGTACCCCAGTCAAAAATTTAGACATCTTTGCTGTGCCCTAACTCTTACCAGCTGGGGTCTCCAAGTCCTTCCTTAAAATCTCCCGCTGGGTTTTCACTGCCCATCCTGGCCCCTACCTTGCTTCACTAATGCAGGCCCTGCTGCAGCCCCCAAAAGGACCTTACAGGCTCTGCCTTTTAAGTTACCCCACCTTCCATAACCAGGAGGAAATCTGACCCTTTGACTCCCTCCTTTAAATCTCTTCAGGATTTCCCACTGCCCTGGGGTTAAAGTTCTTAGGATCCAGTCTGGTCTTCAGCCTAAGTTACAGATGAACCCAATTCTCAGTGACTCCTCCCACCCTGCCTTGCCACTGGTTGTGGCCCTTCTGCCTGTAAAGTCTCCATACCTTCCCCCTTTTCATCCCTGAACTTCTACTCCTTCAAGACCAAAAAATTATTTCCTCAGAGAAGTCCTCCCCTTTGCTTGGGACAGTTAGTCATCCCTTCCCGCTTCCCACAGCACCTTGGCTGCGGCCCTATCTACTCCACTAATTGACTCGGTTTCTCTCAGTCCCAGAGCGGATATAAGCTAAAAGAATGAAAGCAGAGGACACCGAGATGGTGGCAAGGGGACTGGTGGGGGAAGTTCCCAGCAGGGGCTTTTCCATCCCACAGCCACTCTAGTTATGCGCCTTCTCCCAGGTACCTGAGGCGGTTCCGAGAGATGAAGCCCCGAGTCCTTCAGCGCTGGAGTCGCCAAATCCTGCGGGGACTTCATTTCCTACACTCCAGGGTTCCCCCGATCCTGCACCGAGATCTCAAGTGCGACAATGTCTTCATCACCGGTCCTTCAGGCTCTGTCAAAATCGGAGATCTGGGACTGGCCACGCTCAAACGCGCCTCCTTTGCCAAGAGCGTTATTGGTGCGTCGGTTCTGGAGTGTCTTTGCCGTTCCAAGCTTCCCCATCAGAAAAGGGCTTGGGACCCCCTTTGCTCCAAACAGGGCTTTGGAAATCTCCAGAACTAGGGAGTCCTGTTCCTCCTGCCCCCAACATACACTATGGTTAAGAGCTGGTCACCTGCAGTCCAGAACTTCTGGGGGTTGCCCCTGAGCTGCCTAGCCCATAGTACACCCAAGAGAAGGGAGGAGACAAGGATGAAGTCTGATCCTTTCTTTGGGTCCTATAGGAACTCCGGAATTCATGGCCCCGGAGATGTATGAGGAAAAGTACGATGAGGCGGTGGATGTGTACGCCTTTGGCATGTGTATGCTGGAGATGGCAACGTCGGAGTACCCGTATTCCGAGTGCCAGAATGCTGCGCAAATATACCGCAAGGTCACTTCGGTGAGAGAGGTGGTGGTCGGAGGAGAATGGATCCCCGGTGGCCCTCCCACTCTCTTAACTAGCCTAAGGTCAATGCCCTTTCCCTTAGTAAAACCAGGTTAGACAGAAGGGTGCCCTGGAGAATGGAGGTATATTGGATGCACAAATACCCTTCACACAGTTCTTTAGATTATGTACAGATATGCTGCGCTCCTAAGACTTTACGAATGAACGAGTTGGCATCCATCTTACCAGATCTTTCTAGTTGCCCCGCAAGGTGAGCGAAGCAAACGTTCTGCCCTGCCGCTTTACAAATGAGAAAACAGGCAGCCAGACTCTTGTGCAAGGTCACACTGACATTAAGTGGAGGGTATGGGATTTGAAAACACACCTTTCAGTAGTACCAGTCCTTGAGCCTCGGCGACTGCCTGCACTCAGCCTGGGAGCTGCGGCACTGAGGACCGAGGCCTCATGAAATCCCTTCTCCCAGGGTACAAAACCCAACAGCTTCTACAAAGTGAAGATGCCCGAGGTGAAGGAGATCATTGAAGGCTGCATCCGCACGGATAAGAACGAGAGGTGGGGTCCAAGGGCAGAGAGGGAGGATGGAAACCAGGCTCCGGTGGCGGCGGGCTGGGCTCACCGCCCGGCGATTCCCAGGTTCACCATCCAGGATCTACTGGCTCACGCCTTCTTCCGTGAGGAACGAGGTGTGCACGTGGAGCTGGCGGAGGAGGACGACGGTGAGAAGCCAGGCCTCAAGCTCTGGCTGCGCATGGAGGATGCGCGGCGCGGGGGGCGACCACGGGATAACCAAGCCATCGAGTTCTTGTTCCAGCTCGGCCGGGATGCTGCGGAGGAGGTGGCGCAGGAGATGGTGAGGAGAGGGCAGGCTGTGCTTTGGCTAAGTATATAAAG
This sequence comes from Nannospalax galili, assembly GCF_000622305.1. Taxonomy (NCBI): domain Eukaryota; kingdom Metazoa; phylum Chordata; class Mammalia; order Rodentia; family Spalacidae; genus Nannospalax; species Nannospalax galili. Next base: position 2,456,794 of record NW_008340203.1, read on the forward strand.
GGCTCAGTTAAGGCGCCACCAGTCCACAGGAGGGGCCCTGGGCTACAAGGTGGGACATTAGAGTGGCGGGAGGATACCGCTTAGGGCATCTCCTGCAGGGGTCCCCAGGTCTTTCCAGTTCTAATTCACTTGCGCACGCATACTCATTGTTCCTTTGCTGAAGAAGCCCTGAACCCTCCAACCTCCCTGCTTTACATCTTGCAGATTCGTTTATCCTGGAATGCCATTCTATGTTCATCTATTTATTTTTCCCCTCCATTCTTCCTCCATACACAGCACCATCAGTTTTAGGAACCACCCTCACCCCC
>NW_008340203.1:2457188-2459237 GCF_000622305.1 Nannospalax galili
CCCCGCCCCCGCCCCCACCCAGTCAAAAATTAAACGCTTCTTTCCAAACCAGGGAGGGGGCCTTTAGCCTCAAGCCAAGGTTTTGTTTTATACCTGAATGCATTCCAGTCTTGGACCTTTATTGTAGCCTCAAGCCACCTGAATACATTCCGGTCTTTCTCCTCTATTGGACTATAAACTACTTGTGAGCAAGGCAGAATGATTTTCTTCTATCCCTGACTGTACTGCAGGTAGTTGAAACTCCTTAGCCTCCTATCTGGCTTAAAGCATTTTCAGGTGCATTTGAGCTTTGCTCTGACCCCACCTGGTGTGTAATTTTATCCCAACTTATCGATGAAGGAATGCAAGCTCAGAGAGGTTGACTGTCTTGTCTAAGTTCTGGAGTAAACAAATGACAGAGCTGAATTTAAATCCAAACAGCTCAGGTTTGAAGTCGGATTGCCTCTGCCACACTTTTGCTACTCACCCAGCAAAGCTCACAGTTGAATTTAATGAGAAGGTGCTGGTAGAAAGGAAGACACGTGTGGAGGTAGATGATGCTAGGGCTGGTTTGAGAGAGCCCAAGAGGGTATTAGGGATTGGAACATTGGCTCGCTGATTGCATAGCAAACACTTTATTGACTGAGCTATCTCCCTAGCCCTACAAGGAATTCTTGACCTTGGCAACTGTTGACATTTTTGTTTTAAAAACTGCCCAATGTATTGTAGGTTGTTGCAAGAATCCTTGCTGTCTAGACTAGATGCAATAGCATCTGCTGTCCAGTTGTGATTGAATTACCTTTAGATATTGCCAAGCTACCCCCCAATCACTGACTTACTCTACATCATAAGATGATCATTTGATTTATCTCTAAAATGGGCTGACAAGACTTACATCAAGCCAGGTGTGGTGGTGCACCCTTGTAGCCCCAGGTTTTGAGGCTGAGGCAGGAGGATCTAGAATTTGAGGTCAGTCTGGGCTACCCAATGAGGCAGTATCATACCCCAAACAACAACAAATTAATACCACAATGCTATTGACTAATAGTGAAAGAAGTTGTCAGTTAACAGATATGGTGTTTAATCAATAGTTCCCTCCCTCTCATATCCTAGTGACTTCAAAAATGTGTCCTAATGGATCTGTCTTGATTTCTTTTGCAAATGAGTGTGTTATGTGCATGTGTGTGGAAGCTAGAGGTCAACTGTGGGTTTCATTCTTCAGGCGTCATCCACCTTGCTTTTTGGGACAGGATCTTTCACTGGAACCTGGGGCTTAGCTTGCTAATTAGGCTAGGCTTGATGGCCAGCAAGCTCCAGTGATCTGCCTATCTCCCCGTCCCCAGCACTGGGATTCCAAACCTGCATGCCTGGCTTTGTATGTGAGTTCTGGGGATCAAACTTAAGTCCTCATACTTATGCAGCAAGCACTTTACTAACTTAGCTATCTCTCCAATCCCTGATGGATCTTTATGGGAATCTCAAATTATCTCCCTTATTGTTTCTGACTCTAGGTAGCTTTGGGCTTAGTCTGTGAAGCTGACTACCAGCCAGTGGCTCGTGCAGTTCGTGAACGGGTCGCTGCCATCCAGCGAAAGAGGGAGAAACTTCGAAAAGCTAGGGAGTTGGAGGTTCTCACACCAGAGTCAGGAGCTCCACCAGCAGCTGTATCCATGGCTCCCGGTGCCCCTGGTACCTTCCCTCCAGAGCCTGAGGAGCCAGAGGCTGACCAGCACCAGTCCTTCCTCTTCCGTCATGCCAGCTACTCATCTACCACCTGTAAGTCAGCCCTAACCTTGGGTTCCAGGTCCCAGAACCTTGGGCCTTTGCCTCCCACCCACAAGTCCAGCCCAGCAGCTCTGTCACTTACCCTGCCTTTCACCTCTAACCACGAAGCTCCCTCCGGGGAAACCTCTCTCATAATTACCTTCTGGCTCCAGGCCCTTCTTTGCTCAGGCTGGCCCCCTCCTCTACCACCACAGTCATTTATTTATTTATTTATTTATTTATTTATTTATTTATTTATTTTTGGTCTTTTTGAGACAGGGTCTCCCTGTAGCCCCAGCTCACTAT
>NW_008340203.1:2459351-2484011 GCF_000622305.1 Nannospalax galili
TTGATCCACTCCCTCCCCCACCAGCTGATTGCGAGACTGATGGCTACCTCAGCTCCTCCGGCTTCCTGGATGCCTCAGACCCTGCCCTTCATCCCCCTGGGAGGGTGCCATCCAGCCCAGCTGAGTCCCATCTCTGCCTGCCCTCGGTGAGAGGGGGGTCCCTTGGGGGGCTTCCAGCCATTCAAAGCCTATGACTTATCTCCTTCCTTTTGAGACTCAATCCCCTCACCTGTCCCCATGGCCCTGAAAAGCTACCTAACCATTCTTATTCTTTCCTCCAGTTCTGTTTTCCCTAGTATCCTCCCAGCATCCTTGATAGAATCTCCCTAATTGTCCACAGTTATCAGCAACACTTACCATCTCCTGAACTCGTGAATCTTATCCTCTTTCAGGCTTTTGCCTTATCCATTCCACGTTCTGGCCCTGGCAATGACTTTTCTCCTGGGGACAGGTATGTTCCAGTATGAGTTAGGGTACCAGGGTAAGACGCAGGAAGTCCTGCCCATTGCCCTCTAAGACACTTCTCCCTTTTCCTTTCCAGCTATGCCTCAGATGCAACATCAGGCCTCAGTGACATGGGAGAAGGGGGACAAATGAGGAAAACCCCAGTGAAGAATCTTCGACGTAGACCCCGATCCCGGCTTCGGGTCACTAGTGTAAGGAGGGGCACAGGAGCTGGAGAATAACCCGCAGGGCCATCAAGAAACTGTCAGGGAGATGGGGGAGGTGAGCCAGAAAACTAGAGTGCCACAAGGCATCCAGTGTAGTTTCAATGCAGACTTTGGGGGCAGAGTCTGTTTCAACATCTTCTCTAGCCGCTGTCCCTTGGCTGGAGTAGGATGGAAACACGATGAAGGCAGAGCAATGACTTACTCCCTTCTACTGACTTTGAATCTGAAGGTCTCAGACCAGAATGACAGAGTGGTTGAGTGCCAGTTACAGACCCACAACAGCAAGATGGTGACCTTCCGATTTGATCTGGATGGGGACAGCCCAGAAGAGATTGCAGCTGCCATGGTGAGAGGGAGAGAGATGAGGATAAACTGTTTGACCTGATATAAGCATTTCTTTCCTGATTGTCACTGTTTCTGACACACCCTGATCCTACAACATGGGTTTATAAAACACTGGTTAGCCTGTGACACTGAAGATGCCTCAGCCTTTGTATGGGGGAAGATTTCTGTCAGGTTGAGCACTTTGAGATTACTGACTGGGTATACACAAATACTGCGTGTTCAATGCCCCTTAGATGTGTGACACTGTAGGTGGCTGGAAGTAAAGAATGGGCTGGGGCAGCACCGGAAGGAATGGGATTTCCCCATGCCTCCATAGATGACTATGAAAGGCAGTAAAGGGTGGGAAGGGCATGCCCAGCTGGAGGAACAGCATAAACAGAGACATTAGTCCTGAATGCTGGGAGGACTTAGTATGGAAGCCACCATTACCAGAAGAAAGGAATTTTATAGGAAAACTGGGAGATGGGAGTCTTAAGAGTTAGTGAAAGCCAGGAGTGGTGGTGCATGAGCATAATCTGAGCACTTGGGAAGTAGAGGCAGAAGGATCAGGAATTCAAGGTCATTCTTGGCTACACATCAGTTCAAGGTCAGCCCAGGCTGCAAGAGATCTAGGGGGAGGGGCAAGCAAACAAATAAAAAAACCCACAAAGTTAGGCAGAGAGAAACATGTTTTTTTTCAATGTTTTATTTATTATTTTTACTTTATGTGTATGCATGTATTGCCTGCATGTATGTAAGTGTACCCTTGTCATGCAATGCCAGCGGAGGTCAGAAGAGTATGTCGGATCCCCTGGAACTAGAGTTACAGAGCTACAGATTGTTGTTACCACAATGTGTGTGCTGGGATTCAAAACTGGGTCCTCTGGAAGAGCAGCCAGTGCTCTTAATCGCTGAGCCATTTCTCCAGCCCTGAGACTAGGTTTTAAGAAGATCATTCTGCCATGGGATATGGGAGGAGATTAGGAATGGGAATTCCAGTTAGAAGGTGGACACAAGAAGTAAGATGTAGATGGAGAAATGGATTTTGGGAGCAGGGGCTAAAAGAAAGAAGGGTGAATCTGAGGGTTTCAGGAAAATTAATTGCTGTGTGATACAATAAGCTCTTGACGTAATAGAGTGTGGGTAGTAGATACCCAATAAATATTTGCTGAGTTGATATGCTAGGGAGTTGGGGAGAAGGGATATCAAGGGCAACTTGGAGCTTGGTGGAACAAAGAGGAGCAGTCTAGTCAAAGAGAGAGGAAGCTGGAATGAAAGTAGGCTCTTTAGCCCGGTGTGGTGGTACAGGCCTTTAATCTCAGCATGGAGAGGCAGAGGCAGGCAGATCTCTGTGAGATTGAGGCTGGCCTGGTCTACATAGCAAGTTCCAGGTCAGTTCCAGGGAGACCTGTTTCAAAAACAATTTTTAAAAAAGGTAGGCTCTTTTAAGTGTTGTGATGAGCTTAAGTCAAGGTCTTCCATGGCAAGGAGATATGGAAGGGCAGGGCTGGCAAGAAATGGGTATAGGAGTCCTCAGTACAGAATTGAAGATGGGTCCGCAAGGCAAGAGACATGAAAAGCTTTGAGAGTGTGTCTCAGGGAAAACCCCATTCTAGAATGAGAAGGGGGAAGATGAGTCATTGAAGGACACAAAGTTGTAGCCTAAGAAATAGGCAGATGTTAGTGAAAATATAAGGAGGTGGGAGAGGGGGAAGCCTGGGGCAAGATCATACTGAGGACTTTGTGGGAGACCATTTCAACAGAGTTGGGGTGGTGGACGTTAGCCGCTGAGATGATGGAGCAAAGGAATGGGGAAATGTCAAGCTTGAGGAACTCTCTCTAAAGCATCTTCTTCATGTCATTCACCTAGTGTCCAGGATAGAGAAAAATGTCAGCTGGACACAGAGCTTCTTATCTTCTGAAAAGCCACTTGAGCCTTCCAGAATCTACCATCTTGTCACACTGGTTTCTGAATGGTTCCCTGAAGAGGCTGGGTTCCTACTTGCCTCTGCCTCCATCTTCTCAGGGGCATCTGATGCAGAGGGCCTTCCCTCCTAGGTTTTCATGCCCACTCAGAACCCACACAGCTAAAGTGACACCACTCTTGAACCCAAGGTCCATCTCTCTCCTTTCTCTCCTTACTAGTTCACTCCTCTGCAGTAGAGTTTGCAACTTGGATCTGATCTTGCTGCTGTTCATCCCAAACTCTTCAGTGGCTATTTGTTATTATAGAATTATGGCACATGCCCTTTACAGCCCACAATCCAGCCAGCTGTACAGAGTCCTGTCATCAGAATGTGCTTTGCCTTTCATATCTCAAAACTATTTGTTGTTTCCTTGGCCTCAACTGTTCTCTCTTTTCTTCTTCTCGATAAACAAGATGGAATAGAAGAAAGGATTTTATGTAACATCTGAGTTCAGATTTTATGTGTTGAAATTTGGTGAATCTGGGCAAGTTTCATTCAATTTTTTTTTTTTTTTGGTCTTTTTGAAGCAGGGTCTCCCTGTAAGCCCCAGCTGTCCTGGAACTCACTATGTAGACCAGGCTGGCCTTGAACTCACAGAGATCCGCCTGCCTCTGCCTCCCAAGTGCTGGGACTGCAGGTGTGCGCCACCATGCCCGGCTTACTCCTTTTGTGGTGCTGAAGATCAAATCCAGGGTCCTAAGGCAAGTGCTCTATCCCTAAACCACACCCCTAGTCTTGGGAAGTTTCCTTTTTTTTTTCTTTTTTTTTTTTTTTTTTTTTTTTTTTGTCTTTTAGAGACAGGGTTTCCTTGTAGCCCTAGCAGGCCTGGAACTTGCTATGTAGACTAAGAGGGCCTTGAACTCACAAAGATCCACCAGCCTCTGTCTCCCAAGTACTGGGAATAAAGGCATGCGCCACCACATCTGGCCCATTTCTTAACCTCTTTGAACCTCAGTTGTTTATCAATTATTTGTTTTTCAAAGATGTTCTGATCTAATAGTGTATTATGCCTGAGAAATGGTCATAGATCCTCCATGAAGGGTTGCTTCTCTTATTTCAAAGTGGTAAGGTTCAGTTTCAAGTACTTACTATGTGAAGCCACCCCAGGGTCTCCCATCTCCAGGGTTATTTGACCTGTTCTCCTATTGGAATAGCATTTTGTGGGTCTGGAGGAGTGATCAGATTTTTATTAAACTTATTTGTTTTGTTTTCTTTTTGGTCTTTTTTTTTTTTTTTTGAGATGGGGTCTCCTTGTAGCCCCAGCTGTCCTGGAACTCACTATGTAGACCAGGCTGGCCTTGAACTCACAAAGATCCTCCTGCCTCTGCCTCCCAAGTGCTGGGATTAAAGGTGTGTGCCACCACCCCCAGTTCTTTTCGGTCTTTTTGAGACAAGGTCTGTAACCCCAGCTGGCCTGGACCTTGCTATGCAGATCAGGCTGGCCTAGATCTCATAGAGATCTACCTGCCTCTGCCTCCCAAGTCCTAGGATTAAAGGCATCCACCATTGTACCCAGCTCTTATTACATTTACTTATGTATTTGTTTGTATATGCATGTGTGGGGTGTGTCTTCATGTGTTATGGCATGTATGTGGAGGTCAGAGGACAACTTGTGGGAGTCCATTTTCTCCCTTCATTATGTGTCTCCCAGGAATTGAACTCAGGTCATCAGGCTTGAGAAAAGCACCATCTTGCGGTCCCAATTACAGACTTTTTGAATATATTTTTTTATTATAGTTATAAAAACCAAGCCTTGGGGCTGGAGAGATGGCTCAGTGGTTAAGAACACAGGCTGTTCTTGCAGAAGACCTGGGTTTGAATCCCAGCACCCACATGGCAGCTAATAACTGTCCATATCTCTCCAGTTCCAGGGGATCTGACAGCTTCTTCTGTCTTCCTTGGGCATTGCATGACATGGGTGCACTTATCTGCACACAGGCAATACACGCATACACATAAAATAATAAATAAAATATTAAAAAAAAAAACAAGCCCTATTGGGCATGGTGGCACATGCCTTTAATCCCAGCACCCAGGAGGCAGAGGCAGGCAGATCTCCATGAGTTCAAGGCCAGTGTGGTCTACATAGTGAATCCAGGCCAGCTGTGGTTACAGGGAGACTCTATCTCAAAAAAAAAAAAAAAAAGTCCCAAACACGTAGTAAGTTGGGCATGGCAGTACACACATGTAACCCCAGTACTCAGAACTACAGTGTGACCCTATCTCAAAAATGAAGACCAAACAATCAACTAAACACACAGAAAACAAAAACCACAACATAAAAGATTTACCATTTTAGCCAGGTGTGGTGGCAGAGGCAGGAGGATCTCTGTGAGTTCAAGGCCAGCCTGGTCTACATAGTGAGTTCCAGGTCAGCTGGGGCTACAGGGAGACCCTGTCTCAAAAAGACCAAAATTTTTTTTTTAATTTACTGTTTTAACCACTTTTAAGTGTATCGTTCAGGTTGTGGGTGTGGCTCAGTGCTTGCCTGGGTTCAATCCCCAGGCAAAAACAAACTCAGAGGAAGTGTACAGTTCAGTAGTGTTCAGTGTATGTACACTGCTGTGAAACAAATCTCCAGGTTTTATAAGTCAGAAATGTTGTATTCACTAAATAACAGCTCTTCTCACCTGCCAGAAGAGAATTTCTACCTATGCTAACTATAGGCAAGGCTCAGAAATACCCTACCTAGCATAGGGTAACTTGCAATACGTTTTAGATTTCTATGTCTCCTCCACTTGATTTTAGGCTTAAGACCAGGATGTTGTTTGATGCTTTTCTGTATTACATAGCATTTGGAACAATGTATAGTCTATAGTAAATACTTGGTAAGTTTTTGGAGAGTGGAATATGGCATTAATGATACTGTTGTTTTGCTTAACTCTGCCATGTGTGAGTGTGAGCCTATAATGGTATACTTTACAAACTATAAAAGTGCAGTGATTGTGTTGAAAAGCAGGCAACCCTGGAAAGAACTCAGGCTCTGGCTTTAAGTGGGCCTAGGTTCAAATACTGTGGCTTTGGGTAGGCTGAACTTAACCTGTTGATAGACTCCAGAATGTTGTTGGTAGCCAATGTGACAACATGTGGGAAGCATTGGTATACACAGCACACACCTGCTAGGAATGCCAGCTCCTTTCCTTCTGGACTACATTTCTCCTCAATAAGTGTCTGGCACACAATAGCAAATAAAGCAGTGTTTTCAAGTTGAGTTTAAAGCTCAGAAGCTGGGGGAGCAGCAGGGAGATAACAGCTCCTCCCCATCCCATAACCCTTGCCAGGTGTATAATGAGTTCATTCTGCCCTCGGAGCGAGATGGATTCTTGAGCCGGATTCGGGAGATTATCCAGCGAGTAGAGACCCTGCTAAAGAGAGATACTGGCCCCCCGGAGGCTGCTGAAGACACCCTGGGCCCCCAGGTCAGGCATTGGACAATCCAGGAGGAGCAGACTCTGCCCAGGCTCTCTTCTCTCTGCCCCCACAGTCTGCTTGGATTAACTCCTTTATCTCAAGTACCTTAAAACTGGCTATTGCCCCACTTGAGAATACGATGAAAGTCATGGACTCTTGTTCTAGAAAATGTGAATGAATACTTTTAACTCATTATTTTGAAATAAGTTCAGACTTGCTGAGAAACATTGCAAGAATTGTAGAGGATGCTCCTAGATGCCCTTTGCCCAGATTTTCCAGTTGTTACTATTTTTGACTAGTTTTACCATTCTTCCTCTCTGTATGTTATGGTGTTTTGATCCTCTTGAGAGTAAATTGGCAGATTTCATGCTTCTTTACTCCCAAATATTTCAGCACAGAGACTTTGGAATCTCTTGAAGCTCATGTCTGGACTCCTAGAGGTTAGGTGGTCCCAGCTTAAGAATCCCAGCCTGCAACCTTCTGACACTTGGCTTTCCTCACTGTGACTATGGCCCTTTTTCTCCCTCAGGAGAGAGCACCACTGCCAGCCCTCCCAGATCCACCTGGTGGTAGGTACTGAGTTCTGTTCGTGCTCACCCCAATCCCTAGGTTGCCCCTGAGAAGGGCACGGAAAGGGGCTAGAATCTTGACACACCCTCCTCCTCCTCCTCCTCCTCCTCAGCAGAGCCCCAGAGCAGCATCTCCTTGGAACAGAGGAGCTGGGCAGTCTTCTCTACCTCCCCATCTTCTCCTGGAACCCCCCTTTCCCCTGGAACTCCTGTTTTCCCATGCTCCATCTTTCCTATCACTTCACCCCCATGTCATCCTTGCCCATTCTCCCAGGTCTCCTCAAACCTTTCTCCACAGGGCCCCAGCTCCCCACTTCCACCTTCCTCCAGTGCACATCAGTTTCTATTCCCACCCTCTCCACTTCCCCTTAGTCCTCTCCCCACCAGCATTCCTCACCCATTCTCTAATTGTTCCCAAGTAACCCTTAATCCCTCTTCTTTTCCTGTCTGCCCCTCTCCTCCTTCTCTCCCCTCCACCACAGCAGCTCCTCTCCTCTCACTGGCTAGTGCCTTCTCTCTTGCTGTGATGACTGTGGCCCAGTCCCTGCTGTCCCCATCCCCTGGGCTTCTTTCCCAGTCTTCTCTAGCCCCCCCTGGTCCTCTGCCTAGCCTGGCCCTTCCCCTTCCCCTTGCTTCTTGTGGCCAGGAGAGCCTTTCGCCCCAAACAGCTGAGACAGAGAGTGAGGTGAGTAGGAAGTCAAGAGAGATGATGAGGGGAGGTCCCATTCTGGATCCTTTCCTTCATGGACCCACACTTTGTAGGCCTGCCGAAATCCTGCTCAGCCACTCCTGGGTGAAGCCAGACTGGCACCCATCTCTGAAGGTGAGGCCTCTGGTCCCTGACCCCTCAGCCTGCTAGCCCTAGCACACCTCTTTAGATCCTGCCAGATTTCCATCATGCTTCTCCTTGTCTCTGTGCAGAGGGAAAGCCCCAGCTTGTTGGGCGTTTCCAAGTGACTTCATCCAAGGAACCAGCTGAGCCTCCCCAGCAACCCGTATCTCCAACTCCCTCCAGTTCCCTAAGACTTCCAACCCCTCAGCTGACCTCAGAGAGCTCAGACACAGAGGATAGTGTTGGAAATGGACCAGAGACCAGGGAGGCTCTGGCAGAGAGCGACCGTGTGGCTGAGGGCCTGGGGGCTACAATTGAGGAAGGGGACGATGGGAAGGAACCCCGAGTTGGGGGCAGCTCCCCACTCTTGAGCCATCCCAGCCCAGTGTGGATGAACTACTCCTACAGCAACCTGTGTCTCAGCAGCGAGGAGTCAGAGAGCAGTGGGGAGGATGAGGAGTTCTGGGCTGAGTTGCAGAACCTTCGGCAGAAGTGAGTCTGGGGAAGATGGCAGAGCAAGAGGTGAACCTGGGAGAACGGTGTGTGACTTTTCCTGCCCTTGGTGCATCCTCAGGCACTTGTCAGAGGTGGAGGCACTACAGACACTACAGAAAAAGGAAATTGAGGACTTGTACAGCCGGCTTGGGAAGCAACCCCCTCCTGGTATTGTAGCACCAGCTGCTATGCTGTCCAGCCGCCAGCGCCGCCTCTCCAAGGGCAGCTACCCCACCTCCAGGCGCAACAGCTTGCAGCGCTCTGATCTCTCTGGCCCTGGTGAGACTGCAGCCACCCAGCTCTCATCTTTCCCCTGAGACTCCTTCCCTACTGAAGCAGTTTTCTTCAAGGCCCTGGGAATATGCCCTTGGTTCTGGGGGACTAGCCCCACTCTTTGCTGCTCCTTCCCTCACTTGGTGCTCTCCCTCCCTCATCCTGCTCCCAGGCATCATGCGAAGGAATTCCCTGAGTGGCAGCAGCACCGGCTCCCAGGAGCAGCGGGCAAGCAAAGGGGTGACATTCGCCGGGGATGTTGGCAGGCTGGTGAGGGCGGGCCCGAGGGAGGGAAAGCCCAGGGAATGGTAACTGGCAGCAGCTTTAGCATCCTCCTCCTTTGGATGTTTCTTCAGGATTTTTTTTTTTCTTCCCCTCCAGTGAACTCAGAACAGAAGTCCTATGTCTCCCCAACACCAGGCCCCACCATATAGCACTTGGGCTCTCAGAATCTGACGCTTTTATGGCCAACTCAACTCCACAATGAACACCTCAGCACTGAGGGGGTAGAAGGCCTGGGGGCATAAAAAGTACGGTTCTATTATTCTGACAAGTCAAACCCGTGGGCACTGTTTGCTGTGTGGAAATGTCAGTTCTGTAGCCTACCACCTTCATCTGTCCCTCCCCAGCCAAGGGCCAACCACTAAGCAGTCCCACCCAAGTCCAGATGCTTCTAGAAGGCCAACTCCCAGCTGGGAGAGGGTAGGAAGTATGCTTACACCACCAAAATTAGCATCAGCTAATAAAAATAAAATAAGGATTGTGGGTCTGTGTCTGTCATGCCTTAGAAATGGGGCAAAGACTTGTGGAGTGAGGCGGGGAGGATTTAGAAGGCATTCTCCTTGTACAATGGGAGGCAGGATGGAAGCTGCCAGCCCAGCCTCTGGCTTCCTGCCATCAGGTCATGAGGAAACTGCATGGCCAATGATCCACTTGGCCAAACTCTGATCCCCTCCAGACCCCACCCTAGGCCTGTATAGGCAGGTATCACTGAAAGTTAAAAGAATGAGGGTTATTTGTCTCTTATCCTTCATCTACTTATGTAGGGATGGGGAAAGGCAATGACACTAGAGTATGTTATGGCAGAGGACAGAACAGTGACCTTCCTTCCCCTAAGACCTGGTTCAGTCTCAAACAGCCCAGTAATCTCTCCCTTAAATCAGGTGGAAAGATCTCACGGAAAAAGTAATTCTAGTTAAACATTTACAGCTCCCTGGGGCAATGCCACCACAGCAGCTACCTCCATGGAGCTTTCCAGCATGAAGTGCCATGTGTCTCTCGGCCCCCACACACTAGCTTGGCTTCAGAAGAGATGACTTATTTTATTACTCTTAACTTGACCCTAACTTTAGATTTCAACTCTACAGAGCTGCCATACCCTCCCCCCTAACAAGTGGGCCCCTGGGAGGTGAAGGGAGAAAAACAAAGTTTCGGGAAAGCCAAGGTTGCACATCTCCCGAACAAAAAAGGAAGAAGGGGGGTTAACTGTACAACCCGCATGTGAAATGAGCAATGCCCTTTTGACAGTGGCCAAATGCATAGTCTCTGGCTTTTGGAGCTCAATCATGGTCCAAAGTTACTAAGTAGGTTAGTGATGCTGGATCATTCAACATGTAAAGGCGCTCCAGCAGTATGAAGATAGCCAAGTCCATGCAGCTTAGGATCCTGACGCCCTCTCAAGAGCTCGGGCTCGGGCAGCTTTGGCCTCATCTTCCAGCTCATCAAGGAAACGCTCCTGGGACACCGAGTAGAAGGTGTAACCGTCTGGAGAGGTGGGTTCAGGAAACCACAAGAAATATAGACAATCCTTTCTCCTACCACCCTTGTTATTCTCCCAAATCAGTGATTTTTGGAGTTCCACCCTTTGCCTTTTGAACTCTCACCTCAATTCTGTTATTATTAAACACGTTAAAAGAGCAGCTTAGTGATAGTAAGATTAGGCATTAACTCCTATTTCACCTGCACAGTAAAAGCTTGGTTTAGCCCCCCTATACATTTTGTTCCCTTTTCCTTAACCCCATATGCGCACAGCCAGGATGGATACAAATAGCTAACACCAGGGCCCCGATGCCCAGGCCGGTCACAATGTTCCGGGTCCGCCGCTGTGGCAGCATCTTCTGCCACTGGGCAAGCTGCACCTGCCGCATAAACTGCACTTGCGCGGGGGTCAATTTCTCCCGCGACGGGTCAATGCGCTGGGCGAACGGGGCTTTTCCACTCTCCGTATCCACAGGGTCACCCGCTCCTGGGGCCGCCATGTTGCCACTCCGCCCTAAGTCGCCTGGGAGCGCCGGTCACGCTGGGAAGAGTAGTCCTTGGCCGCCGCAAGAGACTTTGGGAGTTGTAGTCCACGTGCAGTTTTTCTGGGTAGACAGGGTCTCTCCGCCCTAGAGGAGGGGCAGGAAAGGCGAGAAGTGGCTCTCTTTTCTGATTGGCTGAAGCGGTTCGTGAGCGTTAAGGTGCAAAAAAAGCTGTGGACAGTTCGAAGCTGTGGTGGGAATTAGATTTTCTTCAGATTCGAGGGGAGGACAAACACATGGGAAGGGAAGGAGGAACCGAGGTGTGGCAGGAGATTCTTGGAATAAACTGAGGAAGACAGGGATCCAGGCAACTGTGCGAGTGCTCGAAAAGGCTTCTAACTATGGAAGGACCTGAAAGGCCAAGGTTGGCCAACTCCATTGACTTTCAGTTTGGAGCTGTTACCAGAGAGACCATCGAAAATGCTCTGCTTCACTTGGCCCAGCAGAACGAACAAGCAGTGCTGGAGGCTGCAGGACGGATGGGCAGCTTCAGGGAGACCCGGATCGTGGGTGTGGATGCACAGTGGGGAGCTGAGTTTATGGGGGTCTTGGAGGCACTGACTTTAAGATTCAGTTTGTTTTTGTTCACTCACATAATTTTTGTTAGTAGGTCCTTTATGTCAGGTTGTGGGGCCATAGTAATGAACAAGGCACACCAGCACTCCAGATTTTGTAAACATTATTTATTGACCTTGTCTGGGACAGAAAGCTAAAACAGGAAGACAGTCCTTAATTTCAAACTACGTATGATCTTTGGGTGGGAGATATTAAATATACGAACAACTAGGTACAAATATGGTTAAGACTGACTGAGAGAATACACGTCGTTAAGGGAATCTGAAAGGAGTGATGAGGTAATGAGGTGAGGTTCAGGGAGTGTGACATTTGAGGTACACCTTGAATGAATGGGGACATTTGATTGAACTATGAAGGGGACAGCATTTCTGCCCAAACAGGATAGCATGAATAAAGCTTTGGAAGTGTCGTGGAGGAGGGAGGTGGAGGATGAAGCTGTAGCCCATGGTAGCCAGAACATATGGAGGAAGAGTTGAAATTAACACCAAAAAGTAGTTTGGAGACATTTCAAGTAGAAATTTGAATGTCAAGGGGAAAGAGTTTATGTGTGGTTTAGTAAGAAATGAAGACACTGAAAACAATTTAAATAAGGAAGTGGTGTAGCTATAACTTTTGCCTTGGAAAAAATTATTTTGTTTTTATGTGGTACAAAGGGTGGACTTGATTTGGTGGGATGGGAAGTAGGCAGGGCAGAGGAGCCTCTGTCTACAGTCCGAGAGGGCAGGGGAACTGACAAGGAAGAAGGCATTAAGAGCATCCCATAGGCAAAAGCTAGAAATCTGAATATTCATTTGAGAAACCGGAAAGAAAAGGTGATTGTGTCAAAGGGTGGAGCCTCAGAGACTGGGAGCATAGTAGTACCATTAGAAGCACGGATACAAAAATAAGGAATTATGCACCTTTGTTGGGGAGGGGGTGTTTTGGTTTTGGATCTACTGGGTTTAAAATATTTGTGGAACATCTAGAGGAAGGTTTAGTGGGCTGTTTAAAAAGGAAGTCGGGGCTGGAGAGATGGCTCAGAGGTTAAGAGCAGTGGCTGCTCTTGCAGAGCACCCAAGTTCAATTCCCAGCACCCACACTGTGGCTAACAAGTCTGTAACTCCAGTTCTAGGGGAATCCAATGCCCTTTTATGACCTCCACAGGCCTTGCACATGGGTGCACTTACATACATGCAGGCAATATACTCACACACATAAAACTAATAAAAATTTTAAAAAGGGAGTCAGAACTAGAAATGTAGGTTTTGAATGATTTTCATAATGATCCTGTTGAAATTGGGAGAACTTGAGATCCTAGAAGGAGAGAAGAGAAGCAGGTCAAGGGCAGTCCTTGGGAAACATTTCATGACCAGGGAATTCAAGTAGGAAGAAGAGTCTTTTAAAAAAATATTTTATTTATTTTTATTTTATGTGTATGAGTGCAAGTGTATAAGCACACCCGTGTCATGCAATGCCCAAAGAAATCAGAAGACACTGGATTCCTTGGAGCTGGAGTTAGGGACGGTTGTTAGCTGCCATGTGGGTACTGGGAATTGAGCCTGGTCCTCTGTAAGAGCAGTCTGTGCCCTTAACCACTGAGTCATCTCTCCAGCCTGGAAGAAGAGTCTTGAAAATGAATGAGCTCCTTTAATCCCAGCATTCAGAGGCAGGTGGATCTCTGTGAGATTGAGGCCAGCCTGGTCTACATGGTTCCAGGCCAGCTGGGGCTACAGGGAGACCCTGCTCAAAAAAAAAAAAAAAAAAAAAGAGTGCTTTTGAAGATTTATTGACATAGTAAAATGACATATACTCTAAAAATCTAAAAAAGGGAGCCCCTGCAAAAAAAAAAAAAAAAAAAAAGAGTGAGCCATGTGTGGTGGTTCACAGCTGTAATCCCAGCACTTAGGAGGCTGAGGCAGAATTGCAAGTTCTAGGCCAGAGTGAACTACATACTGAGTTCCAGGTCAGCCTGAGCCTGAGATATAACAAGATCCTGTCTCAAAACCAAACCAAAGGGTCAGTGAGGTAGCTCAGCAGTTAAGAGCACTTGCTATTCTTACAGAGGACCAGGGTTTGGTTCCTAGCACCCACCTAGGGCAGCTCACAACCACTTGTGACTCTAGTTCCAGAGGGACTAGCACCCTCTTCTGGCCTCTTTGGGCACCAGTACACACATGGTATGCATACATACACTCAGGCCCACACACATATATGTAAAAAACATCTGAAAAAGATAACACACAAAAAAACAACCAAACGTACAGCTGGGGGAGACAGGAACCAAATCAAGAACTTTTCAAAGCCAACAGAAGAATTTCCAGAAGATTCACGGTCAGCAGTTTCAGATACTTCAGGGGCATCAACAAGAATGAGGATTGTAAAAGGGCCATGTTGTTTAAGAATTTGGAATATTTGCTGACTTTTGAGGTAGTCACTTTCACCAACTGGGAAAAGTGGAAGCCAGATTGCAGAAAATTAGGGGTAAATGATGAAGTGGAAGAAGGTGTGCAAGCCAGACTTTCAAGAAATTCAGCAATCACTGATGAGATGGAGAGATGGAGCACTAACTCAAGAGTGGGGAAAAAGGTCTTTTATGTAATAGTACAGTTGGGTATGTTTGTAGGCAGAGGTGGAACAAGGTGGGACCATAATTCCTTCTACCTTACCCAAGCTCAGTTTTCTTGGGAAGTTAAAAAGAAAAAATAGAAATGGATATCTGGATAATTCATATCAAATCCAAAACAAAGACCTGCAAACATGCTTTCTCAAAGTAGAAAATAAAGTCTAAAGTCTAGGGGGAAAAAAAAATTAAATGTCTCTCCCATAACACACAATTGTGTGTCCTAGGGCATTTTGCTGAATGGTTTCTCTTCTGTGATGGACATTGTTAGCAGGGTTGTGGTCTTTGCAGTAAGGCTTTGTATATAAATCTCTTTGCAATTTGTGTTAAAGTATATCACCAAACTGTCTTGTGTTAACTTGACTTTTGGTTTTTGTGACCTTTTAAAAATTTTGTTTTCTTTTTTTGTTTTTGAGACAAGTTTTCACTGAAGCCCCTGCTGGCCTGGAATTCTCTATGTAGACTAGGCTGGCAGAGTTCCACCTACCTCCCAAATTCTGGGAATAAAGGCATGTGCCACCATGCCCAGCAATTTTTTTTTTTGGGGGGGGGTCTTTTTGAGACAGGGTCTCCCTGTAGCCCCAACTGACCTGGAACTCACTATGTAGACCAGGCTGGCCTTGAACACACAGAGATCTGCCTGCCTCTGCCTCCTGAGTGCTGGGACTAAAGGCATTTGCCACCACCTCAGGCCTCTCAATGTTTTTGTTGTTTGAGACTGGGTCTCATGTAGCCCATGCTGGCCTTCCATTTACTTTGTTAAGTGAAAATGACCTTGAACTCCTAATCCTCCTGCCTCCAGCTTTCAAGTATTAGGATCGCAGACATTTGCCACCATTGTTTTTCTTCAAAGAAACCAACTTTTCTCTAAAGACATGACAATTTGATTATATTTGTACAGGCCAAACATCAAAAATACAAAACTCTGAAACTTTCTTTTTTTGTCTTTTTGAGACAGGGTCTCTCTGCAGCCCCAGCTGGCCTGGAACTCACTACATAGACCAGGTTGGCCTTGACTCACAGAGATCCACCTGCCTCTGCCTCCCAAGTGCTGGGATTAAAGGCATGTGCCCACATGCCCGACGTCCATTTACTAGTATCTTTAAGAGAAAGGCACAAGTGAAGAGAAGAACACCTCCAGATTTATTGCATAAAAGAAACTCTGGATACTGGGACTACAGGCGTGCGCCACCATGCCCGGCATAATTTTAAAAATATATATTTATTATTTTTATGTGTATGAGTGTATTGCCTGCATGTATGTGAATGTACTTGTTTTGTGAAATGTTGTGGAGGTCGTCGGATTCCCCTGGAACTGGAGTTAAGGACGGTTCGTAGCTGCCTTCTGGGTGCTGGGAATCAAACCCAGGTTCTCTGCAAGAACAGTCAGTGGTCTTAACCGCTGAGCCATCTCTCTAGCCCCTTATTTAATATTTGTATGTGTATGAGTGTATTGCTTGCATGTATGTGAGTGCACCCGTGTTGTGCAATGCTGAGGAGGTTAGAAGAGGGCGCCAGATTCCCCTGGAACTGGAGTTAAGGACGGTTCATAGCCACTATGTGGGTGCTTGGAATCAAACCTGGGTCCTCCGCAAGAGCAGTCAGTGCTCTTAACCACTGAGCCATCTCTCCAGCCCCTCAGAAACTCTTTTGAATGCCAACATGATGCTGAAAAAGTTTTGGATTTTAGAGGATTTCAGGTTTACGATTAGCAGATTAAGTATGCAAAATTTCCAAAATCTGAATAGCCCCTGAAATCTGAAACACTTCTGGTCCCAGGCATTTTGGATAAGGGCTACACAGTCCTTATTTTTCGCTGATCATTGATAAACATTCTTAGGTCTACAGGAGTTTTCTTTGTCTCAGGCATTTTGGATAAGGGCTACACAGTCTTTATTCTCTGCTGATCATTGATAAAAATTCTTAGGTCTACAGTTTTCTTTGTTGAGAACTGACATTTACCTTTGTTTCCACCCTCTAATGATATTGCAAGCTAAATAGAATTTTATCTGGGGCTGTTCTTTCAAAGAGAAACAGAAGCAGGCTAAAATCTTGCCAAGATATCTTACCCTTCCCACCTTCCCAATGATTCCTTCCCTCTCAATTGGGTTATGTTTCCTGAGTTAGGGGAAGTTTCTTCAGAACAAGTTACTCCATAGTAATAAACTTGCTCCTGAGGAGAGGATCAGCCACCAAAGATTTACCCAACAAACTGCTGGTGGAGAGGTGGTGTCCAGCTGTAAGGTGAATTGTGTTTGTAAAGCAACAGGAGTTCACCAGAGGGTGGTTACTAAACAAACAGGGTCATAAAGACTATTGAAGCTCCAGGAGGGACCTTTCTGTTCCCACCAACATTCCACAGAATATAGGGGTTAGGGTTTTTATCCATCCAAGAATCTTCCTTGAAGCTAAGCGTTCCCAGCATGGTGTAGAGGCCATCTAGGCCAGCTGGTATGTTTGTGTGTAACTAGCCAAAGGAAACACAGTTCAGCTTTGGTTGTTCTAGTGTCATCTTTCCCACTCCTGACCCTCTTCTCTTGGCCCTATCATAGCTTTTACACCATGCCAAGAGTTCACAGAGTGGTTGAGTTGTATCTTGTGAATTAAGCTCTTCTTTCCTGTTTTGGCAGAGTTTGTTTTCCTCCTGTCTGAACAATGGTGTCTGGAGAAATCTGTGAGCTACCAGGCCGTAGAAATCCTAGAAAGGTAAAGCCCTGTGCAAATGGCCTTTGTGCTGGTGTCCCTGTGAATGGCTGGTGTACCTAGATCTTTAAAAAGGACGACTTGCCCCTCCCCAGGAGGCCTGGCTTTACACCCTGGCTTTCACTTGCAGATGTAGACTTCCTAGCCAGCCTGTGATACCAGAAAGAAGAGCCCCTCTAGTGTGGTTGTGGTTGTTCACTCTTCCATCCTCTTTCCCTTTCAGGTTTATGGTGAAACAGGCAGAGGACATCTGCAGGCAAGCCACAATCCAGCTGAGCGGTAATACAACAGAGGTGCAGAACTGGAGGGCTCGAAAAGAGCAGCTTTTCAACAAGTTTATCCTCCGTTTGGTGTCATGTGTTCAGCTGGCCAGCAAACTTTCCTTCCACTACAAAGTGAGGAGCTGGGGCTGCTCATGGGTACCTGAGTGTTAGAAAGAGAGCAGCTCCCTGAAGGTAGCTGTAAGAAACCTCCTTCTGAGCTAGGTGCTCCTTCCACTACTCATGTGGAAATTCCATAGTGTAATTATGCTTCCTAAGCATACCTCCCAAACACACAGTCCTACAGAGGCAGTTATTAAATAGCCTCAAGTTCTGTTCCCAAAGCAGAATTGCTGGACAGATGCCATCATTCATACAGGTCACCTTTCCTCCCCTTGGACTTAAGGACAGTTTACCTAAGGTGTCTGAATTACCAACATACCTATCAACATTAAAGGCAAATGATTACACCTAAAAAGGATAAACTGTTTCCATCACTACCCACTGCTTGTACAGTAAAATTATTTGTTGGGCAAATATTTATTTTTTCTCCTGTGACCAGATGTTTCAGTAGATATGGTTTAAAAAAAAAAAAAAGGTTGTCTGTGCTCTCAAGGAATTCACTACCTAATGGGAAAAGACATATGTGCAGACAGGGAGAAGAGGTGCTGATTACTGTAAATACAGAGGCTTAAGAATGCACCTCATCAGCACTGGAGAGTCAAGGAAATAGAGAAAACGAATCACTGAAATCGGTGGGTGGGAGATAGGTGGATCCCAGGAAAAGCAGAACAAAATTAGGAAGAGCAGGAGAAAGGAGGGAGCAGAGGGAAGGGAAATTCAGGTACAGGACGCAGCATGTAATGGCTTGGAGAGGGAGAGCAGGTGGGGTTTTACCTCAGGTAATCCTCTTTACATGGTTTAGGAGAATTAGCGAGAGGACTGGCAATGAAGGCATCGACTGTGAAGTGCTTTGTACATTCTGCCAAGTTCTAGGACCTGTATCCTGACGTCTTTTCTCTCCCTCTCTCTCTGCTTTGTTTTTCTTTGCTCAGATAGTCAGCAACATTAGAGTTTTGAATTTCCTCCAGGCTCTCGGCTATGTACACACTAAAGAAGAACTCCTCGATTCAGAGCTTGATGTTTTGAAGTCTCTGAACTTCCAAATAAATCTGCCCACTCCTCTGGCCTATGTGGAGATGCTCCTTGAAGTTTTAGGTACTTTATTAAATGTATCAAGGAATGTGGGTTGGAAACTTCCATAGAAGGCAATAAATAAATGTGCCCAGGGGTTTGGGAGCAGGAGGCAGAACTTGCTAGTGAGGAGCAGTAGAAAGTCTGAGCCTGTTTTGGATGATTGAAAAATATGTTCCCTCCAGCACTTTTCAGAGAATGTAGCTCAGAGGGCTCACAACTGGTTTCTATTTGGATTCATTAGGCGCTTTTGTAATTTAAAATTTTTTTTGAATGACTGATGTATGTATAAGTGTTTTGCCTATATGTATGTAGGTGCCACCTCTCCCAGCAGTAAATCTTTTTAAAAAAAGAAAAATGTCGCCGGGCGTGGTATGCACACCTTTAATCCCAGTACTTGGGAGGCAGAGGCAGGTGTATCTTTGTGAGTTCGAGGCCAGCCTGGTCTACATAGTGAGTTCCAGGACAGCTGGGTCTATAAGGAGACCCTGTCTCAAAAAAGACCAAAAAAAAGTGTCTAAAATCAGGTGTGATGGCTCATCCTAGCACCAGGGAGGCAGAGGCAGGCAGATCTCTGTGAGTTCAAGGGCAGCCTGGTCTACATAGTGTGTTCCAGATCAGCAGGGGCTACAGGGAGACCCTGTCTCAAAATAGACCAAAAAATTAAAATAAATAAAATTGACCTTCTTCTAACAAGGAAGCATATTAGCAACTAAACTGCTTTATGTCCTAAGACTGTAATCAGAGAATACCCACTTCACGCTGCCTTCCATGCCTGCACTCCATCTAGGGTACAATGGCTGTTTGGTCCCAGCCACACAACTACATGCAACTTGCCTGACCCTCCTTGACCTGGTCTATCTTCTCCATGAACCCATCTATGAGAGCCTGTTGAGGGCTTCGATTGAGAACTCAACTCCTAGTCAGCTGCAAGGGTAAGAAACTCTTCCAGCAGAGGCTCCTTCCAGGAATGGTAGTAAGGGACAGGACATATGATTATGGGGAGGTCTGGGGTTAGAGCTCAGTGGTGGAGCACTTACTTGCTTAGTAAGTTCGATACTCAGCACTGCAAAACAAAATAAGCAACAAAACAAAACCAAAAACTCCACCAGGGGACTGGAATTACTCTAGCAAGGCATCTAATCAGGAGATAACTACACTGCTTACCTTCTTTTTATTAGCTTTCATGATACTGTTGATGCAAATGACTGAGTGGTCAGGAAACTAAAGGTTTTCACTTTAAATTACTTCAAAATAATTAACATTCTTTTTTTTCTAGTTCTTCCTTTATAACTATTTAACAATTTGAGAGTACACTTTTATAGTCACTTGAGCGAAAAAGCCAGTCACACAGCAGTGACTTGGACAGATTTTGGACAGTATTTGATTACTGTAAAGTCAGACTGTCAAAAGCCTCACAGTTACATTTGTTAGGAAGAGAGATGGAACAAAAGGCCTAAAGATGACAGACACAAGGCTCATGTTTTGATCCTAGTTGAGCTGTGCAACGATGGGAGAGCACATCAATTAGCTATTACTTGAGCCTTTCCTACTACATCTGAAAATCCAAGATGGTCAGCATAAACAACTCATAAACCAAGTTCTATGACCCTAGAATGTAAAGATCAACTTTCACATTAGCTTCAAAATTAATATGGCTTTAATTATTCAGGGAAAAGTTTATCTCTGTGAAGGAAGACTTTATGCTGTTAGCAGTTGGAGTCATTGCAGCAAGTGCTTTCATCCAGAACCATGACTGCTGGAGCCAGGTACGCACCACTGAGCAGCACCAGTGTGGTTAGTTCATTTAATAGAAATCATTCCCCCATCAGTTAAAGGAAAACAGAAGAGAGCCTACAGAAGGTAAGTGCCAGCAGGATTTGGAAGAGGTGGAAAACTAGGGTAGGAAGGAAATGTTTCCCTATTTGCTTATAAAATTGGAATAGAGGCCTAAGTTCAGTTTGTTCTTTTTTTAAATATTTTATTATTTTTATTTTATGTGTATGAGTGTATTGCCTGCATGTATGTTGAGTGTACCCGTGTCATGCAATGCCGTGGAGGTCAGAAGAGGGCTTTGGATTCCCCTGGAACTGGAGTTAAGGACGGTTTGTAGCCACCTTGTGGGTGCTGGGAATCAACCCGGGTCTTCTGCAAGAGCAGTCAGTGCTCTTAACTGCTGAGCCATCTCTCCAGCCCCCGTTCATTTCTCTTTATAGTTACAACCCACTATTCTGTTAAAAGTCTAATACACATATACCCCCTCCAAAAACCACTAACAACAACAGAGAAAATGTCAAGGCCCAGTAATCCTCTTTGTAGTTCATAAAATTTCTCTCAAAAAGAGGGAGACAACTAGCAGAAAGCTTTCATGTTAAGACTACCAAGGCAAAGAATCCTAATGACACTCGGCCATTAGCAATGTGGAATCTGGATGTAATCGTGCTCTGTGTTCAGTTAAATGAACTTTGTCTTGAGAGAGCATCTCAGGCACTGTGTGAGTGTGTAAGTGCTCCTGAAGGAATGTGTGCACATTAAAATGTGTTGAGATTATTTAGTAATAAGCAATCTGTCTGTTTCTAAAGGTCATAGGGCATTTGCAGAGCATCACTGGCATTGCCTTGGAGAGCATTGCTGAGTTCTCTTATGCAATTCTGACTCACAGCGTGGGAGCCAACACTCCCGGGCAGCAACAGTCCATTCCTCCCCACAAGGTAGCCAGAGCTCTGAGGACTACTGCTGCTCCTAACACATGAGGCCAACCCCCTCCACCCTCCGCCTCTACCTCCACACTCCTCCTTCTCCTCCTTTACTCCCATCCTCTGGGCACAGAAGTTCCAAGTTTTGTTCAAAATGTATTTTGTATTCCAATTTCATGAAGTTTTTCTACAACAGAGATAAGTTATGGTGGACAGACATGCCCTTTTTTGTTATGTCAGAGTTGGAAGGCGTGAGCTTCATGAAACTGGTTCATTTGTGTTTAACAAGACATTTGTAATTTCTCTCTAATCTATTGATGGGAATATCAGCTATAGATGTAAGTATTAACCAGGGTTTTAAAACAGACTGTCTGGATGCCCTGGCTGAAGATCATGATGTAGCTATATTCCCTAGTTTAGTATCTGTTCTGTTACTGTGACCTAAACAGGCTTCTCCATAGCCATTCTCACTATCTTCTTAAACTAGAATTAAACCATTTCCATGCATGTTTCAGCAGAATTTATACATAACTGACAGAACTCTTCTAGAATACAAAATACTCAACTTTAAAGAAAAACTCACCAGTGCACCTCTGAGTAATTAACAGACTGTAGCAAATCTTTTATTACAAATAATTAAATCTCTCCATGTCTCAAACGGTATCAAACACCACTTCAAAACTCTACCACATAGCAGAGGAGGCAGTCAATACTAGACTGAGTGAGAAAGTTAAATTTCCAGCTTCTGATCCTACTACATGGTGACCAGGCAGAGCTTCCATGTCATTTCCCATGTTATCCAACTGTGTGTCTCAAACATTATCTCATAACTTTCTGTTTCATATTTTAAATGCAGAAAGTTGAGAGTGATAAAAATCTAGTGAAAACATATCAATGTCAATTCAACTGACTTAAAAAAAAAACAAAGCAAATTCAAATTAGTTGTTTTCAGGAGAGAGGGGAGGCATAGGGTTAAGAGTCAGAACTGTAACAAAGGCTGCTAGCTATACATGTGTTGTGGCTCTGGAAGCTATCTGTCATCTGATATTTTAAAATAAAGTGGCTTTTGTCTCTTTTGGTATTGTAAACATGTGGTTTAATATTACCCAAATTTAATTTAAAGCATTTTTTCAAACAAAACAAAATTTAAAACCTTAAAGGCAAACATGCCCCTAAGGAATAAGGAAAGTCATTTGTTATAAAATTGTGAAGATACCCAGGCAAGACCCCACTTAAGATTTGTGAGCATGAACTTAAGAGCTTTCGTCCACTGTTCCTCAGAGTTAAACTGGGTTTTGATAGAATAGGAGCCACCACTGCCTCCAGTGTCTTCAATCTTGCCTTTCTCCACATCCATCCTGCAGATGGACATAGCAGAGCTTATTAGTAATAGATCCATCAGAGTTAAGTCAGTTCAGGCAAATGGGCAGGAACTTGATCATGGGACCATTCACGTCATCTTATCTAATAAAGGATGCTTGGCAAGGACTGGTGGTGTATTTTGGATTTGCTTGAAAGCCTAAAATCAAGAGGCTGTCACAAGAGCTTCATTGTCACTGTAGCGTACAGGGATCCAACATACACCCAAACAGAGAAGCCTGGAGCAGGAGGTGAGTGAAGGTTACGGTGTTCACTGTTTGCCTGGCATCCCTGAACTCAAGGAGGGAAGAGAGGCAGAAGAAAAGCTGTGTCTTGGGGTGGCAGAAGTGGCTCAACCTTACTTTTTTTTAATTAAAAAATTTTTTGATAAACAAGGTCTCATTATGTAGCACAGGCTGGCCTTAACCTCACACATTCTTCCTGCCTCAGCCTCCTGAGCACTGGGATTACAGGTGTGCACCACCTGGCCGGGCTCTCAATCTTGTTCTCTTGAACTAGTTTCCATCTATCACTGAGCTGCTACATTACTGAACCAACAGAAGCATTTCTGTATATTTCCAAAGGCTGCAGGGAAAACCTTTCTGAAACTGGAAAACAGGCTTGAGCTCCGTGCCAAGAAAATCCTCACAACCACCTAAGACAACATTCTTTTACTCCAGGGACCAAGTGGTCACATGCTGTCCTGCCCTGCTTGCAATGTTGAATTAGTCCTTGCCCATCACTGTCATGTGATCTGCACTGTTTTTTGCTTTCTTCCCATTTTATGTTTCCATTCTTACTGTCCTTTTAACTCTATCCAGTTTAGGTCTATTACAAATTCACTCAGCACTGCGGGGAGGGAGGGTTTGAGGGGCAGATACTGACCTGTAAGGAAGACAAAATCGTGTCTCGCCTTTCTCCACCTCTTCTTTGAACTGCTGCACACAGTCCAGGAAAGCTACCATTGCATGGTCAAACTTGTTGTCCCAGAAGAACCGCAGTCCTCCAGAACAGTATAAGGGCAACTCCTGTCCAAGAAGAGAGAACTGGCTGTGGGTGTGGAACCAGACAGACTACCAGAGATTGTTCCCCGTCTTATCAATTCCCATGTCATGTCTCCACTGAAAACAAGTCTTACAGCTGACCTCTGTCTTCTATAACCCTGAACAACTACAATAGCCATGAGCAAATAAACAACACTTAGAACTGCTGCCCTACCAGTGGAAATTTACTGAACTCAGCATACCCTTCCCATCCTCAGGTGCACATTCTCCTGTGAACTACCTAGATCCCTTTCAACAGGTTGTAAAAAACCTAAATTTTTCTCTTAAACCCCAAACAGCTTTAAGCCTGAACAAGATGTTGGTTCTTTATGAGATAACACATTCTGAGAAATAAATGGAATACTGTCAGCCAATATCAATGGTAAGCCTTTTTTTGAACCCAGGGCCTTGTGTACTCTAAGCTAGTGTTCTAGGTCTGAGCTATACTCTTAGCCCCAAATGAATCCATTTTTGTTTTTTCTTTCTTTTTTTTTTTGGGGGGTCTTTTTGAGACATGGTCTCCCTGTAGCCCCAGCTGACCTGGAACTCACTATGTAGACCAGGCTGGCCTCGAACTCACAGAGCTCCACCTGCCTCTGCCTCCCAAGTGCTGGGATTAAAGGCGTGCGCCACCACACCCGGCTCCATTTTGTTTTTTTTAAAAAAATATTTTATTTATTGTTTTTATTTTATGTGTATGAGTATTTATGCCTGCCTGTAGGTAAGTGCACCCATGTGGTGCAATGCCCGCGGAGGACAGAAGAGGCTGTTGGATCCCCTGGAACTGGAGTTACAGACGGTTGTTATCGGGCATGTGGGTGCTGGGATTTGAACCCGGGTCTTCCGCAAGAACAGTCAGTGTTCTTAACCACTGAGCCATCTCTCCAGCCCTGAACCCATTTTGTTAGGATGAACAAGAACTCAGCAACCCAATGAAAAATGGTACCTCTCAGAGTACCTTAGATTTGTCTGTCAGAGACTCCAGATATGAATGATTTCCATAGGGAACAAGCCGGTACCTAGAATGGAGATGCAGACAGAGATGGATACAGTACTCCTAAAGAGATTATTGGGAAGTTGCAACCCAGTAATTTTCAATCTGTATCCTACCCAAGGACTTTTATTATTCCCAGGCCCCTCTCCCAGCTCTCTATAGGTCCATGTTTAAAGACTTACTGAGAAAATTACATGTATTATGTAACTGTCTGGGGGCCTTTCATCAACATGTATGTTTTGGCTTAGTGGTTTTTTTTTTTGTTTTTTTTGTCTTTTTAAGACAGGGTCTCTCTGTAGCCCTAGCTGGGTTGGAACTCACTATGTAGACCAGGCTGGCCTTGAACTCACAGAGATCCACCTGCTTCTGCCTCCTGAGTGCTGGGATTAAAAGT